>NC_056728.1:937837874-937910374 GCF_019279795.1 Protopterus annectens | reverse complement strand
GTACTTTCTGTGTCCAGAAGAAACAGCTGGTAGTTTTATAACATGGAAGGCTGGAGCATATCTGTGGTACATGCAGACAATCAGTAAAAGTCAATTAATTTATGTGTTCTCCTATGGATCACCACCATTTACTCAGATTGTTTTCTGTCATCTTGCTACAACTTGGACTCCTGTTGTAGGAACACTCACAGGAATAGGTTCTCTGAAAGCAGGCTGTACCACAGAAGAGGTCTGACTTTTTCTAAAACCATACCTTCTCCCTTGGGAGTAATGCAGGCCACACCTCTGCACACCACTCTTCCTCATGACATCTCCAGCAAATACCTAAGCTGCTATTTGAACTCAGGTCATCTGAGCTGCAATCAGATGTATCCCTCTTTGCCATGTTAATGGTTCCAAACCATATGGGAATGTCATACATAGTATGTATTGATTAGAACTATGGCATATATATATATATATATATATATATATATATATATATATATATATATATATATATATATATATATATATATATATATATACCATAGAGGAACCAGGTGAAGCTATACTATAGTAAGTGAGTAATACATGTAGTACCACTATGAAGCATTATAAATAAAAAGGCCTGCCTGAGAATACATGCTTCCTTTTGCATGTAGTATAGTTTGATGGTTGGACTGTTCAACTGGTTAATGGCCATTTGATGTATTTTTTATTAACTTTATTCTTATTCTGAAATTAAGAAATGTTCATTGCTATTAATACAATGGATGGCTGTCCCATTCTAAAGCTATAAGTATGTTAAGTTCACATCTGCCCTATGCAGACACTGTTATGCATGGGTCTGTCTATCCACGAGTCACATGATCAACAAAATACATTAAATCAACAAATAAGAAAGTAAGCATATTCTGTTTATCTATAGTGACACACACACACACACACACACACACACACACACACACACACACACACACACACACACACATATATATTTAAAAGTATATATATATATATATATATATATATATATATATATATATATATATGGTTCCACTTCATATCATCGAATTACCATTTCATCAAATTGCAAATCATCGAGACCAAATCGTCGAAAACTCATTTCATCGAAAACTCATTTCATTGAATCTCAAATCATTGAAAACTATGAAGCAACTACCAGTAACATTCCACAATGTTTTTACTATGTTTATGCAGGGGGGCAAGACCCCCTGCACCCCCCCCGTAATTAAATATACCAACTCCAAGGTCGCACTACAGTGGGGGAAAAAGGTAATTTCCTAACCCCCCTGCATAAACATAGTACAAAGTGTCTGGGATGTTATTTGTAGTTGCTTCATAGTTTTCAATGATTTGAGATTCGTTGAAATGAGTTTTTGATGAAATGAGTTTTCGACGATTTGGTCTCGATGATTTGCAATTCAATGAAATGGTAATTCGATGATATGAAGTGGAACCATATATATATATATATATATATATATATATATATATATATATATATATATATATATATATCTTTAGTTCAGCCATATTACATACAATAACCAGCAAGTGTGTGCATACCCTCCTCTGCTACATACCCATACAGATGTCCACCATTTAGAGCTCACAGTGGTTACAAGTTGGCATACTGCACTTTGCTTGCTTTAATGGTTAGGCATACATATGCTTAATAACTGCTATACTGTTGCATGTTATAATTGTAATCAGTGCCGATTTATAGATAATAGGAAGGACTTTTGCCATCCAATTACACAGGTTGAATATCTCTTTAGTACTGGTACAAGTTGTGTAAGTACCAATGTGGTTTATTTGGCCCGGTGCGTTTCCTGTGCAGCATTCTACATAGGAAAAACGTGTAGACAGCTCAGGGAACGTATCCGGGAGCATGTCTATGCGATTAGGACAGGGGCTGAATGTAATGCCCTAGCAAAGCATATTAAACAAATGGGAGCAGAACATGATTTTACCTTTTGCGTAATACAACAAGTGAAACCCAGTATAAGAGGAGGGGATATAGACACATATTTATTAGAATGTGAACTCAAGTGGATTATTAGGCTTAGAGCCGATAAACTCCCTGGCATTAATGATAGAGTACAGGTGAAACCCATACTTAAGAAAAAGAGAATTTATAGACCATAAAAATATGGTTTATAGATATTCTTAAATGTTTTTAGTGTTTTTAATGATGTTTTTTATATATGAATGTTATACTTTATTTGTATTAATAAATTTTTTAAGTTTTTAAGGGGATTGTTTAGTAATGATGTCATATTGAATAGTATGTGTAGGAACCTATGGGGTTTGATCTTATTGTATTTAAATGATTCTAACTGACTATGCACTTTGTAGTTTGATAAAGCCATGAAGGTGAAAGCGCTTACTGTGCTAGCATTGAATAAAAGTCCTGTTTAAATTGAAGTAGTCTTGAACTTGGTTTACTATCGTGGTGTGGATTTTGGATATTTGTCATTTATTGACTGTATTCGGGAACTTTACAGCCTTTATCTTCACTTGCATGTGGACATATCTTGTTTTAATCTTAGCCTTTGGAGTTGCAGTGAAGTTAATCCCGTTGGTGGTTTGTTTAAGTTGCTTTTTCTTTATTGTGCTGTGTAACCACCAGAGGGAGATGGCTGTGTTAGAAGCGAACGTCAACTTGGAGCTGCCGTATAGGCTTGAGGAACCGGAACTAATAAGGCGGAAGTCGTCACGCTTCCAAGAATGCCTGGACTCAACGGAGAACTTGCTGTTAGCGTTTGAACCGGATTCTGTATCGGATGGCTCGGATGATGTGGATAACGTAGCTGAGCTTGGAATGGATCTAAATAAGTTAGAGCTGGACTTTGTGAAGCTCAAGAAGCTGCAGTTGCAGCGTCAGCATTTCGAAGCATGCATCTTAAAACGCGTTGTCCCTCGTGGACTTCGCGTTTTTAAGATGCCAACATCAGGTAATACCTATCCTGATTTGCTACAGAAGTGGCAGCAACTTAATTTAAATTTGAGCTTTAATTATATGAAACTCTTGAATGAGTTTCATTCAACAGAGGAAGAGGACTTACGGAGAAGAGTCAATGAACAATATGATAGAATGTTGATGAAATATAAAGGCTTGAAAGTTTTAAGTAGCTTGGAAAGGTTGCTGGACAATGTTAAACTTTATGAAAAGCGCTTACTCAAACAAAAGCGCAATAAATTAGAACTGGTCAGGTGTTTACTTGGCCACGTGGTAATGATATACGCCCTAGTGTACGAAGCAATGTGTTTGTTAATAATGGTAATTTACGAGTTAGTAGTGATTTGACTGCTAACAATGGGAATGTGCGAGTGAGTTCTGGTTTGAATATGTCTGGGAATAATGTTGATGTATCCGGTGATGGGGGAAATAGTACCCCAGTGAATGTGAATATTAATAATGATGCTAACAAGATTAATGCCTTGAATGTCATTTCAGGTGTTAGTAGTGATACTATACATGATGCACCTGAAGTTATTATGTTACATAAAGAGAAAAAAGGTGGTGATGAACCCGTAGTTAGAAGGAAAACCCCTAATGTTGGTTCTACATCTCCCACCAATAATTTTCCCCCTGCTTTTGGGAATAATTCTACAATACCTACCCCTTTCCCGATAGCCAGCAATGGTTATTTAGGGAGACAGAGATCCCAGAGCAGAGGCAGGAACAAAAGGAAGGGGTCAGGAGGAGAGCATACGGGACCTACCCTCAAGAAAATGTGGGAAAGGGTGGGAGGTCCTTAGTGATTAATCTATCAGATCGAGTATTAACTAAATATGAAGAAGAAGTTTTAAATAGAGGGTTAAGTTTCATCCCGACCTGTGATAGTGACATCACTGATTCAATTGTTGACTTAAAAATGTTCCTACGTAAATTGCAGTTAAAATTAGATTATGGAGGGTCCAGTGAGAGGGTAGAAGGACTGGATAGGTTTCGTCCAAATAGTTTGTATATACCACCCTTACATCCATTATTGGAAACATTTTATAAGCTAGTTGAAAATGATCATCATGTGTATTATAATGAAAGAAAGAAAGAAGGAAATAGGAATACAAGGTACAATCTTACTTTCCTACAGAGAAAAGCTATGAATGAGCTGATGGAAGATAGTACTATAGTTATTAGACCTTCAGATAAGGGAGGACCTGTAGTGATTTTGGATAAAGAGAAGTATGTTGTCAGTATGAAAAGTATGTTGAGTAATGAAGAATTTTATGGAATGATAAGTTTAAATGAAGTTGGTACTAAGATATTCCAAGTATATGGCATTTTGGATGATTTATATCAGAGCAAGGTGATTCCGGAATCCCTCTTTAGGTATTTGAAGGTTTGTAATCCTAGAATACCAGAGATAAAGGGCCTTCCTAAGGTACATAAGTCCTTAGTTAGTCCACCGATGCGCCCTATTGTAGCAGGGCAAGGTTGGTTCACAGAACCCTTCTCTATACTAGTGGAGTTTTTTCTCAGACCATTAGTGGAAAAGAATAAGTATGTGTTAAGAGATAGTAAACAGTTTTTGATAGAACTTTATGAGTATACAAAACAACTGGATGATTTTGATGAATATATTTTAGTAACACTGGATGTAGTTAGTTTATTTACAGTTATCCCTAATATTGAAGGGATAATTAGGTGTCAAAATTATTTAAAGAAGAATAGTGAGTTTGAAGAAAGCTTTATAGATGTTTTGTCCCTTTTTATGGAGATCGTATTAGAAAATAATGTTTTTCTATTTGAAGAAGATTTGTATATACAGAAAGATGGCGTAGCTATGGGCACTTCGTGTGCCAATAGCTACGCCAATATAGTGATGGCTGATTGGGAGCAAGAGATCTTGTTTAGAATGGATATGTTTAAAAATAATGTAGGGTACTATAGAAGTTTCGTGGATGATCTCTTCCTCGTTTGGAAAGGAGATGAGACGTCCTTGTTACTGTTTGTGGAAAAGGTTAATAACATTACTAGTTACCTTAAATTTACCCTGAATTATTCTCGGACAGAACTCCCTTTTTTGGATGTGAATATTACTAGGTTAACTAATGGACTTTTGAATACTTCAGTTTATAGGAAACCTTGTTTTAGAAACAATCTCTTACATAGACGGTCGATGCACCCACGTTATGTGTTTACAAATATTATGAGAGGGCAGTCGATGAGAGCATCTAGACTGAATCCATGCCCCCAGGGTTATTCGTTAGAGATGTTAGATTTAAGAAATAGGCTATTAGAAAGGGGATATACCCTTACAGACATAGTTAAGCATATGAGGATGGTGGAAATGCTTAGAGATGGATTAGCGAAGCCTTATTTCTCTGAATGGGATGAGGATGTTAGGTTGAATCCAATAGTAACACAGGAGGTACTTAGGATGCCTTTGTATTTCACGAGGGATGTAGAAAGGATCACTGATATTATTAAACAGCATTGGCAAGTGTTGAGCCTTGATGATGATTTGATTAAAGTGGCAGGAAAAGATCCCCGATTTACGTATACAAATAAACAGAGTTTGAAAAGGAAATTTTGTAATAGGCCTTTGACCAAACCTGTAGTTAATAGAGATGAAGGCAACACTGTTGCATGTTATAATTGTAATCAGTGCCAATTTATAGATAATAGGAAGGACTTTTGCCATCCAGTTACACAGGTTGACTATCTCTTTAGTACTGGTACAAGTTGTGTAAGTACCAATGTGGTTTATTTGGCCCGGTGCGTTTCCTGTGCAGCATTCTACATAGGAAAAACGTGTAGACAGCTCAGGGAATGTATCCGGGAGCATGTCTATGCGATTAGGACAGGGGCTGAATGTAATGCCCTAGCAAAGCATATTAAACAAATGGGAGCAGAACATGATTTTACCATTTGTGTAATACAACAAGTGAAACCCAGTATAAGAGGAGGGGATATAGACACATATTTATTAGAATGTGAACTCAAGTGGATTATTAGGCTTAGAGCCGATAAACTCCCTGGCATTAATGATAGAGTACAGGTGAAACCCATACTTAAGAAAAAGAGAATTTATAGACCATAAAAATATGGTTTATAGATATTCTTAAATGTTTTTAGTGTTTTTAATGATGTTTTTTATATATGAATGTTATACTTTATTTGTATTAATAAATTTTTAAAGTTTTTAAGGGGATTGTTTAGTAATGATATCATATTGAATAGTATGTGTAGGAACCTATGGGGTTTGATCTTATTGTATTTAAATGATTCTAACTGACTATGCACTTTGTAGTTTGATAAAGCCGTGAAGGTGAAAGCGCTTACTGTGCTAGCATTGAATAAAAGTCCTGTTTAAATTGAAGTGGTCTTGAACTTGGTTTACTATCGTGGTGTGGATTTTGGATATTTGTCGTTTATTGACTGTATTCGGGAACTTTACAGCCTTTATCTTCACTTGCATGTGGACATATCATATATATATATATATATCTTTAGTTCAGCCATATTACATACAATAACCAGCAAGTGTGTGCATACCCTCCTCTGCTACATACCCATACAGATGTCCACCATTTAGAGCTCACAGTGGTTACAGGTTGGCATACTGCACTTTGCTTGCTTTAATGGTTAGGCATACATATGCTTAATAACTGATGTTTTTTATATATGAATGTTATACTTATTTGTATAAATTTTAAAGTTTTTAAAAGGGGATTGTTTAGTAATTATTGAGTATGTGTAGGAACCTATGTTTTTGATTATTTGTATTTAAATTCTAACTGACTATGCACTTTACCTTAGTTGATAAAGCCGTGAAGGTGCTTGGTTTACTATCATTAGTGTGGGATTTTGGATATTCTTTACAGCCTTTATCTTCACTTGCATGTGGACATATCATATATATTACCTCCTCTGCTACATACCCATACAGATGTCCACCATTTAGAGCTCACAGTGGTTACAGGTTGGCATACTGCACTTTGCTTGCTTTAATGGTTAGGCATACATATGGTTAATAACTGCTATACACTCATGTCCCATGGTGTACAATGTACATTCAGTCCCATGAACAAGGCTCAACTCAGCACCGTTAACTTAGCTTACCATACAGATAACAATAATATAGAGGATTATGACTGGGTTGCCAATCATAATCCGCTTATTATGTGTTTGAGACATAGATGCCAAGAGAGTCACCTTGAGAGCGAAGCTTGAGAGCTGAATCTTGGCATCCATGTTCAGATGATCATAATTCTTTGTAGTGCCTAGAGCTTTATCTGCTTCATTTACCACTAGTTAAAGAGGAGAAAATTGGTAAATGTTTTCCCACCTTTCAAAGCCATAAAAAAACAGACAGGTAGTGTAATGCAATCTGTTACGTTTACACTTACCTCCATACCTCTCAAGTGTCTAGATTTTCACAGGACATCCAGATTATTGTTTCATATTTTTTGTCTGTTCCTCATAAAATATGTGTTTTTTGGACAAACCACTGAAGCTTAAATTCACTAAATAATGACATATATTTCAGTTTCAGTGTTTGCATTCTTCCAATTATGCAGGCAAACACAAATCCTCTTATTCTATCAACTCTCTTAAGTATTTTTTCCCTTTTACAGGAGGTTAGGTACATGTTAAGAGCATGGATAGTAGGCAGAAATAAATGCTTTGTTCTACCACTGTAATTTGCTAGTCAGTACAGGCAGATTTTACTGCCGAGCACTAGAGTTGACCATAACAATAAAAGCAGGGGGTGCTAAATATTTGTGTTGCATGCCATTCTGCCTCTTAACTGGTTTGTCTTTTTCCAAATATCTGAGCATAAGCACTTTGCCCCATGCACTACAAAAGATTATAGAACTTCACAAGGTCCTTTGTAGTGTTACTTCTTTTTACTGCATGCATAAACTTACATTGTTTGCTGCTGTTTCAGGAAACAACTGCATTTTTTTGATAATTGGAATATACATATTCTAACAACATTTCATTTCAGTAGTCTACCCAAACCTTAAGTTTGGAAATATACAACCCTGTTTCTCAGCAGAACACTAACAACTGATTATGCACCACAGATAGAACTTTCAAACAGTGAGGTTTGGAAGGGACTACTTTCTAAGGAAGACTTAACTGCATTGAACACATAAGCTTGTCCTGCTTCTAGCTTGATGTGCGCAGTCCTAACTCTTATTTATGAGATGCTTATTTGTATGTGCATATAGGTAAACCCTGTGTGCATGCAATACCTGGCTACTGGACTACATACACTCTGGTATTATTCTGTGTATGTGGGTCTTCAACTTCCTTAGGGATTTGTAGAATAGGTCATTATTGCAGAGGCACAGTATGTTCACCAAATGCATGGCAACCATACTGATGAACATCCATCACATGCTGCAGCCAACCATACTGATGAACATCCATCACATGATGCAGCCAACCATACTGATGAACATCCATTTCTGATGAACATCCATCACATGCTGCAGCCAACCATTCTGATGAACATCCATCACATGATGCAGCCAACCATACTGATGAACATCCATCACATGATGCAGCCAACCATACTGATGAACATCCATCACATGATGCAGCCAACCATTCTGATGAACATCCATCACATGCTGCAGCCAACCATTCAGATGAACATCCATCACATGATGCAGCTAACCATTCTGATGAACATCCATCACATGATGCAGCTAACCATTCTGATGAACATCCATCACATGATGCAGCTAACCATACTGATGAACATCCATCACATGATGCAGCTAACCATTCTGATGAACATCCATCACATGATGCAGCCAACCATTCTGATGAACATCCATGACATGATGCAGCCAACCATACTGATGAACATCCATCACATGATGCAGCCAACCATACTGATGAACATCCATCACATGATGCAGCCAACCATACTGATGAACATCCATCACATGATGCAGCCAGCCATTTTGATGAACATCCATCACATGATGCAGCTAACCATACTGATGAACATCCATCACATGATGCAGCCAACCATTCTGATGAACATCCATCACATGCTGCAGCCAACCATTCTGATGAACATCCATCACATGATGCAGCCAACCATACTGATGAACATCCATCACATGCTGCAGCCAACCATTCTGATGAACATCCATCACATGATGCAGCACAGAAGAGGGGGTTCAGATCACATGTGCATTAACACCATAAATCCTTGAAAACACTGGAGCCCTATGTAATAGAATGTCTTTTGTTTTGGTCATTTCTACTGTTTTCATGCTATACCATTTAATGGGTTGATTGTCGCTTTCATCCACTACTCAGTCAAGACAACCCAGGAAATAAACTGTATTGCCAATGTTAACTCTACATAAACTGTATTGCCAATGTTAACTCTACATAAACTGTATTGCCAATGTTAACTGTACAAGTGATAGGGCACACCATTAGGTGATGTTACTCGTGATAGGGCACACCATTAGGTGATGTTACTCGTGATAGGGCACACCATTAGGTGGTGTTACTCGTGATAGGGCACACCATTAGGTGATGTTACTCATACCTGATTTATCACTTTGGATCATCACCTTCGCAGACTGAGCAATATGTCTGACTTCCTTCTTTCCTTTGCTTCACTTTTCCAGAGATGTATGACTAATACTGTAAGTTCTGCAATTTTTAAAGTCCGGTGTAAGGCATCTACTTGCCATAGTGTACAAGACAGTGTAAGAACACCTATTTCACATGAAAAGACATCAGTTTAACCATACAATTGTATGTTTGGCCTCTGTCTGCAGGAAGAAGACAGTGCCATAAGGCATTCTACTTTTTTCAATCTAAGACTCTATGGCTCACCTGTTTTGACTAACCTCCAGATCTCTCTTAAATCACAACCAGAGCAGTGCTATAATAAGATAGCTAAATTTGCAGCTAACCAGACACATAAAGCTTATCGTTGCTCTGCATTACATGCTCTCATCTGGTCAGAACTCCTATATCAACTAGCCCAAATGCAGCTTCTTCTAACCTATAAGTAGTATATAATCCCTCTACCTGCCCTTCTGTCTCCTCAGTACTTCATCACTATCTCCCAAAACACCCTCTGTACTCTCAAAACAAAAACCTACTTGAAATCTTTATGCCAAAAACAAACAAAAAAAACCTACAGGACAAAGTCTGTATTCACACCGTGTACCCCAACTACTGAGCACTATTTCAAACTCAGTCAGAACTATATCTAACCTCCATGTGTTTAAGTCCTCTCTCAAAGAATTTCTCACTAACTCATGGCTATGCCCATGCACCTCACCTGTATGTAACAAATACTTCACATTTCTAATAACCTAGCCTCTCATCATAATACCTAGCTATACCTTTGAACACCTGCCATCTCCCCACTTTTAGGGTGAATTTGTATCTTTTTAATTTTTATTTTTATTTCCTAGCATAGTAGCTACTAATATTTTTATATATACTGAGTGCCATATTTAATGGTCATTTTTTTCTTTTATTATTACATCACTGGCATCTGTTCGTGCTGTGTTGTATCCTATGTATTCCAGTAACAAACTGTAGGCACATTTGCTTTTTTAAATTACATTTGTACTAGTTAACATTTTACTTAATGTTGTTTAACTCTTTTGAGCCTTTCTACCCGGGTCTCCAGTAAAAGTGGATATTTATTAACTATTCGGACATTCCTGGTAAACAAATGTCAACAAATAAATAAATCAGCATCAATCTGCTACACCAAAGGCTTAGCTTCTTGCAGGATCATTTTGCATAATATTATCTACAGATTAGCAGTTTTGGGGTGGCATATTCATGCAACAGTTAACATTGTGGCCTCAGAGTGAGGGATTTTTCTGGTTTGATCCCAGTTTGGGGTTTTCGTTTGCAAAGAATCTTCATATCTTTCCTGTGTCTGAGAGGGTTTCTGCCAGGTGTTCCAGTTTCCTTCCACATCCAAAAGATGTTCTCTAGGTGAAATAAAACTCCTCCAAATTGCCTTTAGTTACAGATGTATAGCATGTATGTTTGTATCCTGTAAGTGACTAGGATTCTGACTGTGATTTGCCTCTTTGCTATATATCCAGTGGCTAATAAATGTAGGCTACAACTCCCCTATAATCTGCAGTAGGATAATGCAGATTTTGGAGATTGAATGAATGATTATTAGTTTTATGTAGCTGTGTTACTTATTCATCATAACACCATTGGAACTTTGCTATATAAATGAAAATATTATACAAAAATCCTGTCTTATTAATTTAAATGGATATAGATGGTCTCTGAAAGTTTCGACCATGAGTATGTGGCTCCATGGGGCAGAATGATAAAGCCCTGTCTATGACCAAGATGCCTTTGACTTAATTAATGAGCTAAATGTTGGAGAAGATGGCTAGGGTGGTCAGTGTTACCCTACCCTTCCTGTGAAAAGGAAGGTGGCATGATGTACTCCACCGATGAGACTGTGCAAAGTCTGGTAAAGCAGCAGACATTAGTATGTGCTGAGGTGTGCATGCCCAACAAGATTTGTGATGATACAAGCTAACTATAGTTAGACCTGTGCATGTGAGCATGAACATGTTCACAGACAGCAGCACTGTGGGATCTGACACATAGCAAGACTATCAAGTGGGTTAATGAGGATAGGGCCAAAGAGTTAAAATCTCCTGATAGCTACCCTGATCGTGTTGGTTTGGAGGGCTGATGGTTATCAAGAAGTGAAGAGATAAAAAGTTATCTGAGGGTTTACTCAAGGCTGGCATGTTCACTATCTAGTAAAGGTATAAAAAGGAATCTAAGTCAGTGAAATTCTGAAGTTTCAGTACAGAACATTTGCTGTCTTTACAAACGAATAGTCTTGAATATATGCTTATGTTGAACTTAATTGCAGCCTTTCTACATATAATCACAAATGGTGTAGTGTTGATATTATGCTGTGAAAGCTGTCAAGCAAGAAACTAATCCTAAATACTGTAGGTATGCTTTTTGAAAGTTTTAAAAACTACAGATTTAGGGATCTATCTGTGCAGTGGAGCAAATTGTACTTATATGGCACTAGTGCAATCACCAAGCGCCCTATTCCAACTGCTATTTGTGGGACACCTTACTATTGTCTCTGGAAGACCAACTTTGCCCATAGGATTGACAAGTGATACACTAACTGTCTACTAGTGTTGGGGTCAAGCAAGTGAGAGGCTGAGTTAGATATCCAGAAACAAAGTACTCTTACATTAAAACTACATACACACACACACACACACACACACACACACACACACACACACACACACACACACACACACACACATATATATATATATATATATATATAAAAAACTCTAAACCAACTTTATTAGAAGTAACAAAGATAGTCACAGAGATAAAATAACTGGAACTGGGATCTTTCAAAAGAGGTAGGAGCAATGTACATAAGAAAAATGGGAAATGTGGGATCAATACATGCAGAGGAGGAATGAGGTTTAAAAGAAGGGAGAATTTGAATGAGCGATTTAATGGCTGAGTGCCAACGACTGGATATATGAAAAGTGCTGTATAATGTTTGCAACTATAGTTGTGTTGGCAAGGTTTTATAAGTTATAATGTTTGCGGTGGCTACGGTGGTGCAGAGGTTAGCATTGCTGCCTCACAGCAAGAGGTTCTCTGGTTTGATCCTTGGCTGGGGTGCCTTCTGTGTGGAGTCTGCATGTACTCCTTGTGGTCACATGGGTTTCCTCCAGGTGCTCCTGTTTCCTCCCACATCCCAAAGACATGCTGTAGGTGGACTGGACACTCTAAATTGGCCCTAGGTGTGAGGGTATGGCTTCTGTGGAAGGTTGGATGCTGGGCTGGCAACTCATCACTGTAAAACTCCACTGCCAATCATGACTGGACAGGTGATCTGCTGTGGTGACCCCTAACCTGGAAAAGCCAGAAGAAGATGATTTATATATATATATATATATATATGTGTGTGTGTGTGTGTATATATATGGGTCTACCTGAAAACACCGACATGCAAAAACACTGACAACGAAATCACCAACACCACAAAACCGAAAGTTCAAAAACACGAAACTCCACATGCCCGACAAATCACAATCCCGACAGTCAACAAACAAAACAAATTCCCTGTCCAAAAAGCACACACACAACACAAGCACACCAAAAACCTTACAAACCTACACTAAACCTTACAAATACAACTATCTATGCACTAACCTTAACCCAAACCCTAACCCTAAGGTCCGTCACTATCGCACACTCACCTAACCCATGCCCTAACCCTAACTCACTTAACCCGCCCCTAACCCTAAAGTCTGTCACTATCGCACACTCATCTGAGCTGCGCCCTAACCCTACTCACTTAATCTGCCCCTAACCCTAAAGTCCGTCACTATCGCACACTTACCTTACCCAGACCCAAACCCTGCCATCCGTCACTACCGCATACTCAAACACTAGCGCTAGTTTGACATGTCAGTGTTGTCAGCGTCGGGATTTTCAACTGTCGGTCATCTCTGTTGTCGATCTTCCGGTGTCGGTGTTCTCGTCGTCGGTGTTTCCAGCTTTCAGTGTTTTATAGATATATATATATATATATATATATATATATATATATAGCGATGCCTATATATACCCCCCTAACTATATATACTAACTCTAGGATTGCACTAAAGTGGGGAAAAGGGCATATACCTTTTACTTGCCTTACAGTACTCTACACAGTGCCAGTACTTCACTTCAGTGAAATGAGATTCGGTGAAAGGAGTTTTCAGTAATTTGAGCTTTCAGCGATTTGGTCAGGGTAAATTGAAATTCAGTGAAATGAGCTTTCAATGAAACAAAGTATACCCATACAGATAGATAGATAGATAGATAGATAGATAGATAGATAGATAGATAGATAGATAGATAGATAGATAGATAGATAGATAGATAGATAGATAGATAGATAGAGCTGTTCCACCTTGGACAGGTATGTCAAGACACTGCAAACTTGTAGTTAGTATATACTGTATTATTCAAAATTTTAGTCTCATTTTTCTGAGGCTCACACCTCTGTCATTTTAGTTTCAACAGGAATTTGAACAAATCAAAGAACTGAAAATGAAATGTAGTTACTCAACATACAATATTTCAAATTCACTTTTGCACTTTAAAGAAACAAATAACACTTGTGTGCCACTACTCTGTGTCTCCATATCTTATAAATCTTAAATCAAAAATATTGTTGTTGTGTATATGGGCTGTTGTTGTATATGTGGGCATTAAACATTCCTAGCAGTTTAATTTGACATACCACATCCCAGGCCCTATTCATATAACACTGGAGACTTTGGTAAATATGCAGGTAGAAAAATAGATGAAGAAGGCACACTTTTCATTAATTATTTATTCATTTATTTGTAGCCTCTCTACTTTCCAATCATCAGTCCCCTGTTGCCTATGAGCTCATTCATTCCTCATGGTGATAAGAGCCAGCAGCAGCTGTTCCCCCCATGAAACAGTTGATTGTGAGGCCCTCATCAAGGCTGACATCAGCTTCCAGTACCCCTCAGTAGCTTTTTAGGGATGCAGATGGGTATATATTGTCTTCTAGAAAGAGTTAGTCATTGGTGCTGTAAGTATGCATGTCAATGGTTTAAAATGTATTGTTTTGAAGCTCTCAGTGAAATATAATATAAAACTAAACTAGGTGGAGGGCTATGCTAACGCCAGGATCAAACTACAGTGGGGAAAAGGGGATACACCTTTTATAGGTTCATAGGTTCATAGGTAGGCACTAGGCTATTGGCCCAAGACAAAGTCATTTTACTTGCCTTACAGTACTCTACGCACTTCACTTCAGTGAAATGAGATTCGGTGAAATGAGTTTTCAGTAATTTGAGCTTTCAGCGATTTGGTCAGGTTAAATTCAAATTCAGTAAAATGAGCTTTCAATGAAACAAAGTATACCCATATATATGTATATATATATATATATATATATATATATATATATATAGAGAGAGAGAGAGAGAGAGAGAGTCAGTGTGTGAAGGGGTGCATCTTCCCTACAAAAATGAATTAATGGTGTTACAGTGTATTTTGAGATTTGCTGTAGTTTTTTTTGCAAGTTTGCTTTATTTTCCATAACCATGGAACCAGTTTTGGGTCTTACAATTTCACTAGAGAACCATTTGTTTTAATTTTTGCATAGTTTCAAAAATCCGACGACAGTGGAAAGTTACAGGTACAGTGATAAGCCAATGAAGGAATGTCTAAAGTTCTGATAAAACAAAGGTGGCATTTACAAAAAATGATATAACACATATAACTCTCCAAAATAATAGTCCTAGCACTGTTAGGATCACTTACTAAGCTGGCCACTGTCCTTCCTCTCGAGCAACAGTTTACATTGTATATGCCAGTTACATAGTCTTCTTGGCTGATCGGTTTCTGCATTCAGGAAATGAAAGAAAAACGGTTCCACTTTGTTAATTACTTTGTATTAGCTATAAACTGATTATGCCCCTAAATATAACACTTTGCAAGATTAGTCCTTGCACTCTAAGGACTACTTACTAAGTTGGTCAGTGTTTTTCCTCTTGACCAATGGTTTACACTGTATGTGCCAGTTATATAGTCTTCCTGGCTGACAGTTGTCTGCATTCAGGAAATGAAAGAAAGCCTGTTCTACTTTGCACTTCTATGTTACTTAATTTGTATTGGCTATAAACTGATTATGCTCTGTTATAATTTGATCTGATGGTGGAAGTCCACTGTACTCGGCTTTGCTTTACTCCTCTACCCTACCCCAAGTCCCACACATCCGCCTTTACTGTATTAGACTTCCTGACTACACATTTTATTTGTGACTCATATTCCCTAACCCTCCCAAACAACCTTACTACTATCATACAAACACTCCTGTCTCTTTTTACTTAATTCCCAACTGCCATTTACTTTTAGCACCATTCCCAACTACCTCTCTCCCTCCCATGCTGCTTTGCATTATATTCATTCATAGTCCTACTCCTCCTTAAAAATACCTATCTATTCTACATTGCATCTTCTACCCCCCAAAAAACTTACTTCTTCCTACTTTAACTAAATTTTCATAATCTGCCTTTTTAAATCCTTCTATTCCTTACATTCCAGAGAAGATACCAGGAAAACCTAACTCTCTTCCTTCTTAGACACTACCTCCTTTCTACCTATTCAATTTTCAGACTCCACCACCAATAAAAATCCTTCTGCCCAGCAACCTCTTTTTCCATCTTGATCCGTACTTCCCCACTGCCTGCCAACAACAACATACAGATACCTTTACTTAATCATGCTGTTCCTCAGCTTATCCTCTATTCTTCTTATGCTATTGAGCCATCTCTCACCCTAACATGACTCTATAATAGTTCTCAACATTTCTCCAACTCTTTTCCAACCATCTAGTCATACTTCCTCCCTACATTCTCCACATATTGCATCAACCGTATTTAATGATGTCCCTCATATTTTCACCTAATATAGACCAAGTCCATTTAAACTCAAAACAAAACAAAATTAATTGGAAAAATACTCTCCAAAAACAAGTATGAGTAATTACTCAGTATACTAAAATCCTTGTCGGAGGAGGCATTCACCCTAATCCTGGCCCCACCTATCACAATGAACATCAAGACAATTCTCTTCCGCATGCTACTGTAACCCTAGAATAGTCAAACCCCAATCACCATAACTGTGCTGTCATAAATATTACAAGAATAAGAAATAAAATTGCTGAACTACATGCCTGGATTACCAAACATAAACCTAATATTCTTGTTGTAACTGAAACCTGGCTTAAACCCAACATAAAAGTCTCCAAAATTATGCCTCCCAGCTGTAATACCATCTGTAATAACAGTATAAAGAGAAAAGGTATTGCTTTAATATTTCCCAACTACCTCATTTCTCCTTACAACAAACCAATACCAATATTCATTTCAGCAGAACTGAAAATAAACAAATACATATTACTGTTCTTTACATCTCTCCTGGTGACAATACAGCTGTACTGGACAATATCTAGCATGGGATATCTGTAACAATTTCACAAGAAAAAATGCAACTAGGTGATCTGAATGTCAGTTGGTTGATCATAAACTCTAACTTCCCTACATCTACTGTGAGCCTATTTGGTTTCATACAACTAATTAATAGTTCAACACATTATAGCAAATGCATCAAATTCCCTATTAGACTGGATCCTAGTGTCAGACCCTAGCACATACACCACCTCTGGTACAATGTCTGACTGTCTCAGTGATCATCTCCCAGTCTATACTACCAGAGATCTCACACATAAACAGCATATTTATAAGACAACATGCAACCTTTCCAAGTTTAACCAGGAAATGTTCACTACTACTCTATCGTCTATTAACAGAAACTTCCTAAGAATCCTCCCCTTAGATGATTCTGTAAATAAATTCAGTACAACTTACCTGAATGTCTAGCATAGCTTTGCACCTCACAGAAGAAAGACTGAAAAGAAGTAATGAATTTGGCTCTCCAAAAAGAGTAGAATGCTAATGCAGGATAGAGAAACAGTGCTAAAAGAATTGCAAAATTATACAACACCACAATATGTTGAAACCATCAGAATGCTTTGCAATCTTTCAAATAAGCAAATTAATGAAGGCAAAAAACTATACTGTAATAACTTTCAGAATACTAGTAAACACAACCCTAAAAAATTCTGGTCAGCCATTAAAGAAATCCAGCACCCCGGGCATAAATTCAACCCTAACCCATCTCCCAGTAACTCATTACTCAAAGCAGCAATACAATTACACTCATATTTTAACAAAATTCCAGCACTCGGTGTAAAATGGACCAAATAAAACAATACACTGAAGGCAACAGAGAATGAACAAATGAAACAAATTAGCATAAACACTTTTAATCAACGCTTTAATCAGAAATACAAATACATCTTACTAAACACATATAAATAATAAAACCAATACCCATTTACTACCTTAATTATCTAATTAACCAATTAACCTGTTAAAACATGATTAATAAAAATGTATGCTGAATCCACTCTAAAAAATGTAAATGTCAAATAACCAGTTTCCTTTCAATTAAAAAGCACTTTATATTCACCATTTCATTTAAACCTTGAGGACTATCTGCCCCCAATTTTAATTTCCATAATGCTTCTATTATTTCCACTCTATTTTTCAAATTTCCTCCTCTTAAATCTTTTTCCACAAGTTCTAAAATAGAAAAAGTAAACTTTTTTATAAAAGCTGCAATTGGCTGAGTGTCTATATAAGGCATTATTTTCATCCTTTAATTCTGATAGCTGCAGTGGTGGTACAGCGGTAGCATTGTTACCTCACAACAAGAGGTTCTCCTGTTCGATTCTCGGCTTGGCTTGGGAGTGCCTTCTGTGTGGAGTCTACATGCCCTCCCCGCGGTTGGGTAGCATTTGAAAGACATGCATGCGTAAATGGGCGTGCCTTTGTTGAAGGTTGGGTGTCAAGCTGGCACCTCGGTGTTTCGTAAAAAAAATCTACTGCCAATCATTAGCAGACCGAAGTTCCGCTGTTGCGACCCCTTACCAGGAAAAAGCCAAAAGATAAACAATTCTGATAGCATAATAATGTTCTTTAATGCGCTTGTTTAAATTTCTGGTAGTCATGCCTATATAAAAGGCTGGACATCCTGAACATAACACGATGTACACTATATTAGGGGTACAACAGTTGAATCTACCAGGTACACTAATAGCATGTTTCAAATTATGTAAACTTATATACAGTTCTTCATGTATATAAAAAACTGGAACTGAAAGTGAAACGAAGAATCTTCCAATTTTTATTGTAAAACACAAATTCACGGCAAAGCACAGCAAAGCACACAATAAATCCAAATGAACGCCTTCACACTCAGCGTTTTCGTCACTACTGGACTTCATCAGATAAAAACTGCTGTTCCTAATTCCCTTTTATATAATTTAAAAAATTATTGCACCAATCCATTTCTAGCCTTCAAACAAACTGATTAATTATTAATGACCTTTGTTTTAACAAATACACACATGAATTTAAAAACCACTGTTGTTATTTCCATAATATAAAGCTTTGCATTTTATAAAATATATATCCAACATTTACCTTTTTTAAAAAATGTTAATTTAGTTTAATTTAAAATGAATAATTTAATTAATAAATATATATATGAATAAATAAATAAATAAATAAATAAATGAATAAAATGAAATAGATGAAAGAAAGTTTTATCATTGTAAACCTATGTTCATATGTTACTATAGTGCCATCTCCTGGTTGTATTTATTATCACACATTTTCCTCATATTTCTGCTCTTATTTTCAAAAGAGCCTGAATAGATATGTGGTCATTTAACCCTGGTTTTCTATTAGCTTCTAGGGCTATCTGCCACCACATTTCTTTATATGCTATAAGTTCTTCCAGGGGGCCCCCTCTCTTACTACCAATTATTTGATCCAATACAAAAAATTGAAATTTGGACCCCACACACACTTTGGAATGTCTATAGATGGCATTGGTTTCCTTTTCTTTTTTAACATCGTGCATATGTTCATATATTCTTCTTTTAAGGGACCTTTCCGTCTTCCCAACATAGAAAGATGGACATGCCATACATATAGCCAAATATACTACCCCCTTTGATTCACAATTGTAGTATGCCTTGCTTTTTAACCATCTCTTTCTCCCTTCCAAGAAAACTTTTTCTCTACCCAAAATATTTTCGCATTGCATACACCTACCACATTTAAAGGTACCAGTTTTTACCCTACCTCCTACCCCTGGGTAAGGGGAATTCTACACAAACTCTTATAGATATGAAGCTTTTTATTAGAAAAATGAACTTGCAGTTGTTATTTCACAATGAGGGTATAGGTTTGGAAGTAAAAAGAAATAGCAATAGTATAAAAGAAAACATATTAATGAAAAAATCAACGTTTAACCCAATAATACACAACCAGTTAAGGAACTTTGAAAACAACATGGAAAGGGAAATTAGAAGAAAAGAAAGAAATATGAGAGATATGACAATTTACCACAACCTTCACCCCAATGAACATTTAATTTTAGAGGAACTAAAAGCTAATAAAAATGTCAGAGTTATTAAACCTGACAAGGGGGGTGGGGTTGTTGTGATGGATGTAATAGTATATGAAGGCAAAATGAATGAAATATTGAGAAATGAAGCGAAATATAGTGTGGTATCTAGGAATGAAATTAATGTGGCTTATAACAGAATAGATAATATTTTGGAAGATATGATGAATGAAGAACTTATTAATTATAAAACCTTGAATTATTTGAAAAAAAACAAACCCAAAATACCGGTAGTATTTGGTATACCGAAAATCCACAAGAATAGCTTGGACCCACCCCTGAGACCTATAGTCTCAGCAGGAGGGTCAAAAACAAATTCTTTAGCTAAATATGTGGATGTAAAGACAAAACATATTTGGATTAACAAGGGGACAATTTTGAAGGACTCATGGGATTTACTGACTATTTTGAAACCAGAATTGTATCACGAGGAATTAATTTTTGTGACTATAGATATAGTTGACCTATTTGGGTCAATTCCCTATGGTGATGGTCATACTATGTTTGAGGAAGAAATATTTGCTGATAATAGACTTACTCATGCAGAAAAGGTAGTGTGCACAGGGTTGATGGACCTAATATTGAAAAACAATTTTTTTCTATTCAATGGTGAATATTTTAGACAGTTACAGGGAGTAGCCATGGGTGCCGCCTGTGCACCTACCTTTGCTAACCTAGTTTTATCGAATTGGGAAAGAAAGTATATTATAGGTTCCAAATATGAGAAATATTGGACACTTTATAAGAGATTCCTAGATGATATAATAATATTTTGGATAGGAGGAATTGAAACCTTAGAAGGATTTATTAAATATATGGAAGAAACATCTGTTTTTTTAAAATTCACTTATAATTATTCCAGGTCTGGTATTTCATACTTAGACGTGGGGATAACACTGGAAAATGGAACGTTCCAAACAAGTGTTTATAGGAAACCTACTTACGTCAATTCCTTTTTACATTTTGACAGTGCGCATCCTTTATATTGTAAAAAGAATTTAGTAAAAGGTCAATTCGTAAGAGGGTCGAGAATGACCAGTAAGGATGATAAATACTTAAAGGAATGTGACTTATTACACAAAATGTTTCTTGAAAGAGGCTATCCCAATGATTTCATTCAAAATTTGAGAACTGAAGTCCAAATAGGTAGAGGGGATAGGTTTAAACCCATAATTGGGTCATACAAGGAAGTAAAGACAATAGAGGTTAAAGAAAAAGAAAATTTTCAACAGTCACTAATTCTTGAATACAATATATTAAATAAGGAAGTAAAGACCATATTTTATAGAGAATGGGAGAGATTTAAGAACTTTACTGACTTAGAAGTTATTTCTTCTCAGATGCCCAAAGTTATATTTAAAAATACTATTAGTATAAAAGGGTGTTTGGAAAATGGCACTGACAACAAAAAGAAAAAAGACGTAGGAGGTAGGGTAAAAACTGGTACCTTTAAATGTGGTTGGTGTATGCAATGCGAAAATATTTTGGGTAGAGAAAAAGTTTTCTTGGAAGGGAGAAAGAGATGGTTAAAAAGCAAGGCATACTACAATTGTGAATCAAAGGGGGTAGTATATTTGGCTATATGTATGGCATGTCCATCTTTCTACGTTGGGAAGATGGAAAGGTCCCTTAAAAGAAGAATATATGAACATATGTACGATGTTAAAAAAGAAAAGGAAACCAATGCCATCTATAGACATTCCAAAGTGTGTGTGGGGTCCAAATTTCAATTTTTTGTATTGGATCAAATAATTGGTAGTAAGAGAGGGGGCCCCCTGGAAGAACTTATAGCATATAAAGAAATGTGGTGGCAGATAGCCCTAGAAGCTAATTGAAAACCAGGGTTAAATGACCACATATCTATTCAGGCTCTTTTGAAAATAAGAGCAGAAATATGAGGAAAATGTGTGATAATAAATACAACCAGGAGATGGCACTATAGTAACATATGAACATAGGTTTACAATGATAAAACTTTCTTTCATCTATTTCATTTTATTCATTTATTTATTTATTTATTCATATATATATATATATTTATTAATTAAATTATTCATTTTAAATTAAACTAAATTAACATTTTTTAAAAAAGGTAAATGTTGGATATATATTTTATAAAATGCAAAGCTTTATATTATGGAAATAACAACAGTGGTTTTTAAATTCATGTGTGTATTTGTTAAAACAAAGGTCATTAATAATTAATCAGTTTGTTTGAAGGCTAGAAATGGATTGGTGCAATAATTTTTTAAATTATATAAAAGGGAATTAGGAACAGCAGTTTTTATCTGATGAAGTCCAGTAGTGACGAAAACGCTGAGTGTGAAGGCGTTCATTTGGATTTATTGTGTGCTTTGCTGTGCTTTGCCGTGAATTTGTGTTTTACAATAAAAATTGGAAGATTCTTCGTTTCACTTCCAGTTCCAGTTTTTTGTTTGGTCTTGGTGTTGGCAAACACCGGTTTGGCGTTATTTTCTTCATGTATATACCTACAAGTATTACAGTTGTAACACTTATACATGCCCTTAGGTTTATCTGTTGTGGGAAGAAATATCTTTGTGTCATCGTTTTCTAACATTCCTTTAATGCTATTACCTTTTTTGTGAACAAAACATGGTGCCTTTCCTAAAATTTCATATAAATCACTGTTACCAGAAATTATTTTCCAGTTATTACAAATAACTGATTTAACTTTCTTACTGTCCACTGTCATATCAATGATGCATCTAGGGACTGCCGATGTAGAGTTGGTGGGATAAATTATTTCTTTTACTACTAATCCTTTGTCTAAAATAGGTGGAAAATCTTTTGTTTGTCTATTCTTAATTTCCAAAGCTATTTTTTCTAACAGTTCCTGAGGATAACCTCTATTCAAAAATAACTCAGTTATGAAATCAATTTCATTATAAAAATCTGAGTCATCGCTGACCATATGAGATGCTCTTCTATATTGGCATTTGGGATGTTCTGTTTCATAAAACTAAGATGATTGCTTTGATAATGTAAATACTTATTAACATACATATTTTTTTTCTATAAATTTTAGTTAAAAATACTTTATTGAACTTATCCCAAACTAATTCCACATCTAAATTATTGATCTTATGTCCAGCCTCACCAAGTGTAAAAGTTAAAAAAATTACAGCTCGCATTTAAATTTTCCAGAAATTGACCATGTTGATTAGTAGGACCTTTAATGATAAAAATAAATCATCAATAAACCTACAATAAAATATAACATCAGAAAAAAGTCCAACAGTAGGTAAAACTTCTCTTCCCCACCAACCCATTACTAAGTCTGCTTAGGCTGGAGCTACTGTGGCCCCCATCACTCCCCCTCGAAGTTGTCTATAATACTTTTTGTTGAAAAGATAATAATTATTCTCTAACAGCAATTCTCACAGGAAATTCCACAGCTTAACTGTGGAATCACTCCATGTAGTGTACTTGTATAAAAAATTAGATACATATTTCTAATCCTTCTAACTGTGGTATAGAAGTATACAAATATACTACATCGGCAGTTAGTATTAAAAAAAATATTACAATCATGTTCTATGAATTCCTTCTCTAAACTTGAGCCTTATTTGATTCAAAAAGGACCATGAATCTTTGATGTATGATGGTAATTTCTGAATTAAAGGATTCAGTAATGTGTACAAATACAAAGAAATACCTTCTGTTACACTACCTGAAGCTGAAACTATGGGCTGAAATGGCGGATTAATGGGGTTCATATGAATTTTAGATATATCAACAAGTATACCTATTCTAGGCTTTTCTACAGTTAAAAAGTCATACAACTCAACAGATAATTCACCATTCATAAGATAATCATGCAGACAATATTTCACAAATCTGTAACTTCTATCAATAAGTTCTAACAAAGTTTTTTTTATCTTCTCTACTTAAATTAAAATAAGTGGAGACAGGTTTTTCATTTGAATCAAGTCTTATTTTTCTTTCACAAAAGGCTTCAAACACCTTTAAAGAGCTATGCAATGCAGGATTAAAGACTGAAGGCTTTTTGACACTTTTAGATACTTCAGTATTTACATATTTTAAAATTAGATTCAGTTTTTCTTGTATATAATTTGAGTTCTAGTAAAGTGTTCGCTATGTCAGCTCACTTACTTGGTACAAAATTAAAACCAAACTTTAACACCCGATAATGTTGATCTTATTTCATAGATAGTATAGCATCTCTAACCAAAGATTCCTCAACATCTAATCCTAACTCTGTCCTGCAGACACATTTATTTATTTATTTGTTTATTTACATTTGTTAACTGGGTAGTGTCCGACTGGGCCATGGGGCCCGTTTTCAGTGGAGACCAGGGGAGAAAATTTCCACACACAGTAGCATTATCCAATAATAGTACAAAATCATAAAAACAAAATTACATAGATATAATAATACACTTAATACAAATGTTATACATGTATATTCAGGAAGACCAGAGATAAAATTAGTCACAGATTATACTGCAAATGGCATTGTAGATAATGAATATCAAATGAATGAAACATGACACATATCACCACATCCACTTTCTTCTTCAAACCTGTGCCCATATCCTATCCAAAATTACATTTAAACAAACTCAAACAATGTTCTACTTCAGCTGTGGCCTTCCAAGAGAGTGCCATAATATAGTAGCCAATAGCATTGCCTGCCCTGTCTCAATCCTTATAAATATGTCAATCCATGAATCCCACATTTCTTCTCCTCTGGAAAAGTCACACATTATCCCTCTGCACAAAGGAGGAAATTCAACAGACATTACTAACTTTAGACCTATAGCAATCTTATTCCCCATTCCAAAATACTTACAAATGTATTAAAAACAGTTGCTCAACTATCTTCTGCAGGAAGAATGACTATCCTGCACACAACATGGCTTCCATACTTCCCAGAGTTCATAGGTTCATAGATTTTTAGTAGATTACTAGGTTAATGGCGCAAGAGCCCTTAAAAAGCCTAGCCCATTTTACCCAGTTTTACCTAACTTTCTATCCCTAGGAAAAAGATAACAATGGTCAGAAAGCGGGGTTTTGACAATTTTTACAGGCTGCATCTGTCCATAAGAGACATGGGCACCACCCCAGGAGTGAATTTGCAACTTCCCATCCATTGGACATGATTGCACTTGAAGAGTGTCAGGGAGGGCTCTGCTTCACGTGAATAGGAAGCCTAATCCAGAGGAGGGGCAATCTCTGGGACATATATCTCTCTCTCCAGTATGATCCATTCATGTCAGAGATCAGATTTAGACCCTTGGGAGTGGGTAATCCTTGTGCAGTTAGTTTTGTGAATATGCAACATTTCCATCAGAGCTAGGTCAGAGACTGCCTTGTAGGTCAGGCATAGATCACTGCTCAGTAATTGGTAGGAAACTGAATACAGTGATAGGGTTTTTAATCAGTCCACATATGATATGTTGGTTATAACCTATATTTTTTTTTGGTGAGAAACCTCTGAGGATGCTCCAACAGTTGCAGGTGCCTGGTGAGGTACATGCCAAAGGTTGCATTGTACTCGATTATTGGCCTGATGAGGGCTGAGTACAGTGGTAGTATGACATCCTTGGATCTGGATGCCATGCCATTTCTTATAAACTTAGCCACATAGAAGGATTTCTTTATCACCATGGACACATAGTGGTCAAAGTTCAGATTACTCTCTATCTGAGTAGTCAGATCTCACAACTGGGTTCACTCTTGGGGAGTGTTATCAATGTTATAATTTGCAGGGTATTTGATTTCCCAAAGGCTAGTATTATGCACTTCCTTGCATTTAGTTTGAGCCCATGACGCTGACACCAATCATTAGTCTGCATCAGTCCTTTCTGTAGGATATCAACATTGTTTGGGGAGTCAGTGATTGGCCCCAACTTGCAGTCTTCAACAGACTTTTTAAGTCAAAAGCCATCTATATTGGCCTTAACATCTGAGAAGCATATCCCAAACAGGAGAGGGACCAGCACTGAGCCCTGTGGTACTCCACTAGTGACTGGTCTGTTGCTGGATGTGGATTCTCCCACTCTAATAAAATGTGTCCTATCCATTAGCCATCTGGCTATCCATTTTTGATGTAGAGATTTATGCCCAATTTTGTGAGTTTGTCTATAAAACCTAAGTGGGGTATTATGTCAAATGCCTTGGCCAGGTCAAGGTTGGCAATCTACACTGTCTTACCCTCATCCATGGCCGTGGTGACCTTCTCAAAGAAAGCACCAGACTGAGCAGACAGGACCTGCCCTTTATGAAGCTGAACTGAGCTTAAACTAGGATCTGGAGATTTCCTATGTTGGTTTTAATCAGGTCCAGAATTATGCTTTCCATAGCCTTGCATATGAGGCTAGTCAGATTTATGGTTCAGTAGTATTCTGGGTCTATTGGTTGTCCCCCTTTGTGCAGGACTGTGTCTGTTGCTGCCCTCCACTCTTCTGGGACAAAGTCTATCTGGAGACTATGGTTAATTAGAGATCCAAGAGGGTCTGCTAGGTCATAGTTCAAGCTATTAAATAGGCACCCTGGGATTCCATTAGGGCCCATTGATGCCATGTTTCTGGCATTAGAGAGTGCAGTGATGCCCTACTCTTTTAGAATAACAGGGAAAGGAATGGTATGTGGTATTTCATTGAGAATGAGTGGAGGTGATGGGGTGAAATTTGAGCTGGATTTATTGGCCATCAGGTTTGCTATTTCTTCTGGCTGAGTATAGCTACTGCCATCTACAGCCAGCTCAGCAATTGATGAGTGTTTTTGGACACAACCAAAACATGCTTTGTGGTTATCCATTGCATGGAAGGTTATTTCAGTTTCATATTTAGCTTCTGAAGACTTGACTAGTTCCCTGATTTGCCTGTTGAGACTAACAAGGGACTTTTTGTTCTCTGTAGTACACCCTACCACTTACTTCCAGAAAGGAATTTCTTCCTTCTGTTGTATAATCTATTTAAATCTATTTATGACAGGAGTCTAGCAGGGTGACTTGTTTAATAGCTAGACCTGGGTTTAATCTGGTCAGGTACTGCTGTTTCAGTGCAGTTGTTTATGTGGTTGTACAGGGCATTCATGTATACTTCTGCACTGGCCTCTGTATTTTCACGGTTAGGGGGAGCTTTAAGATTACCTATGCTATCACTTAATAGAAGGTAATGTGCCTTTGAAAAATTCTTTAGGAAATTAGGGTTTGAAGGGGGTTCTACCACTACATTCATTTCAATGGAGACTGATTTAAGATCTGATCTTACTGATGAAGATATTATGCTGGAGGGTGCAACCCCCCCGTGTTTGTGAGTACTATGTGAAGAATATCTGAGCCCCCAGTATTTTCACTGACAAAGTTCAGGAATCTGTGTGCCTACATGTTAGTGGTCATGTGTATTTCCAGTTTATGGAGGGGTAGTTAAAATTGCCCAGGAGTAGTGTTTTGGGCTGAATGGTAAGTTATTCTAACAACTTCAGGTATGCAGAGGGATTTTCATGGTTCATGGTTGGGGACCTGCAGCTAGCAATGCTATGATAGGGGGATTTTGCCGATGGTTAGCTGGATATGGAGTAGCTCAACTGAGTCATCCTGCTTGACCATTTTTGGGGTGTGATTGTTTTTAATGTAAATGGAAACACCTCCTCCTTTAATTTTTTCCTTTTCAGAAGGTGATCTGAATGTGTGATAGGCATTGTAGCCTTGCACTGCTGGGGTGCTTTCCACAGCCTTAAACCACGTCTCTGTAACTGTACAGATGTCAGTATTCTGCAGGGTGAGGAGGGATTCCAGGGAGTGCAGTTTCTTGTTAAGACTTCAACCACTGAGCAGTAGTACCCTCAGCCTGACATTAGAAGAATTTGTTATGGTGGTAGGTCTGCTGGTTTGGCACTGCCTAAAAAAGGCACTATGGGGTTGGCTACTACTTTGGCCAGTATTGAAAAGCCGAGCAGCAACAGGTTCAGACCATCTCTGGCAAAGCAGAATAGTCTGTCAATCATGTTGCCCACAGCTCATAAATACTGGATCACTTTGAAGTGACACCAGTAGCTAAGCCAATTATTGAAGTCAATCATTTTCTGTTTGTATTGTGATATCTTCCTTGGTGAGGGTAGAATGCTGCTCAGTGTGAGGCTCATATCCGACTACAACATGTATTCAGAGAGGTCCATCATGTCTCTCTTCATATATTCCAGGAATGTACATCTCAGGTCATTCAAACCCGCATGGACTATGACTGAGTCATACTGGTACATGTGGTTGAGTGACCTGAGTGCCTACATGATCTGGCAAATCCTGGGCCTTGACAGGCAACTGACTACAACCCTGCCTTTACCCAACCTGTTGAGTGGGGCATTTTTGTGTCTCACGATGGAGTCTCCTATGAGCAAGATGTTTGAATGTGTGGTGTTTATTCTTAGGGGATTGCTTGTAGAGACATTTTAATATGTGTAGACTTGTTTTTGTTTATATTTGGTTTCTGAGGGCAGCATACAGGAGGCCCTCTGAGGTTTTGTAAGTTACTTGTGAGTACCTCTGTATGTGTGGGCTTATGTGTTGAGCCCTTATTTAGTGAGGGAAATGATGCGCATGTGCTGACAACCTGTTTTTCATTTGATTTGTCAGTATGTGAAAGCCATATCTCAATTTTATAGTGTAACTACATCTCTCACATACAGTGTTTTTTTTGTTTCAGGATTAAGTGGTTGCTAGTATACATGAGACAATTGTTACTTTGCCCTTAGGATGCCAATGTGTGCCAGGCTGGTCCCAGAGAAAGCAGGAAAGTACCTGACCATGGTTTCAGTTTTTTTTTACTTTGGGCTTAGCAAGGGAGAAGAGTGGGTAGATTTAACTGGACTGGGATGACAGCACATGGACAAAGAATGGGTGCTATACTCAGTGTGAACTGCAGCTATTCAACAAAGCGTTGCTGCCCTGCCTGCAACTCAAATGCTCCTAGAGCAGCAGCAGGACTGGTTAAGGCTGCAAAGATAGTTATTCTAAGAGAAATTTTAACCTGAAAGTGTTTGCATCTATACAGGGCACTGCTAACTGCCACTGCATGGAGACATACTGACAAATCAGATAACAAACAGGCTGTCAGCACATGCACATTATTTCCTCACTAAATAAGTGCAGACACTGGGCTTATATAGAATTAGAAAAACAAGCTTTAAAACGGCAAGTCTACAGACCAATCAGGAAAACACACAATAAGCGTTCAGTCAGCAGCTTCCAACTCAGATAGGTTTGCTACAGCACACTTCTGCCACAAAAGTGCAGTCAGAAAACCCTCTTAAAGTAAAAATGCCAAGTTTTAGAACTCAAGTGCAGGGAAACCACACAATGTACATACTACAGTACTGTAAAATCATCAGCTACAATGTAAATAAGTACGACAGCAGCAGTGGAAACAGTTCAGCTTTGAAACTCTACTATAGTGTGAGAAATGTAACAAATAATACAGTACTAACACTGCATTTCTAACCTTTATAGATACTGTCAATAAAGCTATAGATAATGGCAAACTAGTCTCCTCCTTATTTCTAAACTTGTCTAAAACCTTCTACACCGTTTGTCACAGCAAACTTTTACTTCAAATGTCCTTATTAGGTCTCTCTCAGCCCACCTTTCTATAGTTCAAAAATTACCTATCCAATATATATCAGTTAATAAAATGGCACTCCACCCTCTCTCCCTATCTCCTAGTCACCACTAGTGTACCAGGTCTATATTAGATCATTGAAATCTTTCAGTTATGGCTTATTCATTGACCCTTATCCACTGAAATTTTCAACAGAGTAATTAACCAATTGGCCACTACCCCAATGAAACACACATCAAACTAAATCAAACCAACCCAAGTGGGGGGCTTCGCTTCCCACAACCTCCAAGGTGGGGGGCTGCACCCCCCACACCCCCTTAACTATATATACCAACTCTGAGATCACACTACGGTGAGAAAAAGGGCAAAGTTGTGATGTTGGCCAACTGGTTACTTAACCTGTAAAAAATGTTGATGTTTGCTGAAGTTAGTTTCGACGAATAGGGGTCAATGAATAAGCCATCAATGAAAGAAGATTTTAATGAGCTAATATAGACCCAGGTGTACCACAAGGCCCTAGCCTTGGTCCCCTCCTCTTTAACATTCTCACCAGCACCTTCATTACATCCACACAGCAAGCCTCCTTAATACAGTACACAGGTGACTCTACACTCAAGTGCACATCTGACAACATGGCACACTTCAAAAAAATTACTCAGGAAACTTTAACAGCAACTGAAAAGTGGCTATTTAACCCACAACTCATGCTCAACCCTAAAAAAAACAAACTACTACTTTTTCCCCAAAAAATCCCTCTCTCATGAAAAAAACAAAATTTTAAAGTCCTCTCTCTTGATAATGCAACCACTAAAGTCACTTCTTACAGCAAATTATTAGGGGTGATTGTGGATGATAATCTTAAATTCGACCTGCATATACAAAATTGCATAAGAAAAACTCATCAAAAACCAGGGCTGCTGTATAGGATGCAATACTTTCTCACCAACACAACTAAAACTACACTTACAAACTACTTATCTCCTCCCCACACTTCTTTATGGTGCTCCCATCCTTACTAACCTTCAGGCATCACAAAAATCAAAACTTGAACAATGATATAACAACTTTGCTAAATTTGCAGCAAATACCCCTTTCGGAAACCACCATTCTATAGCACTAAAAAGCCTAAATTGGTTAGAACTGCCTCATCAACTAACATATACATATACTAACAAACAGCTTCTTACCACCTGTGGAATTATCCAGAATCCATCTGCTTGTCCAACACTAAACATTCTACACAACTATGTTCCCAATCGGTCATTACAATTCAATGGCCAAAACATCCATTCCGTCCTTCGAAACCTTTCTGAAAGGCTTCTTAGCCAAAAGCTGTCCCTGTTCTCAGTTAACACCAGGATAAACTAAATGTGAAAAAATACCTCTTCATACCTTCAGTCTTCTTACAATCCTTTCTTCAGTCATTTCCTTTCTTCTATCAATTTCTCTCCCCTGGCATTCTCTCTAAATACACCATAAGCCTGCTTTTGCCTCAGTTCATATTGTAATCCCTGTTTGTATTTTACTAACTTTGCTTTAATTTCTCTATAAACGGGCTAAAACTTCTCAACTATTAAATCATTTTCTATATAACTTGTATCTGTTCTTAACCAATGTTTGCATAGTATGTCTAATTTAATGTAATCATTTAAACTGCAGTTGTTTTTTGTATTTTTTTAAAGACTAAAATTATTTTTCTGAAAATGTTTTGTAATACTTTGGAGCTTTTATCCCAGGGCCTCAACTGAAAACGAGTTCTGACCCAGTAGACTTTCCCGGTAATCAAATATCAGTAAATAAATAAATAAACAAAATTTATTTCACTTTTATTACCAAGATTTCTTATCAAACTGTAGATTAATGTCACTGATTCAGAGGAAGGTAGTACTATATTTTCATAGCACTGGCTAGATGAATGTCTGAATGTGACAGAACAACTTTACAATCATCCTGACTCAGTTGCTTGCAATGATACTCTCATTATAGCCTCACTGATATTTCCTCTGAAAATACAAACTGATAAATATTGGTTTTGGTTAGCTCTGTGAGATGTAAGTATAGGCAGTAATGTCAATATAATAATACAAGGCTTTGGACTGATGTGTTTTAATCTTCATTTTGTTGCAGTTGCAGTGTTTGAAAAATATGTACTTCTGAAGAACTGGAAGTATTGTTCAAGTCAATATTGTTTATTACATACTCTGAATTCGGTCAAGTAAAAGTTGTTAGCCTGGCTCGTAGGTGAGCTGCTGTTTGGAAATGTTAGTCTACTTTTTGGTAGCTGTAGCAGTAACCTCACTGATGGGCACAGGTAACTGTTAAATCATGTTGCCACTATCATAACCTCTTAAAATAACATTTTAGGCAAAATAGCCCACATTTACCATTTGAGTTGCATGGTTAGGCTTATAAAGGTTCCAGTGGTTGTTAACTTAGTATATACCTATGAACATGTGTGTTTTAGTGAGGATCTAACTCCATTAAGGATGGTAAGATGATCACTTACTGGACATGGCTTCTTAGTCTTTCTGAGCTGTTTCAAGGCACACAGTGATTCTTTGTACATGACATTTATGTCATACTAAAAATACAACAGCAGTTATTTGCAGTAGCTCATTAACAAGGGAGCAAATGAGTAAATACTTGATGCTGTCTAAGTGATCAGTGGCTTGTTCATCGAATGCATATAAAACATTTACAGTTTGATCACAGCTTCTATTTTTATGGCGGAATACCTTTTAACTAGAGCTGTGGCACTAGCAGATGAATATATGGATACTGATGTGTGAATTAGCACAAAGCCTTCCACTAATGTACTGTCTAACAAGGGGACTCAGTCCTTGAAGAACTAGCTTAAAACAAACATTTGCCAATGTACATTGTAGACAACTATTCTCAGTGGCTATAGTCAACTTCAATGAGTAAATATCTGATGCAGGGAGCCTGCATGTTTGATCTCTTTGTATTAGACAGCTGGCTTAACATCTGCCTGTTTATTTATTCAGTTATATTTGTTTTCTGGAATAGTGGGCAAGTTCACAGGGAAATCATTTCAGCCACAGTCCAGGCAGGTACACATACAAGAGAAGATACAGCAAGAAATATATCATACATTAAAAATGTACCTAACAAGTATAATAATTACATTACATGGAGATACATAGTCACAGCGGATAGCATTGTTGCCCCACAACAAAAGGTTTCCCGGTTCAATTCTCGGCTGGAGTGCCTTCTGTGCAGCGTCTCCATGTTCTTCCTGTATTTGTGTGGGTTTTCTCTGAGTGGCCCTGTTTCCTCCCACATTCCTAAGACAAGCAGTAGGTGGATTGAACACTCTAAATTGTTCCTAGTTGTGACTGTGCATGTGAGTGTGTGATGTGGAAGAACTACAGCGGCAGGGCTGGCCACCTGGTGGTGTAAACCTTGGCTACTTACTTTGTGTCTTTCTGTTATCCATCTTACAATGTGATGCTGTCCACAGATGCTACTGGGCATTTGTTCTGCTTGCCTATGTCTATTTGTCTGTGTAGAGATACTACCCTTGGTGTTAGCCAAAACATCAAGAAATGGGATCCATTGTGGAAGTTCACAAATATTAATGTCCCATGTTGCTTTAAGCAAATAGGTTATGCTTTCGCAATGGGAGGTGACAATCCAAAGTATTTGTGAGTTGTCACACAGAAGTAAAATGTTACCTTCTGCTGTTACTATTGCAGTCTTTTTCTACCCATTCCTTGATGCAGAACAACTGAATCGGTATAAATCAAAAAACACAAAAAAGCAAAGAAAACTTTGCATTTGTTGCTCACTAGCTATATTAACCTTTGCTGCTGCCATGTATGGGGTCATTTCAAATCGCTATCATTTCATTCTGACAGGGCAGACTGCATTCCCATTCACTAATGCCCACTTTTAATGTTACTGTCTTGGAACCCAGTCACTCTAGAGATATATTTTCAGTGTAATTGTACCATATAAGGGGCCCTTATGCTCCTGCTTACTTAACAAATTAGTACTCAGTTTTCAGATTATTTACACAATAACTGGGAAATCTGCAATGCTAATGACAGTTTGAGTGCAATCAGCTAACTGGAACAATTCTAAAGCTCTTATAACACACAGTACGTTTAAGCTTGTTGTCAGAGTGGCAGCAAGTCAGAATTCTGGGATTCTCATGCAAATATATAAAGTCACATAAAGCAGCTACCCACTATATTTGGGATGCACTGTAACACTGGAAAAAAATAGAAAATATATGCAATAGGGGCACCCTATAGATGAGACAGGCTTTTTATAAATATCCAGAAATACACATGAATTACTGTTGCCTTAGAAAAATGCACTTTACTTGGACAGAACTATCTCCCTTTGGCATGCACTATGGGTGTCCATGGAAAATGTACCATACAAGCCCTATCCCTTTGTACCTTATTTTTCCTGTAACTCTACTCCACTTTCCCTTTTTTATTTTTTATTATTAAACAAGAAACATATTTATTACATTATCACTTATGACTTGAGCAAGCATACATTTATATGGATGAAAACAAACCATATTGACATAATTTTAGTTGCGAAAATTATACATCACTTATCCAGTCACTGTCAGTTAATAGCTCATACATAGCCTCCCTTCTTTTAAACCTTACTCCTCATGTCCATGTATTTTTTCCACAATTTCTATTTTTTTTTTTGTAGTTTGCTCCTACCATTTTCTAAAGATCCTACTTCCAGTTCTTTTATCTCTGTTACTATATTCACTACTTCTAGTACAGTTGGTTTAGACTTTGATTACTTTTTTGGCAGCCACCATAATTAGACTCAGCAAGGCCTTACTATGTATAGGCAATTCCGATTTGTATCATAGCACAAAAAGATCATTTCCTTAGTCATACCAAATTGCTCACCCAGTATTTCTGCTAAAGTAGTCTGCAGAGAATTTTTAAAGTCTGCCAACTCATTACACTCACAGAAGGCATCTACTTGGTGTATAAAAATAACTATGTAAACACTTCCATGCAAAGATCCTAAATCTTCTAGACTTTGTTGCATATTTGGGAAACATACATATATTCCACCCTCCCCATTGTTTCTTTGTGAATTGCTTATGCAATCTCTCTTCCCAATCCTTTTTAACCTCCTCTCATTAATTCTTATAGTTATCATGCAATATTTTATATGCTTTACTAATTACTCCTTTGTTAACAGTGACTTTTAACTGTTCTACATTCTACTAAAAACTATTTTGCTTAGTATCACCCTATTTATTTCTCTTTGTCTATACTCTGATATCAATCCTTGATATGGAAGGCAATCTCTAGCTTGCAGTTCAAATACATTTCTTGGCCGTTTCCCATTATATTACCTTTCCCTAATTTTTTGCTCCCAAAACCTTGGTTCTTTTGCCAGTTTTCTTCAATAAATTCCAGCTTCTTCTTGCCTACTGTATGTATTTCCAATTGCAGTCATCTCTTTTAGCACAGTTTCCGTTCTCCATTCCCATGTTGGCTTAGTTCATCGTAATATTTTCTGGTACTTTATGAATATAATATTCTGGATGGTTATTGTTATTCTCCTTAAGGATCTGCATCCAAAATCCCAGTCTCTCCTTGTTTCTTCCTCTGCTCAAACAGAAATTATTAGAGAGGAACCCACTCATTTTAATTTTCACCTCTCATCCTCATATATCCTCCTAATCAACCTTATAATTTTATCAGGGAACACAAATGCTTCCATTGCTCTTCTCATAATCTCCCAGCTTACACCTCAAATGCATTCTCTGCATCAGGACGTACCAACAACAGTGGTATTTTCTTATATTCTGCTTCCCTCTGGATCATCAGTGTTCTGTTAATGTTGTCAAATGTTTGCCTCCCCTCCACAAAATCACATTGATCCATATCTATCAATTTTGGCATGGCATTTACCATTCTTTTAGCCATCATAGACATACGCACTTTATAATTGTGGTTTAGGATTGAAATGGGCCTGTATGAAGCTAGATCTGATGGGTCTTCACTCTCTTTAGGTATTATAGCCCCCATAACTTTCTTCCAGGATGCTGGTGCTTCTCCTCCTCTTAAAATATTGTTAAACAAAACCATTGAGATCTTAATCAGTTTTTTTCCCTCCTAGTTTCCAAACTTGCACAGGGATGGCATCTATTCCTGGGGAACCTTCACTGTTTTTATCTCATCTCCTCCTATTCTGTTAGTAATTGAGCCTCATCTAATTTTAGCCTTGGTATATTTAATTCTTCCATAAACATTTCCATTTGTACCTTTTCTTGATTTCTAAATTTCTCTGTTTTATACAGACTGTCATAAAATTTCCAAAATATAGCATCTCTACAGGATCTCTTGTTATCTTCCTTGTTATAGGCTCCCTAAGCTTGGTGACAATCCTTTGTACTTTGTGTTACCTGAGTCACTGTGCTAAAAGTTTTTGTGCTCTGGAGTTAACAGCAATCTTTCTAAACTCATGCATGATATCAAGTTAATCCCTATATTTCTGCTTAGCATTCTGATTTGCTCCTTTTCTTCTTCTGTGAGACAACCTCTATTCTGCAATAATTTAAGTTTTGTCAGTCTCTCTAAATAATTCTTGTTACTTCTTAATCATATCTCTCTTAACATCATTTCCACTCTATTTTCTAACTACACTTTAATTTTAGACCACTCCCTAGCTATATTCTCAGAAGAAATTGTTATATTCTCTAATAGCTCTTGAATAATTTCCACTACCCATTCTTTAAATATCTGCCTTTCCAACAGATGGGTAGGAAAGCATCAGTGACTCATTTTTTTATTTTTATTTCATTACCTTGCATTTTTGTTTTAGTTATTATTGGCACATGATCTGAAATAGTTATTAGATACATGTCAAAACTTTTAATTAAATGTACATGTTCCTGCGAAATATATGTTCTGTCTGGTCTAGACCAGTTTTTGTATCTTGGGTAATAATATATAAGTTCACTCCAAACTTCTACTCCTGAATTCACATCTTCCATGCCAAATATTTTATTTATATATTTATTTTATTTAATGTTTGTTGACCAGGAAAGTCTGACTGGGCACAAATATCTTCAAGAAAATCTACCCTCCTTTGTTATATTTTCCCTTTTGAGCCCCCCTTATACATCTTCATATCTGCACATCAAATTGCAGTCCCCACCTATAATTAATATTCCCTGCTAAAAGCTGATTACTTCTCTCAGAATTTTCCTAAGCTCCATTGTAGCAATTTTAGGTGGAATATAAATACATGCCACTGTACTCCTCCTCCCTTGGCAGTAGCCCCTTAGAACTACAGATCTACCACTGTTGTCTTTTTTATCCTCTTCTATCACAATTGGAAGATTTACTGTAAGTATTCCTCTTTTCCTTTGTCCCAGGTATTCCATTGAATACCCACCCTGAAAACCTTTCTTTATCAAATTCACATGTTCAGTTATTTCCAAATGTGTTCCCTGCGGCACAACTACTTGCACACTAAATTCTTAATACTGTTTACTACTCTTTCTTTTTTGTTTATAGATCTGTGAGACCATTTCCATTTAAAGACAATAGAAATTGTCAGTATGTTAAAGTTATTCCACCTTTTATGTGTATCAGCTTTTTTGTTTTGCATCTAATTCCAGCGTTTGTGTTACATGCATACACTAATGTTTCATAGGTTGATCTTGTATACATTTGTGTCATGTCATATCCATTTGAACCTATGTCACATCTTACAAAACATTTTGTTTTATGAAAGTTCTCAAATGAGAAAACAAACACACTCCCAATACACCCCTACAACCTTTTAACTTAATATTAACACACAAAACTATGTACATCTTCAAATACTGAAGTGTTACCCTCCTAATAGGAACAATTGTCCCAGACTGACAGACACACTCACAGAGTAGGGTTAACCTAAAAGGAAGGCTATGCATGCTAATACACATGGTACAGCCTCTGCTTCTGCTGAGGGCTGTTTCATTTTGTCTTATCTTTATTCCCCTCCCAGACTGGGAAAACACTTGAATGTTTTCAGAAAACTTTATCTCCTAGCCATTGAATGAAAGCCATTGTTATTAATATTTTTCAGATTGTCTCCAGGGAGACATGAGAATCTGATACAGAGTTGCTTCTACAAACACTCGTTTCTTTGCTAGACAATGCTGTTTTTTTTATTTATTTGCTTTCTCTTAAAACTTGTTACTAGATCAAGCCAATGGCCTTAATCCAGTCATTCTCCTATGCAAGAATATAAAAGACACATCAATTTTTATAGTATCATGCTTTTTTGACCAGACTTTTCTTCATTTTTTATGGTGCATTGCCTACATTTATTAAAAATGAACAATGAGAAAGAAAGAAAGAAAACACAGAGGCACTTGTTTACTTTAGTATCACAATTACACTAGAAAATAACTGAGAAAACTTTACTTTATAACATGCAGATTACATCATGCATTATAAAAACACTACAATTAAGAACTAAATTTTGTTTTACTTATGGCTAACTCTTTCCTTGCTCTTCCCCCCTCCTAAATGTTCTTCCAAACATTAATGGCATGAAGTAGGGCATGTGCTTTAGAGTTCCTACAAGTTTAACAAAGTCAAAAAAATCTGAGATTTCCAGGTTTTCTTGTTCTGTCATGTTTCAAAAATATAATTAATGCTTTGTAATCCCACATATATTTGTCAATTTCTAAGTTGCTAGTTTTATTCCTGTTGATCTCTATCTCCCAAATCCAGTCTCTGCTTCATTTCCAAAGTACTCCTGGTTCTTCTGGTCAACTCTTGTGTTTTTTTCTGCCTCTCAAGCATTTTCCATTGAAGCATTGGAAAATGTTTCATTAGCACAGTCTCTCTGTATTCGCTATCACCAGAAGAACAAGAAACATAATCTTCTTCTGTTTCATAACTCACTTTTTGTTGGACAAAAGTTTGTATTTATGCCTTAGCATGAAAATGATTTTGCCTCTCCAAAAGGAATATTCTGAAAATAGCTGGGTACAGCAGCTTGAATCTCATGACTGTTTCTTGACATTCCCTGATTGTTGAAATAAATTTATTCCACTTCTGCCTGGTGTACACTGAGTAATCATTTTCCACAAACACTCTACTGTCTTCTACTTTTAGTACTTTGCCCTTCTGCCACAGTTTTGTCAGAATCAACTCATTCTGCTGCTGGTAAGATTGTATCTTTACAATTAAATGTCTAGGCTACTTTCTCAAGGCCAGGTTTAGAGCATGCACATTATATGCCCTTTCACTTAACAGCTCCTGCTGTGGAATATCAGTCCAGTTGTTTATTTTTGCTTTCATGAAATTAATACAGTCTAATATTCAGCCAACCCTTTCTTCATTTAGACCTCTGATTTTTGTAGTTTTGTCACCTCATCTGACTATCTTTTTAAAGCTTCCTCCATTTTCCAGCCTTTTGTTATTTGAGTTGATATACTGCTTTAGAATTTCATTTATTTTAACCAGTTCTGAGGACATTTGACTTATTTTTCCTTCTAGGCTACTGGATGTCATGTCTTGCACCAAAGCTGGACTTACAGTACTTTTTGCTGAACAGCTGCAGAATTCTTCCCAGTCAGTACTTTTTCCTTACCTTTTGTGATTTATTTTCTTTCAGGTTCTCTGAATTTCTTTTTTTTTTTGCTGGAATCCAGGCAGACAGTGCACTTACTAGCCAGTTACTGAAATTTTCCCAGAAATATGAGTTAAATGGCTCAATCCACTGAGTTTCTGTTTTCACACTGGGAGAGCTGAATTTAAGCCGTTACTCAATGTGCAGCCATCCTGGAAGCCCCAGTTTCCATTTTCTTAAGAGAAAAGGGGGGGGGGATAATCTGGTAATCCTCAGTGATTTACCAGAAAATCAAAAAATTGTATGAGAGACAACAGATAAATATGAGGTAAAATTAGATCAGGAATGTTCTGCAATATCAAGGACAATTGAGAGTGATGTTCCCAAGCTGATCACCTATTACTTGGGATGCTATCTGAACTTAGGTTGCTCCACTGCAGACAGAAATGTATGCTTTGTGACACTGTGTCTGTATACTGAGTTATACCTTTTAAAGCCTGTGAATAAAAAAAATCTTTACTGCATTAAAATAAAAGTCAATGTTTTAAATATTTTGCTCTGTCTCTGGATTCAATATACTGCATTCATCAGGCTGCACTTTGCTTTAAAGACTAAGAAAGTGAAAATACTTTTATTAACAGTGATGGTCTCAGCAATGCTTGTTGTCAGACATGTTTGGTAGGCTTGCTAACAGAATGATTGTACTGCAGTAACACTTCCAGTTTATAAACTACATTTGGCTCACGAGATGATTACTTTTGACAGTGCTGTTTTGTGCTGCTGGCTTGTACAATACATTCATTGTTATATTTAATACATGATTCTTGGTGTGTTATTATCATAACTATCAGTGATTTCTGCACTTTGAAAAATACCAGTTCAGGCAAAACAGTGGTAACTGTTATATGTGGAGTTACAGTATTAGTATTTCTTATCTAGTTATTTTGTTTTCCCAGTTGACTTGTTCTCCATTGCATGTTATTTCCTTTGCTCTATTAACACATATTTCTACTTTTCATTTTAGCATTATTTGAATTACTTGAAGCAAGACTTGCGCCATAAATTACTCCATTTAGTCATTTAAGGGAGATATTACTCTGCTTTATGAATCACAGATTGATATTTTCTTAACAAATTATACATATGTGCAAATATACTGCTACATTACTGATCAAGGATGTTTCAGATATCATTCAGAAAACAAGAACTCAGCCAGGCACACTGGACCCAATAAAGGTCAAACACCCCACGTAGTCCAACACAGTGGCAAATAGTAAAAAAACTCAGTAAAACATAAAAACTGAAAATAAAAACTCAATGAAAATAAAATAGCCAACACCAAAAGAAAAATAAAATGCCACACTTTAATAGTCAGATTTAGTGTGTAGCATCGAAACAGTGATAGAGACAGTACATAGGCAATTACTAGTTCACTGTCCCTAGGGGCCTTTTTAAGCCTAGCTATACCTCCCAAATAACCAGCCAGTGACTAAAGGTGTGACTCAAAGCCTGTACCTTTTGTCTGTAAGGTAAACACCTTATCCATTATACCAATGCTCAGTCAGGCAGGTTTCACTGAGGTATGGGTTGAGATCGCATTATTCAGAGACCAGAATGCTAAGCATTACACCACAGAGCCACCTGGCTTAGGAGGCCAATGCCTTATCTATTAGGCCACTGTGCAAAAGGCATAAGGCAATACCTATAATGTTTGGATGGGAAAAGTAGGTGGGCCAAGTGGTCCTTATCTGTTATCAAAAAGCTGTTATTTCTGTGTTACAGCATTGCTCTAAAGATTAAGGCTATAAACTGTTATTCTGGTTCATCCTGTAATTGTCAATTTGATTCTATCATTCTCCACATTCATGGTATACAGATCTGGGCAAGTTATTGAACATATAATGCTTCCAGTTAGCCTATGAAAAAGACACATGCTTTCTGAATTAGTAATCAAAGTCATTCTTTTTAAATTTTTTTACCTGCACACCTGCTTACCATTAAGCCTTCCCAATTATCCATGACCCATTTATTTCTTTACTTAGAAATTTCACCTGGGATCAAGGTGAGAGGTGTCTAGAGGGGGCCATGATTCAGAAAACTATGAGAGTGCTTTAGGCCCTTACAAGAATTATGGCAATGGTGACATTTGTAATGGTGTAATTCTAACTCTGAGAGTGAGAACAGATAATCTGCATCAGAAAGAAGCCCTGCAGTGCCTGTCCCAAATGAATGTTTGCTTCTACATGTCAAAAACTGTAAACTACCACAAAATGGTGGCTTGTTGTGCCTAATGATCAGTCACAGGTCAGGCATTTGCATTGCTACTCCTTCCCTCATAGAATTTTTGCAGTGCATGGCTAGCTCCCCACTCCCCCCACATACATGTACATCATAGGTGGGCACATCCATCTTCTTCTACCAGCTTAGTCAGGGTATCTGAAGGGCTTATCAATTTCTGGTTGCCTCAGCTATAGTCAAGCCTTTTATCTTCTATGTCAGTAAAGCTACCTTATGAAATAAATATGCAAGGCATCACCCATAGATGATTCACCTACAAGACTGCCCAGCTGCACAGGACTAAAATGCAAAATGCAAATCATCTTAATCTTTTTTCAGAATTAGTCTATTACAGTGCACCCAAGTACAAGAAACAGTAACCGTAAGTGGGTGCGTAGGCTACATGTTTGCTTCTGATGTCAGAAGCTGTGGATTTTGTTAATAGAGCAGATATTTTGGTTTATGTTTGGATACTACCGCTGCAGTATATCATGATGGATGGCTCACATATCTGTCTGAGATTCAATCTGTCTGGTATATGCTAGTCAAGACAGTTGCCAAAAGGTTTATACCACTTAGTGAAATGTGAGGAGGAGGATTTTATTAAACCAGCAAAATAGCAGACTGTTTTTTCATTGGAGGACTCAAGTTTTTGTTGGGGTATGTGCCCCCTTTTGTCACCCTGCTTCCATGGCTGCCACCGCTACTGATGTTAATCTTCACTGTCTACTAATAACACAGTCAGCTCAGTCAGTGGTGACCATTACCTATGAAGGTCTGTTATAGAAATGTGTTTTAGCATTATTCAGTTGTTTCAACTCTCCCAGCACTCATATAAACAAGGAATGCACATAAGGAAGAAAGCGAGCTAGGGCTAACTTCAGAGACAAAGGTTAGTTTGCTTTGAATTACAGGTTTACTGGTGCAGGTTGAGGACAGAATTCCTGCATTTCATGGTCTAAAATCTAGTAACACAGATATCATATTTCACTTGGGAGACATAAAAAATGACAATACTTGAAAAGTAGGGTACACTAACAGTGCATTTTCTATGGTAAGCAAGCATGGTCTTCACAAATATTCCATCTCAGCACCCCCTATTAACTTAATATAATACAAATGTTTATGTTGATTGAAGTGGAAAGGTAGGCTGGCTCATCTCTCACTAATTCACAGAATGAAGGGACAGACATCAACAGTCCTGAAGAAACAGCAGTTTACAGATTCAGCCGCAATATCTTTGGAAGTGTGGATGACCCTCTTGTTGCACCAATAAGTTGGGGGTGGGCTGAGCATTACTATCATGCTTATCTACAACACATACCTATCAACTTCTTAGTGCAAGAAATCTGGACAAAGCCTGGCAAAATGGGAGATGAAGGACCAAAAGATATGGACATATTTTAAATATTACTCTTATAAACTTAGGAAGCTGCTAAAGTAACAGGGTTTGTGTTAACATGCATTTTCTGAAGAATTTGAAGTCTGAAACTCAAATGTATCCCATTATTTAGTGACTTCAGTCATCAGATCATGCCAGTAATTTGCCAGAAAACCACAATTTCTTTAGGAACAGACCAAAAATATGAGCCGAATATCTGGATATTCTGCGAAAATCTGGACAGTTGAGAGGTATGCTACAAAGCAATAACTGTGGAGGACATATTCCCTGATCTGTATAAAAGATCAAAATGTAGATTTCTTTTTTTCCATTTTTGATAGTCTCTGTCACAAAAGGAGATACTCCCAGCCCAGTTATCTGGAATTTTGTAAATAATTATAAGTCATCTGTGAATATTAACATGATTCATATAAGATACTTGTGCTACAAATGTATTAGAATTGTATGTCAGGTGTATATCAAACTACTGGTACAGAAGTGTGTGTTGAAAAGGTTTTTGCAAAGTGCTTAAAATGTAACCACAGCATGCCCTACTAGCATAGAACAGAAATGTACCTGCACTATTGTAACTGTTTAGATATGTCTAGTTTAACAGTGGAAACTGGAAGGTTAACTTCAGAAAAATAGTGAAATTAAATTACTTTATGGCCAGCACATAAAAAGAAGTTATCTTTCAGTTTCAGTGCAGCAAGAGACATGCTGTCTAAAACTAGGGAGCTTTCTGTATTGTCTTGGAAGTGTTTTATTGTTTTATAAGTTCCACCATTTGCCAATGATCTGAAGAAAAGCCCTTGTCTATGTATTTTCACAGGTGGATGCTAAATACTGCTAGCTTTCTGTACCTGGGATAGAGTCAGATGACAAGAAATGATGTCATTCTGCAAGCTATCCCAGCAGTAATATTTGAGATATTAATTTAAGAACCCTCTGAAAGAGACAACATTCTGTATTCTGTCTTGGACCTGACAACATCAAAATCCATTCACCACACACTTGCCTTGTTATGAGTAAGTAAGTCTAGGGAACAGCATAATTCTCTTAGATACAGTCAGGAATATAGCAACACTCAGTTTAGATGTTTTTCTTTATTTTCTTGAGACTGTCCTGCAATGTTGTTTTAAATGTTTCCTATGATTTTGAACTCTGATGTCACTGTAATTGTGTACTGGGTATTTTCTTGATTTTTATTATTTATTATTATATATATTTAAACCTTTTATTATGGCTGATCTGTCTAAAGATATATAAGTTCTGAGGGTACTTCCATATTTATTTGGTGACACTGTGTAGGCCACTCCTAATAGCCTTGTTCTTGGTCAAACTACCATTTGCATTAACAGTAACAATACACAGTAAGATTGGACACCCTTTGCTAAGGGTCTTAAAGTAGCTGATAAGGAGTGACTGGTGGCAGGGGAAACTACCTTATTGTCTGGACAGAAGGGAGCATACCTAAACCTATGCCAGCCTTTCCCGTGTGTGTGTGTGTGTGTGTGTGTGTGTGTGTGTGTGTGTGTGTGTGTGTGTGTGTGTGTTTGCAAATCAAACCTCAGAGTGTATGTGTGTCAGCTACTTGGGCAGGGACATGAAGCACTGGTGGTTAGGCAGAGAAGGTGTTGGAGGCTTTGGCTTAGTCACTCAGCTGAGATCTCAATTCTTTAGCTGTGGCAGTGGGGAGTCTTATTGGGGATCTGGAGAAAGAAAGAAAAAACAGCCCTGGACTGACTGTGGTCTCTGTGTGGTTTTAAGGGAAACTGCAATTGATGCAGAGAGCTGCATCTGGAAATACTGTGTGTGTAACTTGCCATTGTCTCAGTGTATGCTCCCCACTGGTGCCAGAGGTGAGGAATGAGGCTGCTTGATTACTGGTCCAGTGGTGGTGCATCACAGTCTCCACTGTTATTGCTTTGTTTCTGAGAAGTGAAAGGGTGGCTAAAATGTCTCTAACTATTAAATCATTTTCATAAAACTTGTATCTATTCTTAACTAATATTTTCATATTATGTATAATTTGCTATAATTATTTAAACTATATTTGTTTTTTGTATTATTTTTAAAGACAGTAAAAGTATTATTCTTAAAATGTTTTGTAACACTTTAGAGCTTTTCTCCCTAGGCCTCCACTGAAAATAGGCTCCTACTCAGTCAGACTTTCCAGGTAATCAAATGTCCACAAATAAATAAATAAATCTAATTGTTAACAAGCTAAGCCCACATGGAGCATATGCTCCCTTTCAGGGGCAACCTGAAAGAACAGTCTGGTTAAGTAACTTACTCTGTCATATAGTAGGTAAATAGAGACTTCTTCTTCTTCCGGCTTTGTCACGGTTAAGGGTCGCCACAGCGGATCACTTTGTCCGCACATTGAATGGCAGTGGAGTTTTACGGTGTCGAGTTGCCAGCCCGGCGCCCAACCTTCCACAGAAGGCACACTCACATGCACACCTAGGGCCAATTTAGAGTGTCCAATCCACCTGCAGCATGTCTTTGGGATGTGGGAGGAAACCAGAGCACCCGGAGGAAACCCACGCGACCACAGGGAGGACATGCAGACTCCGCACAGAAGGCACCCCAGCCGAGGATCGAACCGGAGAACCTCTTGCTGTGAGGCGGCAATGCTAACCACTGCACCACCGTGGCCGCCCAGTAGGTAAATAGAGACTGAGGGAATCAAACCCCCAAACTACAGTAAAAACCTTGTTAATAGTGTATAGCCTTAATCCTGTATGCTAACTGCCAGACTTCATCTAGTCCATTGTAAGTTTTCTTTTATATTAGTATAGAAGGCAATTGTGCTTTCTTAACAGCTGTGATTCGAAGAAATATACTTTCTGAGACTATTTATTTGAATATATAATTAGAAGTGAAGATAGCAAAATAGAGGGACAAGAGGACCAAAATATGGGTGCTGTTGATGCATAGTTGAGTAGCTAAAAAGAAAAAAACAGGAAGATTTTATTCAAATACTCCATTCATCCGATGCTTTTGGGTTACATCTAGTGTCTGCATTAACCCCACCAACAGCTATTGCTATCCACTTTTTTACTAAGCAGGTAGATTGTTAGTCTTTTCTTCCATATCACACTCATGTATGGACAATTTAAACGTGCAAATCCATCTACCCCCATTTCATTTGAGTGTGGGAGGAAACTGGAACCAGAGAAAACCCATATGAATACAGGGAGGAAATACAGACTATCCACTGAAGGCATCCCAGCTTACACAAAACAACCCTCCTGCTAAGAGGTGACAGTGCTACTTACTGTACTGCCCTATTAACAGATAATTGACACTACAACACTAGCTAATCCTTTGTACTGAATTTAAAAGGAGTATGGTTTGGTAACAACTAGCTGCTCTAATACTAATTTGTCATGAAAAGTTATACTTCAGTACAATAACTTCTACTCCACTGAGGTACTACAGCATGCTTAATTTCATTTAATCATTAAATGCTTTCAGATGATTCCACTTCTCTGGGTTTCCATTTATGAATAATCTGATCACCCAGGGATATTATAGGAACAGTCCTGGAGGCATAACTTTTGAATCTCTAAGGCATGTATTCATACAGATGTTCTTCGTGTTTCACTGTTGCAGTCATCACTGTGGGTTATTCCTGCTGTGGTAGCCCTGGGTCGGCCCAAATACCAGAGTCAATATTTTTCTGTGTCAGCTGCTGTCACTTGCTGTCTGACATCGGGTTGTCAGTGCTATAAAGGAAGGCAGCTGACACCATTACATCAGTCTTTCTTGCCACAGAGCCCGTAGCTGAAGCAGTTCACAAGTGTGCCGGTCGGTCACTACCAGAGTTTGAATTTCAACTGAAAACATCTAAAGCTAACTACCCCATTGGGGATCCTTTTTATTCTTGCACTAACCGATGTCAGAAACTGTCTCACCAGTGGAAAGCAAATACCACACTGAGATTTCCATTCATACTGCATCACTTGTTTAGGCCCAGACCACAAAGTCCCCCATTGCCGGTTCTGTGCCGTCTTTAACGTGAGAACCATTCATCATAGAGCTCTTACTGTAGCCAAAATGGTGTCCATCAGCAAAGAATCCGTAGACATTCTGAAAAAAAGTAAGGATAAAGATGGAGACAGATCACTCAAGGTTAAGCCTTATGATGACTCTACTGCGAAGCAGGTCATCAGTTCTCCAGAATTCAATGAGGCGGCTTCGCAGCCCCTGATGCCCGATTCGATATTTTTGCAGGCCACTACTGAGACCTTTTTGGAGTCCAGTATTCCACAGACATCATCTTCATCTTCTGAGCCTTTGGTTGTCTCTGCCTCGGTTGTGTCTGGAGCCATGACATAGGCACCGGCTTCCATGGAGGTCTTTCACACTACCAAATCTAGGCAAAAAAGATGTCTTCTCCCCCTATTACCGTTTCTGTCAGACCGATGGATACTCTTAGGCCTAGAGGCAAGGCCGCTGCTAGGAAAATGCCCTCTAGCCACCATTTTACTCCTGCTCCACCACCCCAACCTCAAATGCTTAAAAAGGCAGAGGATCTTATCACCCTTATCAGGGGTAGGCAGGGAACAGCTTCTAAAAGGAAAAGAGACCTTTCTCCTTTAACACTGACAGAACAGGATTCTGAGGAGTCTGATTATTCAGTTTTTGAAGAGGAACAACTACCTCTGACTGCTTATGAGGATTCAAATGCAGAGGAATCCATTCATTCTGGCTCCCCACCATAATATCCTTTCTTTGGGGCGGCCCTTCACAACCTCAGGGAGCATTTCCACTGGGAATCCCAGGACTTCCCTCAGTCTAAGAAAAGACTAAGAGAGTTTCTAGAGCAGCCCCAGCACAGACCCTTAGCCATCCCTCTTATCTTAGAGGTGGTTTATGATGTCTTCCATGAATCCAGCTTAACTCCTGATGCCCTCCCCACCTGCTCCCAGAAAACCTGACAGGTATTACAGAGTACTGGATTCTCACAAACACCTGTAGAGAAATCCTTCTGCAGACCTGGATGCCATTATGCAGGGAACTAAAGGACCTAAGGCTAGTATTAAAAAAAAACTATTCCTCCTGATAAGGATTCCAGAGCTCTGGATAGATGGGGTAAAAAAGTATACACTTCTGCAACCTTAGCCATCAGAGAACTCAACTATCAGTTCTACATGTTGAAATTTCAACAGCACACTTTGGAACTATTAAAGCAAAAGATTTCTACCTTTCCTGATTGTGCCAATTCAAAGTGGCTAAACACTCTTTACACTGTGGATATGATGCCCTAGAAGTTGCAAGCAAGGCAGCAGTGCCAGGATCTGTCATTAGGAGACATGCATGGTTGAAGGAACAACCTCTGCCTGATCATGTCAAATCTAAATTGCTTGATAAACCTTTGGATAAGGACCGATTGTTTGGAGTAAAAGCAGAAGAGGTGCTTAAAAAGATGGAAGGCAAAGCAAAATCTATGCAGGCAGTAAAAGATTTCCTTCAGGTACAATCTCCTAGGTTCAGCAGGAATTTTCCCTCTAAACACTGGTCCTTTCCTTCAACTAGCAGACAGGGGCAAGGTAAGCCCCACAGGGACAGACCACCCAGACTCCTAAGGCAGGGTCAGCAGAGAACCAAACGATAGACCACTTCCACTCCAAAGGCAGGGAGTTGTAAGTCACCCCCCCTAGGGTAAAAATCCCTCAAGGACTCCCTCTCCCCCGTTCTGCACTCCTTTCACTCATCAACTACCAAGAACCATCGGCTCTTAAATATCTTTTTTTCAGGGATATGAATTTTCCTTCTATTAACTCCCAATTCTAAGAGGGTACCCTTACCTCAGTTATCAATATCACTGAGCAGAGGCACTGGAACTTGTCAAAGCTCACTTATCCCTAGGGGCAGTGGAACTGGTCTCCTCAGATCCATCAAGCAAAGGCTCTTATTCCACACTAGCCCTTGCTCCTAGGATAGAGTGTGCATGGTGCCTCTCCATGGAGCTACCCATTCAGAATACCTTCTTAGTGGTCACCAAATTCAACATGCTAACTTGGCAGCAGTTGCTGCCTATGCTGACCAAAAAATGCATGGTTAGTTACCTTACATCTACAAGAGGCCTTAGCCCTGGCCATAGCTTTTGACGGACAAAAACAAAAAAAATGTACCCTTATCTGGACAACTGCCTCATTCAGGCAGATGGCAAAGAATAGCTCCTCCAGGAACCCCTCTTTGTCAAAGCCCTCTTAACCTGGGTACACCATCTACTAGAAGAAATCAGGACAAAACACGCTCCAAGAAGATCATTTTCTTGGGATCACTGCTGCACACAGCAGCCCAAATGGCCTTCCTATCCCCCAAAAAGCAGAGATTCCTGCACCTTTTTCTCACCAGACGTAGCCGCATGGCGAGGAAGCCCCTGTAAGTCTTGAGGTACATGGCATCTGGTATCCTTCTAATTTCTCTGGCCAGGCCTCACATGAGAAAACTTCAGTGGTACCTAAAGAACTTGTGGAGTCTGCACTCTCTACCTTCAGGGGACCTCTCAACCACTGATCCCCTGTATAGGGGCTGCATTTCTCTGACTGGCAGGGGCCCCTGCCCAGAACTAGGTTCTTTCCTTCAACCTCTACCCAACTGACCAGACCACTACCACCGATGCCTCAGACTTAGCTTGGGGTGCTCACCTAGAAGGCAGGTGCACCCAAGGTCTTTGGGATTCCCACCACCTTCCCTTACACTTCTACCAGAAGAAACTTATTGCAGTACAAAAGGTTCTGACATCCTTCAAACCCCATCTCAAGCCAGGGGTTCTCCTAATCAAAACAGACAACACTACAGTAATGGGGTACACCAACTAACAGGGAGGGACCCTATCTTACCCTCTGTGTAGGCTAGCCATGAACCTCGGGCTGGCAGCTTCTTCCATGGAACTACAACTGATAGCCAATACCCACATGGGATCAACCACATCCTGCCAGACCACATAAGCAGAAACTTCATGGACCCCCTCAAGTGGCAGCTATGCAGAAAAATCCATTCACAAATCACCCAGGAGTGGGGGTCTCAGGAGCTGGATCTTTTTGCTTCACATCCCAACCAGCAGCAGAAAAGATTCTCTACCAGGGGGTATCACCACCTAGCGTGGAAGGTGGATGCCTTCACCTCCCCCTGGAACACTCTATTTGTGTCCTCATTCCCTCTTATCCCAAGGTACTGGTCAATTTAAGGGAGAAGAGACAAAAGGCCATACTCATTACTCCAGATTGGCCCAGACAACATTGGTACCCCTTACTGACCAGCCTGACCCGACAGCCTTCCAGCCAGCTTCCCCTATCTTAGACCTCTTAACTCGGGGGGTGGGGTGGGGTGGGGGAGATATTGCACCCAGACTCACAGACTCTCTATCAGCTTGGCAAATACTCAAAAGGCAGACTAGGGGACCCTGTTAAGCAAACAGATCCTGCACATTATCACATATGCCAGATGGCCCAGCACCAGAAAATCTTATGCAGGAAAATGGAAAAGATTCTGCTTCTGGAGCCAGTCCAGAGGGGAAAATACCTCACCACCTTCCATCTTTCTTATCCTGGACTACCTAGTGGAGCTACTTAATACTGGCCTTTCCTTGTCCTCTATTCAAATCCATGCCCCATCCATTTCAGCTCACTTTGATACAGAACAGCCCCTGTTATCCCACCTTTTGATTAAGCAATGCCTCAGACGGCCTTCTAATATCAGACCTCCCAGAAGGCCTTCCACTCAAGCTGGGGAAGTGAATTATGTTTTGGGGAAAAATCAACTCTACCACCCTTTGAACCTGCTGCCTCAGCAGAACAGAGATACCTCTCCCAAAAGATGGCTTTTCTCCTAGCTATAGCCCCAGCCAGAAAGGTTTCTTATCTTCAGGCACAGATGGCCATGGAGCCCTTCATCTTCTTCTATGCAGACAGGGTCTCCCTCAGGAATAATCCCTCCTTTATACCCAGGGTGGTATCTAATGGAACTATCCACTAGGCCATACCTCTAACCTCCCCTTCTTTCCTAACCATCAAACAAGGAGGAAAGAATTCTGCACTCACTAGATGTGCACAGACAACTCAGATACTATCTGGACCATAACAGATGCTTCAGGAAATTAGACCACCTCCTTGTCAGCTTTGCCCCAGGGCAGAGGGGAAGCCCATTTCCTAACTATCCTTTTACCAATGGATCACACACTGTACCCATTTCTGCAATACTTTGCAGGGGAAACATTCCACTAGGGCAGCCTGCACTTCCTCAACATTCCTCAGAGGAGTTCCCACCAGGGACATCCTGGAAACTGCCACCTGGACTTTTGTCCATACCATTACCAAGCATCACCACCTACCTCTATTCTCTAAGGCAAGGGCAGGGTTTGCCTCTGCAGTTCTGCAGGGCATGCTGACCCATTCCTAGGTGTCTAACCAATCCTACCACCCCTCTCCTCAGCTTTGGGACTCCTCCCACAGTTGATGACTGCAACAGTAAGACATGAAGAACATAGTACAGTTGTGTTTACTTACCATAAATGTAGATGTTTGAGTGTATTCACTGTAGCAGTCCTGGTTTGCCACCCTCCTTCCCCCTTATATCTTCTTTCTTTAGGGAGACATAAGTTTCTAACGGTGGCTTTTAGCCACCAGGACCACTTTACCATATTTACTTGGACCTCTGACAGGTTAGGGCAAGAAAAACTGATGTAATGGCATCGGCTACCTTCCTTTATAGAACTGACAACCTGACATCAGGCAGCAAGTGACAGCAGCCAACACAGAAAAACATCGACTCTGGTATTCGGGCTGGCCGAGGGCTACCACAGCAGGGACAACCCACAGGTGATGACTGCAACAGTGAATACACTCGAACATCTACATTTATGGTAAGTGTACACAGCTGTACTTTTTTTAGCCACTGCCTTAGAGATTAGTCTAATAATTAATGAAAAATTAGATTACTGATAGCTGGTACAGGTGGAAATCATTAAGTCTTTTATATTCACCCCCCAGAATCACACAATTTGCAAGAGAGAGTACAGTCCTTGTTGCTGTCCTGCTGTTTATATCCACCTCCTTGTTTATTTTTGCATCACTACATAAATGCTGTTTTTGTGGCTCTTTAAAGACCGTTCATGCTTCTCCAGTAGCGCAGATGCATGTATGGTTTATTGTGGTGGCCCAGCAACACTGACTTGTGTATATCTAAGAGCAGCCATGCTGTTGTTGAAATAAGTATGGAAAGAATGACATTTATTCAGATAATTATAATGAAAATAGGTAACAAAGTCTGTGTATTGCTTCTGTAAACTGTTAACAGTAAATTAAATATATCAACAAACAATGAAACCCTGGCCTTTAGCTGTTTCTGTGGCACAGTGGTATAATACCTTGAATACGACTCAGACAACCTTATTTTGATTAGTGGCTGTAGCACTGGAAGAGTCACGCATGGGAAAGTAGGACTGAGTATCAAACACCTTCTCACTTACCCTGTAGGACAGACTGGTGATTTGGTAGCTGTTCTGCCAAATACAAGCAGGAGAAACAAATGCAGTTTGAAATATGAGACCAAGCTGATGACGGTAACCTTCATTTACCATGTGGGAGGGAGCACTCACAAGCAGGGTAGGGCACAGTAGGCCCTCAAGGTGATGCAGTTGCCACATCTGTCACCAAGAGTGGACACACAGCTTAAACTAGAAAAATCCTCTCATGGTTGCCAGAATGATAGCCTCTGCAATCATCTCTCCCACTGTAGGAAATGAGTGGATAGTGGACCACAGAGGGCTGATGATTAACAGGCAGTTGGAGTGGAATAAAAAATATTTAAAGCAAGGCCTCTTAGGTGCAAACGAGCTTAACTGTGGCAGGGATTGCCACTTATCATTCTGTACATTGACTTTACATGATGGTCACTGTTGATGTGACAACCCAACCTCATGTGCAAAAAATGGGAAAATGGGGTTACAGATGGATGAATTTCCACATCAAATCATACAGTATGCTAGGGAGAATAACATACTGTGTGCAGTGCCTCTTGGTTTAGTTTCTTTTCTGTTTGTTTTATGAAAGAGGAGGATGATATACATCTTATGCTGAGAGTGATTGTTTGGGTCAAAATAAGATACTACAGGTCAGTACAAGGTAATGCACATTGTGCTGGTTTGCAGTACAGTAGTCAGAAAATAAGCTACAGCCTCCTATCTTGGGGACACTGAAACCTATGACTCTCAGACACATCTGTGCGACTCTCAGTAATTTAGTTAACAAGCAATGTTCCTGACAAACCTTTAAAACAGGTACGTCTGCCTACTGAGTGAATATTAACAATACGTCGCAGGATGTTGAAACAGGTACGTCTGCCTACTGAGTGAATATTAACAATACGTCACAGGATGTTGAAACAGGTACGTCTGCCTACTGAGTGAATATTAACAATACGTCGCAGGATGTTGAAACAGGTACGTCTGCCTACTGAGTGAATATTAACAATACGTCGGAGGATGTTGAAACAGGTACGTCTGCCTACTGAGTGAATATTAACAATACGTCGCAGGATGTTGAAACAGGTACGTCTGCCTACTGAGTGAATATTAACAATACGTCGCAGGATGTTGAAACAGGTACGTCTGCCTACTGAGTGAATATTAACAATACGTCGCAGGATGTTGAAACAGGTACGTCTGCCTACTGAGTGAATATTAACAATACGTCGCAGGATGTTGAAACAGGTACGTCTGCCTACTGAGTGAATATTAACAATACGTCGCAGGATGTTGAAAGCAGTAAGAAAGGATCATTTTGGTAAAGTAAACAGTGGCTTAAAGGATATCATCATCACACGTCATTCAGTGTCACTGATTCATTTTACCAGAATGTAGACGTTATTGACATTGCCTGCAACAGTGCTGCTTTTATTTAGCCATGCAGTTACAACACTTCAGTGTAGGCTACCACAATAATAAATAATGGGAAATAAAGTTTTTTAGCATAAAATATAACCTGAACATTCTCTGAATATATTTTGCTGATCCTGTCTAGAAAGAATTAATTATTCTTGTTATCTTCCAGATTTTCATACAACAAACTGATAATATCAGGACATATAGGCAAGTGTATTTTAGACATTGCTCTATACTGATTTCAAAAAATCTAAATAGGTTTTCGAATGGTGGATACTGTGGTGTTTGCAGTTGTTGTGTTTACAGAAAAGCATTTCTGGATATTTCATTCATCTATGAATTGAGTCTTTCGTTCTTGTATTACCTTGCCCTCAGTAATTAAGTAGCCCTTTATTGTGGATACAGAATTCTCACTGTGGGGGCATAACAGCACAGGCCGTGTTGAGGATAAAGTGTCGTCCCTTGTTTGGTCAGGATTATATTATGCTCGGCTGAGTACCATTTGGCTGAATTCCAAAACAGACAAATCCAAATGGTTGAAAGCCTATTTGACTGAAACACTATTCGGTCACATTCCATATAACTGACACATAATAAAGCTGAATGAAGGTGAATTACTGTGGGCTTAAGTGAGTTTTTCAGAGTCATGATAATGCTATACAAATATCAGCAACCTCAGTATTAATGCCATGGAAGAAAGGAGAGGTGTTGTGTTTTGTGCAGGATGAAGCAACACATTGGCAGGACCCTAAAACCTTTGGGAGTCATGAATGCGTAGGTGCTGTTGTTTGAGGGAGCAAATATTTTTACTTGACATAGTAACTGTCTTGATTCTGTTCCAATAAATCCAAAATGAGCAGAAAGGATTTGGAGCTACTTCTGGGTTATGATGAGGACAGTATGACTACATGGATAGTGGTGACAAAACAATAAAGAATCCTGGAAAAAGAAGCAGGCACTCCTGTTATGGTCTATGGCATGGTTAGACCTGTGCAATTTTGGGCAACAGAATATTGAGAGAGGTATCATTATATGATAAGTGACTTTACAGTGAAGTAGGAACTAGAGTTAGGGGGGACTTCATGAAACAATTCTAAGTGACCAAGAGAGCTCAGAAAGGCAGTTTTTTTAATCAAAACACATTTTCTGCACAAGAAACATTTTGATGTGTGTGTGAGTGCTTGACATGTGTTAGGCACTACCCATTCAGAGGGTGCAGCAGGTATGGAACATGAGGCATGGTAAATACATTTGGGAGGAAAACTGCTTGCATCCTTGAGATGTGACTTGGTGCTGTGAAGGCTCAGGCTGCACCCAGCCAAGACAGTAGCTGTTGTCCTAGGACAATTTTTCCCAGTATCAAAGTATAGGATTTCCTTCAAAGAGCATAGGCTGTGATAAAGAATGGACAACATACATTCAGTAAGAAAATACTCAGACAGGCTGGCAAGAAGTTGGCAGGTGGAAGAATGCATTAGTCATTTAAGCACTTATTCCTATGTAACTAGAAATGTTCTTTAGTGGGTTTGTTTACAAGGAAGGCAGAATGAGAATGTACGCTTATAAATCTCCTGTTACAGCATTAAGGTGCACTGGGGAAATACTTCTAAGTATAAAGTGGAAATATAAGTTTACTTTTCATCATCTGATCAAGCAGTATATAGATAGTATGAAGGATGGGACAGAGTGCATGGATGGGAGAGGAAGATATAGATTCATCATTTTGACTACTTCTACAGGTAACTTATGAGGAACTGTTAGCTATTACATATCAAAGCCATTACTATACTGACAAATGTATGCTGATAGATTGTTTCATTACATACACTATGATTTGAGAGTTCAGGTTACTCCTGCAGTTGGTACACATCAAGTTCAAAGACCAAACTGTACTAGTTGAGCCCATTATTATTGGTAAGGAAACGAGGTCAGGAGATTCCAAGCATCTGATACAACATTCATAGAAGGTTGCAGGAGTTTAGAGTTCTATCAGCACACAAAATATAAAAGAGTTTATGACAATGGTAATATTTTTGGTAGAGTGTGATTCAGAGTCTGATGAAATGTATATAATATTATGGTTACTTATCTGTAAACTCCCATCCTTACTAACTTCCAGGCATCACAATACGAAAAACATAGATAATCCTATAATAAAGTGGCTAAAATGTATCAAGTAGCCCTTTCTGAGCTCACAACTGTACAGCACTAAAAAGTTTAAATTGGTTAGAATTACCTCATCAACTAACACATACACAGCTTCTCACAACCTATAAAATTATCCAACATCCATCTGCTTGTCCAGCACTAAATACCATTCTACACAATTATGTTTCCACTCGGACATTATGATTCAATGACCAAAAACTCCTCTCTGTGCACAAATCCATGAAATCTGCTGGTGATGGTCTGTACTTGTACCATGTTGCAAAGGCCTGGAACTGCACACCTATATCCATCATGTCAATACCCTCCCTCCAGTCCTTTAAAACCATCCTAAAAGACTTCCTAGCCAAAATCTATCTCTGTTCTTGCTCAATCCCAGGATGAACTATATCCCTAAACATGAACTACCACCTGTTCTTACCTTACACTTCTTTATCCCCCCTTCTTCATTACCTTCCTTCTTCCAGTCAGTTTCTCTCCTTTGACTCTCTGTCTAAATATGCCATAGCCATGTTTTTCTCCACTTCATATTACATATTACAAATCCTGTTTGTATTCTACTAACTTACCTTTAATTTCTCTAAACTGGCTACAATTTCTACAAATATTAAATCACTGTTGTACAAGTTGTATCTATTCTTAACCAACGTTTTCACATTAGGTCTAACTTGGTATAATTATTTAAATTGTAGATTTTCTTATTTTTACTGTATTACTTTGAAAATTGTAAACTTATTGTTCCTAAATGTTTTTGTAATACTTTGGAGCTTTTTACCCAGGTCTCCAGTGAAAATGGGCACCTGCCCTGTCAAGCTTACCCAGTAATCAAATGTCAATAAATAAACAAAAAGCTAAGCAGAGCTTCTCAGTTTTATACTGATACTTTGTGAGAAATGAGACATTATCAAGGGCACCCATGAGTATCACCTTGGGATGGCCTCGATATGACAAAGGGTGGGATAGTTTACTAGAAACTACAACAGGCAGGTAAAGGGTCCCCATTTCTGAGATGCAGAGATGACACTACTCTAACCATCCATCATATTAGGCACATGTTGTAGTTCAGATTAGACTTAAGACTAAATGAGCAACAGCATAATTCTAATTTATTTATGACTAGGATGTCATCATACACATATAACCAAGGGATATCCAATGGGGAGATTAAAGTAAAAGACAAATAGAAGTTTAAGACACATAAATGTTGTGCAAAATCACTCTGTTTGTAACTATTTTAATTATGGTTAGGACAAGGATAGACATCTATGGTTAAATATACTAGGCATCAGAGATATTGCTCAAAACAGCAGAAGACCTTAACTTAGGATTCCTTGAGGAGCAAGATGTAACCCGATGACTAGGGTGCATAGAATGAGTCATTGCCAACTGATGACAAAACTAATATGAGAAATGCAGAAAAGTCACACACTAGATGTTCTGCTATAATGCATATCATTGTTAAATCATTGTCTGATATTAAAAAACAAGCAGTGATATTTTGAGCAAATTATCATATAGTTGCCACAAACTGTGAGAAGCAGAGGTAGACAGAATGAAAAGATAGTAGAGGAAGTTTAGTACCTTGCCATGGAAGGGGGTATGCTTGTGATACTGCCAGCCCATCTTTCTGGAATTTTGTAAATAATCTTATACCATTTGCGAATACTGATATAATTTATACAGAACTGTATGTTATATACATAGCTTCAAGGATGAGTCCACAGTGTCCACAGTGTACCCTACTGGAAAATAACAGAAATGCATATAAACTATATACCTGTGCAAATGTATGTTTTAATAGTAGAAGCTGGAACATTCATTTTCAAATTTGCAAATCTTCAAGAAAATAAGTGGAAATTGTTTTACAATTTTGCTATCTCTCAGTTTCAGTGAAACAGGCACAATGTCTAAGCTAAAGGTTTTTCTATTGTCTTGAAACAGAAATAATTACTAGGTTTAAAATGTAAAAGTGTTTAATTGTTTTATGATATCCAGTTCTAGGCAAATTTCTGAGAGATATGTATTTTTGACACAGAGTTTGTACTCTCAATCAGCCATGCAGTGAGCATTCAAAGTTCATATCACAATTGTTTTATTTTTTTTGTTAGCTTAGTTAGTCAGGCAGAACAGGCAGGCATGTCAGCAGAGGAGTATGGCAAGCTGACAAGGAGCCATTTGGCTGAAATGTGCCAGGTTAAAGGACTGGTGCATACCAACCTGACTAAAGCAGACATGATTGCAGCTTTAGTCACAGCTGCATCACAGAATAGCAACCAGGAGGACAATCAGATTGGCCTTGGAGATATACAACTCTCAGAAAATGGACAGCTCAACATTGTCACAGAGGACATAAAATCCATTTTCAGATAAAGAGACTTGAGCTAGAGGCCAAGCATTTGGAAATAGAGGCAACAGAGAGACTGAGGTGTCTAGAGATTGAGGAAAATGAGAAACTGCAATGTCTGAAGGCTGAGGAAAATGAGAAACTGTATGCCTGGAAGGTGAGGAGAAGGAGAGGCACAGGCAAAATGAAAAGGAGATGCTGACTCTTCACCAGAGTCATGAAGATAATGGGGAAGGGAGTACCTGAACCCCAGAAGCAACAAAGGTCAGTAAATTTCTTCCCCAATTTACAGAGGGGGATAATTTTGATAGTTTCATTCATATGTTTAAGAGGCTATGTAAACGGTATAATGTTGACTAAGGACTCTGAGTACTGTTCCTGACCCCCTTACTCCATAGTAAAACTGTAATTGTAATTTCTAAACTGTCTGATACTGATTGTTTAAATTATAATACAGTCAAAATGTGTTTGTTAGAATGCTTTAAGTTAACACCTGAAGCTAATAGAAAAAGGTTTTATAGGTTCATAGGTTAATAGGTTCATACTAGGCTATCTGCCCAAGGGCATTTATAAGCCTAGCCCATAGTTATGTGGCTTTCGCCACCCCTTTAGTTTGAATAAAAACTATGCCTATCATTTTGCTGTGCCTCTGTCAAGCAGTGACACTGAAGTAATCCCTGGGGTATATCTGCAATCTCCCATCCATTGGTCAAGATTCCTCCTGAACAAGGCCAGAGAGGTGCTCTGCCTCACATGTACCGGGATTTTGTTCCACAGCATAGGGAGTCTCTGGGTGATGAATCTGTCCCTCCAGCACATTCTATTTATAACCGTGTCAAGGTTTAAGTCTCCCGCCCTTGTGGTTCTGAGGGATCTAGATTTTTTGAGGTGAAGCATATTCATCAAATCTGGGTTTGACATGGCCTTATATGTCAGGCACAGGTCACCTCTGAGCAAGCGGTATGAGACTGAATAGAGCTGGAGTTCTTTCAGTCGGGCAGCATAAGACATATTTTTGAGACCCTTTATCCTTTTGGTGAGGAACTTTTGGGGCCTTTCAAGCTGCAGCAGGTGTCTGGTCAGATACATTCCGAACGGGGCATTGTACTCAATCATAGGTCTAATGAGTGATGAGTACAGGGGGAGAATAAATTCCCACTGTCAGTCTCGAACCCAGGACCTTGGTAACATTAGTCTGCATGACCTACCACTAAGCCATGCCTGCTTTGTGAGCATAGATCCAAGGCAGTTGAAAGTTTGTGTGAATATGTCGCTGAACTAGGCACTTATTTTCATAAGTAGGTGAGTGGATGTAAGGTTACCACTTTTGAAGGGCTGGCAGACCTTTTTGTGAGGGAACAAGCCCTTAGCACTTTGCCTGAGGACTTGAGAATCTGGTTAGCTGATAGACAATGCACTACTGCAGATACGTTGCGGAAGAAGGGAGACCTATACCTAGCAAGCAGGGCATCACTCCACAGGAAAGGTGCACCCACTGCTGCTCATGGTTCTAAACAAACCCATGGTAGGCAGCCCAGACTGCCCCAACAGAGTCTGCCACTGGCAGGGGAAGCCACTTGTCCAAGTATCCATCCAGGACTAAGGGTTAAATGTTTTAAATGCAACCAGCGGGGGCATATAGCATATAGATGTCCACAGAGGCAAAGTGGGGAACAAAAGGTGGGAGAGCCAGTAAGTGGGAAGGACAAAATGCCAACAGTAAGTTATCTCGAGACAACAAGGGTACCAAACTACCACAAGGGGTTCTATCCTATCTTAGTGAATGGGAAAGTGACCATGGCTAAGAGAGACACAGCCTCTGGCTTAACTATTGTGAAGCCTGCAATGGCTAGAGAGGAACACTAGTTGCTTGGGCAGTCTACTCCAGTCAGGAGGGAACCATTCCAAATACCTTTGGCTAAGGTTCACCTTGACTGGGAGCGTGGGAAAGGAAGAAAGCAAGTAGGTGTGTTTGAGGATATCCCTGCAGATGTCTTTATAGGGAATGATTTTGATAAAGCAGTACTGTGTGTGCATGCAGTTACACACAGTCAAGCTTGGAGACAAGCATGTGGGTCTGGTAGACTGGGGGAGACCCAGACAGACCGCACACTTGCAGCTAGGACTGGTGAGGTGGTTACTTCAGGGAGGGAGCTACTCTGTAGCAGTGAGACTGAAGGGGAGCCACAGCTGCTTGTTGGTACCAATGTTCCCTTGGACAGAGCAACTGCAAGGACAGAGGTGACTAGTAGCACCCAGGCTAACAGTGAGGCACCTGATACAAGACTTCCTGTGGAAGGGGAGCTGGGAAAGGTTACAAAGAGAGAGTTGAGACAGGTTCAGCTCTCAGACCCTACATTACAAGGCCTAAGGGAGGTAACTAGTGAGGCACCTGATTCTCAAGGGAAGTAGGCATCTGTATACTGGGACAAAGGGTTACTGTATAGAGAGTGACCCCTAAGGGAGGGCTAGAGGGTGAGAGAATACATCAGTTGGTAGTGCCCGGAGCCTACTGTCTGACACTTCTAGCCATAGCCCATGATATTCCCTTTGTAGGTCATATGGGCATAAAACATAAAAGAGACCTATTATACAGAACTTCTATTGGCCTGGGATTTCCAGGGACATGAAAGACTGGTTGAACAGAGAGGGTGCTGGATGTCTGACCTGTCAGCTGAGATCTTAACGCTATGGCTGTGCCAGTGGGGAGTCTTACTGGGGATCTGGAGACAGAGGGAGAAACTAGTCCCAGACTGACTGTGATCTCTGTGTGCTCTTAAGTGAAATTATACTTTACTGTTGGTGAACTTGTCATCCTCCCATTGTGTACGTCCCTCACTGTTGCCAGTGGTGAGGATTGAGGCTCCTTGATTACTGGACCAGTGCAGGGGCATCACAATACTTATTATGTAGGAGGAAGAAAAGTAGCAAAAAGCTACAGAAGGAATATATATATATATATATATATATATATATATATATATATATATATGAAAACGGTCAAAAAAACAAATGTATTAAAAACAAATTCACAACTTTAATATAAATCTAAAAACATAAACAAGGGTAAATGCTTTCATTCTTTACGTAAAACTTCATCAGACCAAAGAACATAATGACATCAACACATTTAAATAACTGTCTAAAATCACATGACCAATGAGTAATGAATAAATAATGAATTAATCCTTTCCTTTTTAATACTACCTTGCAGTTCTCCCTATCGCTTATTCCTGGAGAACTACAAGCATTTCATTTTATCTGACAACAGTACTCTTTCCAGTTGAGGTCATCATCAGCATCCCATTTATTTTCCAAATTGTAAACTTCCTCTATCACTGACTACCTAAAGGTAACTTCTTTAACATCACTTAAAGGCTTGCAATACACATGCTTTGCCACTACTCTACTTAATTCCATTTTTTCTACAGCCCTGGTATGTTTATAAATTCTCTTATTAAATTCTCTAAGCATCCTGCCAATATAAAAATTTTATAATTTAATCTTATAATTTCATTCGGGAAGCCAAATATTTTTCCCTCTAATACTTGCGTACAAAAATTGCAACTCATACATATGCACATTCCTTCACATTCTTATCATCCTCCTCCTTAGAAACATTATTTTTATAAAAATATTCTCTTAAATTTTTACCTCGTTTAGAGACAAAAACAAGTTTTTCACATTGTATTTTTCAGATCTTGAAAATTCATCAGAAACTTCCAGTTATTACTTAATATTTTTTATATCTAACTCATCTACTGAATTAGTGAGTGTACAAGATAAAGAAAAAATCTTTTTTCTCCATATTTCGTTTGACAGCTTTCCTATCAAACTTCCCTTCCTGACCTATACCCGTTTTTTATAACATCTACCATCACATCTTCCACCATCTTTTGTGGGTAATTCCTCTCACTAAACTTAATCTTTAAAGCTTCATATTCTTTATAAAAATGCCGACCATAATTTGTAAGATCACTAACTCTTGAAAACTGGCTTTTCACAATATTATTTTTTAACTTCCAATTGTGCATACTGTCAAAAAATAAATATCCATTGCTCTGCATTTCTTTTTTATGGATTTTTAACTTCTAACTTATTAAAATTCTTATAAATAGTTAAATCCAAATAATGTATAGCATTTTTATAAATTTTATAAGTAAATCGCAGATAATACGTTGTTATTTAAATATGTCATAAAATTATTTAAAATTACCTCTGTACTCTTCCATGAAATAAATAATGTATGAAATGGCTATAAACTGCTATATATTTAAAAAATTCTGCCTTAAAAATGTACTCTTTTTTTTTTTTTCCCCATCCGATTATGAATATATTGGCATAACTGGAGGCCATTGCTGCCCCCATCGCCACCCCATTTATCTGCTTGTAAATGTCAATTTCAATTTCAGAAAAATTATAAGCTAAAAGATCAAGAATCCCTGTGAACAATCTCACCTGTTCTTCAGTGAAACAACTAGATGGACGCATTTCCCTGTTCACCATTTCTAATCCTTTATCATTCAGTATTACTGTGTATAAGAATAGTACATCAGCAATCACTAACACATATAGTCATCTATTGACACCTTTGAAATATATTAACAAAGACTATGGGAGAGGCAAGAGCCTTTGCCAGAAGCCTGAAGCCCGAGGGAGAGAGACGCAAGCCATCTCAGCCAAAGCATCATGGGTCTGTCGAGCATATCTTCCCAGGCTGTCAGGTACTGGATCTCCTTGAAATGACACCAGAAACTAAGCCAATTGTTAAAGTCAATCATTTTCTGTTTTTACTGAGGCATCATTCTGGGGGATAGTAGAATGTTGCTTAACCTTCGTTGAAGGTTGGGCATCGAGCTGGCACCTCGTCACCGTAAAAGTCTATTGACAATCATTAGCTGACCAGAGTTCTGCTGTGGCGACCCCTAACCATAGCCAATTTTCTTCGAAGTCGACGCCCCTTAAGGGCCAGCATCAATGGATAATTAGAGTTCAATCCAGGAGATCTATATGCTTGCATCATTCCAATCCATCACATTTCAGTTAATTCAATTCTGTTATTAAGATCTCCACCTCTAAGATTATCTAAAACAACTTGTAAAACTCTGAAACAAAACTTGTGTCCAGTATTATAATAAACTAATGGTACTGACCCAAAACATCCAACAGCTCTGGAGGAGATGCTCTATTTGCCAACTCAGTTGGTAAAACTTGGAATCTACTTCCTGCTAATTTTACCAAGGAAACTTTGCTACCCCTATTTAAAAAAAGCCTCAACAATTACTTCAAATCACACTGGCTATGCCCTTGCTCAAATCTTGATTAACATCTCCACTAAAATAAGTATTCCTTCCCAATTTGCTGTTTAGCAATCTACCCATTCCACATTACATATGTATGGCTGTACATACTGAAAGATGTTAATTGTTTGTATCCTATGTTAATATTTTTATATGTTTCCTGTGTTTAAAACTTAGTTATGTATTTACTGTCTCTGTTTTGTTTTGTTACGTGGAGCTTTTCTCCCCGGCCCTCCCGTGAAAATGGACATGTATCCATTCAGACTATCTTGGTCAACAAATGTAAAATAAATAAATATTATCCTTTACATGTTTCGGTAACAGATTCTTCAAGTCACCTAGACGAATGTCACTTATATGTTTCAACATCCTCTCTTTAAAATGTCTGGTTGTCTTCCCCACATAAAAATTGTCACACAGATCACATGTAGCTAAATATACAATGTTTCTAGTTGTAAAGTCTGCATAAAATTTTGGGGCATAACATATTCCAGAGACTGGATGTATAAACTCTTGAACTTTAGAAATATATCTACAATCACTGAAGTGTCTACAAGCATATGTACTGATTCCATTGGATATTATCCCCTTTGGCATCATTGGCTTATAGCACAAAATCTGCTTCAAATTCCGACTGTTCTTATAAGTAAACCGTGGCTTGTTTCCAACTATTTTCTTCACCTCTTCATCCGCTAACAAAATGTTCCAGTTCTTCCTAATGATTTCACAAATATATCTTGTGTCCCCCGTGTAAGTCAAAGTAAATCTCTGCTTCCAATTTTCCTTCCTTTGTTTCACAGTCTCAGTTTCTGGTTGTAACTCATAATTTCTGTATAAATATGTTTTTTCCTGCTGTCCATGATTAATTTGCACAAATCTCTTAGCTTCTTCTATTTCTTTCCATTGATATCCCCTTTTGTTAAAACACTGTGCCATAGCTCCACTTGCTATGGTGAAGTCTTCCTCATTGGCATGTAGGATGTTCAAGACTTGTTCAAGACAAGTTTTTATATAAGTTCAGTAGATTTGGTGGCTGCATTCTTTTATCCCATGCCGTAAATTTCCTAGGTAGTTCTGAAGTTACACTCTTTCTACATGGTTGTGTAACTGTGGAGTTAATATCTGCAATTTTAGGGGGGTAAGGTGGGCCATAGTGCCTGTTTCAGAGGTGTGTCAACTTAAAAGGAATGCTTTTGCTTTTTTATGTCATCTTAAATAAATGTCACTTGTACATTTAAGATCACGTCAGCTCGGAGAATTTTTTTTTTGTTAGATGTTTGAAATCATCAATGAACACCTTATATGAATTTCCTATCAATGAAAGTTCATTGGCGATGATTTTATATATATATATATATATATATATATATATATATATATATATATATATATATATATATATATATATATATATATATATATATATATAATATAGATATATAGATTATATATATGCACACACACACACACACACACACACACACACACACACACACACACACACACACACACACACACACACACACACACACACACACACACACACGCATATATATATGGATTTGTATCACTTCACTGAAAGACCATTTCACTGACACGCATTTCATTGAGACCAAATCACCTAAAGCTCATTTCACTTAAAACTCATTTCACCTAAAACTCATTTCACTGACAAGCAGTACTCTAAGGCAAGTCAAAGGTATATGTCCTTTTCCCCACTGTAGTGCAATCCTGGTGTTAGTATATATAGATGGGGGGTGGGGGGCACAGCCCCCCCCCACATTGGGGGGTGTGGAGTGCATAGCCCCCCACCTAGGTGGGTTTTACCAAATAATGTAAAACAAAAAAACAGACAACAGAAAACCAAAGTGGGGGGCTACACCACCAACACCACCATAACTATATATACTAACACCAGAATCACTCTACAGTGGGGGAAAAGGACATATACCTTTGACTTGCCTTAGAGTACTACTTGTCAGTGAAATGAACTTTCAGTGATTTGGTCTCAGTGAAGTGGGTGTCAGTGAAATCATCTTTCAGTGAAGTGATACGAACACACACACACACACACACACACACACACACACACTTATATATATATATATATATATATATATTTATACACACACACACAAATACACATATACATATGTATGGTTTACCATTACAATGTCGAGGTCCATTTGTGCGACACTCAGATGTGAGAAAGTCTGTTTTCAAAAGTACGTATTACTGAACGACAAAATGCTGAACTCACAATTTGGCATTTTGAGTGGAGATCACACTACAGTAGTGATCAGAACATGTACCCTTCCCCTCACTGTACTATGATCTTGCAGTTAGTATATATAATTACCAGGGGTATGGCGAGGTGCAGGGAGGCTTACTCCCCTGCATAATGGTTGTCGATAACATCCAGAAGTGATGGTTGTTACGCACAAAGCTGACACTTTTGAGTGTCAACTTTTTAAATACCAAGCTTCCGAGCATTCGTCATTGCCATTTCCGACATTTCAAGTCAGTTAAGTAAACAGTTGCATAAGTGTGTTGCGACATTTTAAAGGTAAACATATATATATATATATATATATATATATATATATATATATAATGTGTATTAATCAAAATACTAAAGTCAATAACAAAAGAACAACACAGCAAGCACTTACACATCACTACACATGCACTGAAGAATATCCTCAGAACATGGAAATAAACTCAATAAAAAAGTTTAAAATGCAGTTTTATGCAGGATGACCCCCCCCCCCCCATTCTCCACACCCCCTGCTAATTATATAGATATACTCACTGCAAAATCTTACAATATTGCAAAAAGAGCATATTACCCAATCCTGGGGACTTTGTGATCTCACACACCTGTTAACTATCTGTTTTAATGATCAAAGTATGTCAGCAAAACAGATGTCAACTTTAAACACTGAGGGCTATATTTAGCACTCCCATATCTATCTATCTATCTATCTATCTATCTATCTATCTATCTATCTATCTATCTATCTATCTATCTATCTATCTATCCATTTACACACACAATTCCTGATTAATTCCATTACATATTCTAGAAATGAATGTGTTTTATTTTGTATTTTATAATAATGAAAAATAGCTTTGCACCCACCAGTGTTCAAAGTCTTCACTTTTCAGGTTGGACCATAAAGCTGTCTTCTTTGAAATTAAACTAAAACCTGTGACTGCATCTTACAAAGCAAACCTGCTACTACTGAATGATACCCTGGAAAAATGTCCCACCCCTCAAACTGCATGAACTTAATTGCCTATGCAGAATTGTTCACAGAAACCCTATATCATTATGTAAGCAGCTGTGCTGAGGCAGCTGTACCCATACAAGACTAACTCAAAGAACAAGTCACCTTAGTGGAATCCCAACATCAAGTTATTTAACAAAAGGAAAAAAAAGTCATGATCTTGTCTCCTGAGTCTGACTGACTTCTTCAAATCAGTCTCCAGAGCTGTGGACGAGGGTAAGGCGGTCCACATAGCTTATCTGGATCTCGCCAAAGCCTTTGACACCATCCCCCACTCTGGAATCATAGATAAACTTACTAAGCTGGGCATAAATCCCTATGTCACTCGATGGGTTGCCAACTGGCTTACTGACAGAACCCAGACTGTAAAAGTAGCCAACTCCAAATCCAGCTCTAGACAAGTGACAAGTGGAGTACCTCAGGGTTCAGTCCTGGGACCACTCTTGTTTGGCATCTACTTCTCTGAAGTACAGGCCAACACTAAGGGACTCTGGCTAACAAAGTTTGCAGATGACTGCAAACTGGGAGCCATTACTGAATCCCCAAATGATGTGGATATTCTACAAAAGGGCCTTACAGAAACAGATGCCTGGTGCCAGAGCCATGGGCTCAAGCTTAATGCCAAGAAATGTATAGTTATCCCCTTTGGAAAAAAACATGTACCCATGAATTTCCACATAGGTGGCAGGACACTAAACATAAAAAGTGTGATGAGAGACTTAGGGACACAGGTGGACCGTGGTCTCACTTTCGATAACCACATTGCCACAACAGTCAGGAAATCCTTCTATGTGGCACACCTCATCACTAAGGGTTTTTCTTCCAGAAAAAAGGAGGTCATTGTCCCACTGTACTCATCCCTCATTAGACCCATTATAGAGTATAATGCCCCGTTTGGTATGTACCTCACAAGACATCTGCAACAGCTGGAAAGGCCACAGAAATACCTCATTAAAAGAATCACAGGCCTAAAGCAGATGCCATATGCTGACCGTCTAAAAACACTCCAGCTATACTCTGTGGCATATCGTCTACTCAGAGGCGATCTCTGCTTAACATACAAGGCCATGTCAAACCCTGAGCTATTGGACATGCTCCATTTAAAGAAATCCCAATCCCTCAGAGCCACACGCTCCAGGGATCTAAACCTTGTCATCACAATGAACAAAACATGCTGGAGGGATAGGTTCCTGACCCAGAGACTCCCCATACTCTGGAATAGACTGCCCATACATTTCAAACAGAGTGCCTCATTCGCCCTCTTCAAAAGGAACCTTGATGATTGGATGGGAGATTGGAAATTCACCCCTGGGATCATGTCAGTCGCCCTGCTAGACAGGGGTCCAGAGAAGTAAATATTGTGGGAAGAAATATCCAGGGAATTGTTATGGCTAGGCTTGCATAGGCCCTAGGGCCGATAGCCTAGTACCAACCTATGATCAAAACTAGGAAGTGTAATACAAAACAAGGAAAGACACACCTCAAACTAAATGAGCACCTAAGGAGTCTTATTAAGTCCACCAAAACCAAATATGAGGTAAACATAGCCTTGCAAGCATGGGACAACCACAAGGCCTTCTTAATCTATGTCTACAATCTCAACTGTAAGACACAAAAATGTGCTGAATTAATTGTAAACAGAGCCGCAAACACAGAGCTGGAGAATATGGCAAACCCACCAGCTGATAAATTTAGCTCCAATTTTACCACTCCACCCCCCAATACCTTTTGTGACATCCCCTATCTGGCCCATTAATCAAAAGCCTGAATCCTCATCACTGATACTGGAGAGGGACATTCACTTGGAACAAAAATGCATACACCCATTATTTCCAGATGTGGCTGTCTGCATCAAGCACAATTTCCCTTAAGAGCAGCCAGGAAACACACTCAGTCCGGGGACTGGTTTCCCTTCTCTCTCCAGATCCCCAGTAAGACACCCCACTGGCAGAACTATAGAGTTGAGTCCTCAGCCGAGTGTCCAAGCCAAGTCCTCCACCACTCTCCCTGTGAAACCATTGCTTCATGTCCCTACTTCAAGCAGCTGACACATACACTCTTTGAGATTTATTTTACACACACACACACACACACACACACACACACACACACACACACACACACACACACACACACATATGCATACATGCACACACACATGCACACACACCTGAGAAAGTCTGGTACAGATTTTCTAGTAATGTCCTCTTCTGCCCAGACTATAAGGTAGTTACTGCCACCAGACACTCCAAAGCCAGCTACTCTAAGGCTCTTACATGGGTACCTAACTATGCTGAGTGAAATTAATATTAATAGAAATGGTAGTGCTTAGACCAATGCAGTAAAGATTTCAGGAGTGGCCACAAAGTCACCAAATAGATATACATACTCTCAAAGGTTAAAATATTCTCTAAAGGACCAGCCACGATATAACGTTTAAATATATTTAATAATACATGAAAATATGGAATATCTATTTACAATAAACACCAGAGTTTCAATCACAGGCAATATTAAAATAACACAAATGAGCAGATTCACACAGATGCAAAAAAACAGTGCTTAACTAATCTCCCTATATATTCCTGACTGATCTAAAGAATTACTACTCCCTGGTTTACTTACTAGAGCAAGGAAAGATGAAGCGGGTAACAGATCCTTCTATGTCAGGTTCCAAGAAACAGATTGCTCTGATAATTCTCTCTCATCTACTATTGAAACATCATTTTTGTCCTAGATTACAGAATGCCAATACATACATCTGGTCATCTGACTTCTGATTCCCATACTACCCCCATTGCTAGAAACTGAACCAGAATTTAACACATACGTTTTACCATACACACAGATAGAGCTTTGTTGAGATGTGTTATAGTATCTGGAAGCTATAAAACCATAAAACATTTCCACTCATTCTACAGGAGCTAATAAACCATCCTCTGGCACAGACATTTAGTCTCTGACTGCAATCAGAACTGTAAGATACAATTGTTATGGCCTAAACTAGGTAATTTAATTTCTTACTATTTTTCAAAGTTAGCTGGACTGAGATTAACCTCTTCTCTTCCAGTATCCTCTTTTAAAACACATAGATTTAATCAGTTACAATGCAGTCAGGACCCACTGTTGGCACATTCTGAACACAAGCAGCTTAACAAATACATTTTCAACCCAAGCATATGTACAAATCAGTTTTATATAAAAATGACATATAATTATGTACAAAATTCTAGCTACCTATGCTGGCATTGGTTACATATCCACTGCCCTACTTCTCCTGACATAGCTGGCAATACCTCACATCATCACACCTTCACTCATAACTTCCACAGCTATCACTAGAGAGCAAGTACTTAATATGTTCGTAAATTAAAAAAAAATGTATATATGGTCCCTGATAATATCCCAGGATACCTGCTGAATAGCATGAAATGTGACTTATTCAGCCATCTAAAATCACCGTTGAACTTTATCCTCCTAACTGGCCATGTGCTAAGTGAATAGATGACTGCAATAGTTGTCCTTCTGCCCAAGGATGGGTCATCTAATGACTCGGGTAACTACAGACCCATAGGTGTAACTGGTCTCATACAACAAGCCACAAAAATAATTATTTTGCATATTATAAATAAAGACATAGAAAACTTTCAGGCATTGGATCCAATACAGTTTGGTTTCATCAAGGGCAGATCATGCCTACTCAACCTAGTGGACTTCTTTGAGAAAGACACCAGTGCTCTGGGCAAAGGCAAATGGGTACACACTGTCTATCTTGACCTGACCAAAACATTTGATACTATTTCCCATTCAGGCATTGTTTGCAAACTCACAACAGGTTCACAAATAGGGCAAAAGAAGTCAGGATAGGGGACTCTACCTCCACAAAAAGGTCATTCACTAGCAGAATCCCTCAGGGCTTGAAGCTGGAGCTGCTCTTTTTTGACATCTGTATTTCAGATTTCAAAGCTAACATCAAAGGACTTTGGTTGACAAAGTTTGTGGACAACTGCATATGCAGCAGTGTCACAGAATCCCCCAAAGACACTAATATCTTTCAAGATGGCTTGTTGCAAACTAGTAATTTGTGCTAGAGTCATAGTCTAAAACTGAATGCCACAAAATGTACATTAGTATCCTTTGGAAAGTCATGCACCAATGGGAATTACCACATAGACAATACATCCCCAGAAACAGATGCAGTGGCTAGGGATTTGGGAACATATGTAGACAGTAACTTGACCTTTTATCATCATGTGACTACTGTTGTAAGGATGTGGTTCTATACTGTGCAACTTATAAGCAAGGGTACGGCATCCAAGTCCAAGGATGTCATTGTCTCACTGTACTCATTCCTCCTTAGGCCAGTCATTGAGTACAATACTCTTTTCTATATGTTACTGACCAGGCATATGCAAGAAATGGAATGCCTAAAGAGTTTCCTCATAAAAATTCACATGGAAAAAGCAGATGACCTTAAAGCCTTAGCTTTATCCTCAGTCTTCTACAGACTACTGAGGTCTGATCTATGCATGACTCACAAGGCATCATCTTATCCAGCACGGATAGCCTTACTGCCCATCTGCAAGTCTAACAGCATTAGGAATACCAGATGAAAGGACCTAAACCTTATTTGTACCATAAATGGAACATGTTGGAGGGAAAGGTATGTTTCTCAGAGACTACCCCTACTCTGACTCAGGCTTCCATCCATGTGAGTTCATCCCTGACCCAATTCAAATACAACATAGACCAATGCCTCTATTGAGCAGACATACCTTGTAACTGCTCTGCCACCTAAACCCAATTTACCCAGTCATTTACAAATGGGAAACCTGGCTAGGCTTTAAAAGGCATTCTAGGGCCATTGGCCTATTAATTACTAATGAAACTATGAAAAACAGAAAACACTGTTCTAATCTTTAGAAAGTCTTGTACTAAGTAAACATAATAGCATGAACCTACTGCTTTACACACACACACACACACACACACACACACACACACACACACACACACACACACACACACACACACACACACACACACACACACACACACTAGTAGCATAGCTAGGGTGGGGCAAGAGGGGCAAATGCCCTGAGTGCAAAGTGTTGAGGGTGTGTGAGGGTGTGTAAAACCCAATTTCTAATGCAATGCCAGCTTTTAAAAACTGGTATTGCATTTGTGGTCAAACCTGAGCACTGTAGCACTCCATGTGTAGTCTAAACTGCAGCAACTGTTTGTTACAGTTTATAACATGAAGAAATTATTTATGTATGTATGTATGCATTTATTTATGTATGTATGTATGTATTTATTTACTTTTTTATTTATTAATAAAATGGAAGCAGGTCAGAGGCAGGGCACAGAAACTCGATCTGAATGGCTAGACAGGAGGGGTTGGGGCATGTTGTTCATCTAGCCACCTGATTGGTGTGCCAGTAGAAGGAACTTCTTTTTTTTCTGTTTTGCTCTTCAGTGAAAGAGCTGGAGGTGTGTGGAACTGTAGTAAGGTGATTGGCTT
>NC_056728.1:937770374-937832874 GCF_019279795.1 Protopterus annectens | reverse complement strand
GGTTCACATTCCTAGTAAATATGACACTCTTCCTTCAACCCAATTCTTTCATACTTTTCTGCTGTGCCTTGTTCACATTTATTGTGTCATAGTTCTAATAACACCAGCACTCTATGCAAACTGCCAGGGAGCTTATCCTAGGTGACGATCTCGCTGGGATTCTTACCACCTTCACAGGGAATATTCCTTCCCTCTATTATCTTTCACATAATGCTCCTCTTTACTTAGATCACAGTTCCATGTACATCCCTATAGCCTCTCAGTCCTGAACAACCTACATCCAATGTAGCTCTCTGCACCACACCCTTTTGCAATTTCCCATTTTTCTGTGATTCTAGCAAACTCCACCCTCCCTTTGTGCTTCACTGCTTGCAGTTCTGTATTTCCTTTGTAGATTCCCTATCTTCCCACCTAGACTCCTTGCACAACACAGTAATATTACTCAGCCCTGCTCTGAGTTAACCTTGTGCATTCCCCTGCCATGTTCTGTGCATTTTTTCCAGTTGTCCATTGCCTGTCAATGGTCTTATCAAGTCAGTTTATATAGCACAGTGTTCCCATCCCATCTTACTTTAAAAGTATCATCAATGAAATGGATCTTTCCAAACTACCTGTGAACAATACTGTTTCTTGGTCTACAAGGGAGACATTCTGTGATATTTTGCATCCTCCTACCATTTCCAAACTCTTTTCCCTTGTTGATGGCCATAGCCAGTCATTATACTTTATAAACTACCTTTTCCAAAAGTGTGTTGGCCAGTGATATAAATAATACTTCTGAGAATGCTACCAGCAGGCCCTATACTGGCATCTCTTTGCAACCTCCCTCACCCTGCTTGCTGACATCTTAACTTTTTCTTCTGACAGATCAGTCATTAGTGACCTAGGCAGAGTCACACTGATTCCCCGGACTCACTGCAAAATTACAGTTAAAAAATGTTACTACAGGAAGTGAATTTCCATTATCATAAGTACGTCTCATGCAATAGACATGTCAAGTTCAATACAGCATAATTGCTTTTTAAATGTCTGGATAATTTTACCTGCAAACACTCATTTGCAGTTCACCTGCTGTAATTTACTGTTAACTGCTACCACACAAGATGCACCCTTTTTGTTTTATTCACCCACATTTAATTCTTCTGTCTGCAAATGTTAATGTTATGTACACTCTAGTGACTCTAGTGAAACACAGGATTTAAGTAAAATGCTTTATTACCTTCACTACACTGTGCTCCTCCTTTGCCAAGGCTACAGTGGCAGCGGGCACCTCCATGATCATAATCAATGATGCAGAAGCTATCGGCAGGGCAGGCTGTTTCCTCACAGGAGAAGTCAAAGTGTGCTCGCGTAGTACTTGTCTTTTTAGTGGTGGTGGTAGTAGGAGTGATTGTTGTTGTTGAGGTTGTAGTCACAAATCCTGTCAGTGCCTTCTTTGGCATCTCTGGGACAGATGTTGGAATTATCTTGGTTTCAACGAGGTACTTCTTGTTTTCACCTTTAAGTGCAGGGAGGGGTCTGAACTAAAACAAAATAAACAATTTATTTTACAGTGACAGAATGCCATTTTGGTTATCAAAGTGAGAAGAAGACATACTGAGGGTTACTTATTTTTGAGTTTGAATTTATTACAGAGAATGACATTACCTGAATATGTACATCTCTACCCTCAGACCCGTAAGGTATTCTTTATATTTCCATAATTCTGGGACAATGATCACTATTATACTACCATGTCTTATAAAATGGCAGCAAACACTCTGACCAATGGGGCTCATACAGTGTCAACATTTTATATGGATGAAAAATGTCAATAATTGACCTTTCCATGGCTAGGACTCTCTGTCTGCAGTAATTGGCCAGTATTGGTTGGTCAATTAGCATGATAGCGAGAATTGTTGATTCAGAAACATGGTAACAGCCACACAGAGAAACACTTCATTAGTAGTGTATTACTATTTTTCTGAACTGAACACTGTGCTGTCAGATCTGACTGTGCTAGTATTCCCTCTATTGGCCCACCCATCATTGTAGCATAGGCACACCCTTACACACACACACACACACACACACACACACACACACACACACACACACACACGTGTGTGCACACACATTCCTTCTGCCATTTTCATGCAGCTACACATTTGCATGCACAGACACAAGCACAGGCACACATGCGCATGCACACACACACACACACACACACACACACACACACACACACACACACACACACACACCTGCTAGATATATACCTATATCATGACTCATTCCACAGGAGGGAACAGATGAATACTATTCAAAAGACAGCATTCGTATTTTCTCCTAGAGAAAATTTAGCTTGACAGAATGATTATCTGCATGGATCTGCTGTACTAATTCAGAATCACTGCCATTTCTGGGGTGATAAACATGGCTAATTAGCATTAGCTTCTTCCCCTGACTACCACATTAGCAAGCATCTTCTCTGGTGAAACTGATCTTAGTTCTATATCCCCTGCTAAGGTAAAAATGTAGAGGTAGAACAGTCTTTGAATTGGAAAGGCTTATTATGATGAGGAAATTTTCTATAACAAGGCTTCTGCTTAATGGAAAGCCTTTCTGATTCTCAAAGCATGTTCTTAGCTGCAGAGTTCCACATAAAAAGAAAAAGTCATTCAAACTAGGAGTCAGGTGCTCCACAACTGAGAGTCAGGCTTAGCTATATAACTGATCAAATACCATGTGAGGTATTTAAGATGTCTCAATTCTCACAAGAGCAATTACTGTGCACAATGTGAGGGTTGTTTTTATGAAAATATAACAAGAATAAGGTCCAACAGTTTTATTTGCTGATATTATATCAAATGATGAATATAAAGCCTAACAATATTACTGACTTGAACTGTATCACCTACCTATTTATTTTATATCTGTAACTGCAAAGACATATTTCCTTTCCTGCAATGGCTACTCAAGGTCATTCTGTAAACTGAATAAGCAATTCCAGTGCATTGAGTACAATGTACCTTTTAATGGAACAAGGACATGGGAGCAATAGAAAGTTTCATTAACATGTTCAACAGTTTTCTATCTATCTATCTATCTATCTATCTATCTATCTATCTATCTATCTATCTATCTATATATCTATCTAGCTATTTATATGTGCGTGTTTACTACATTCAGTAAGTGATTCGTCATGACAATCCTCTGTAAAATAAACAAACAAGAATGACTTGGCATAGTGACTGCAGAATAATAGCGCTGCCCTTTAGCTGAGAATGCCTACTAGGACAGCTCTATGCCCGAATGCTGGACTAGCACTTTGGTAGGTTCACAGATTCACAGGGGTTCAACTGCCAAGCTTAGAACATACTGGCCATGAGTAAGCCTAAGTGTTATAATCCCATTTTAATATTGTTTACTCGCCATATACACATCAATAATATTTTAAAAGAAGTTAGTAACTTGCTTCTTCTGACTGCAAGGAGAAACTTATTCCATAACAGCTGAAACAGAGCAAAAAAAAAAAAGAAAAATGGACATTCCTTCTACTATCATACCAGCCAGGTGGCCAAATGCATCCGGCCGAGGGCTACCCTAGCAGGGATAATCCAAATGTGATGACTGCAACAGTGAAACACGAAGAACATTTACTTGTTACAAATGTAGCAAACAGTTACTACAGTTTATATTCTGCTAGCATGGAGTGTACTAGTGCTCAGTTTTAGTTTAAAAAAAAAGAGAGATTTTTTTATTTTTACTTTTAAACTGTAGCAAACTGCATAAACAAATAGATAAATTGATAGACAAATAAACAAACATATAACCTTTCCAGCTGAACCAACCAGATAAGACATCACTTTACAAAGCAGGCACAGGTCATGTCTTAGTAACTGAAAAAACAGAATATAATGATAGTTTCTTAAACTATCATGCACGGTTAAGTTTTTAAGCTATAATTCTTCTGGTAAGGAATCCCATCAGTTGAAGTTCTTTCGATAACTTGCTCAATGGCAACAAAATGCAGCGCTATGTTTAATAGTAGGTCAGATCAGTAAGGGATAAAAAGAGGTACAGCGGTTTCCCTAGTGTGACTAGACATGTCCCTTAGTACTAGATGAGTTAGCACTACACAGTGCTATGTTTAATAGTAGGTCAGATCAGTAAGGGATAAAAAGAGGTACAGCGGTTTCCCTAGTGTGACTAGACATGTCCCTTAGTACTAGATGAGTTAGCACTACACAGTGCTATGTTTAATAGTAGGTCAAATTAGTAAGGGATAAAAAGAGGTACAGCGGTTTCCCTAGTGTGACTAGACCTGTCCCTTAGTACTAGATGAGTTAGCACTACACAGCGCTATGTTTAATTGTATGTCAGATCAGTAAGGGATAAAAAGAAGTACAGCGGTTTCCCTAGTGTGACTAGACCTGTCCCTTAGTACTAGATGAGTTAGCACTACACAGCGCTATGTTTAATTGTATGTCAGATCAGTAAGGGATAAAAAGCGGTACAGCGGTTTCCCTAGTGTGACTAGACCTGTCCCTTAGTACTAGATGAGTTAGCACTACACAGCGCTATGTTTAATTGTATGTCAGATCAGTAAGGGATAAAAAGAGGTACAGCGGTTTCCCTAGTGTGACTAGACATGTCCCTTAGTACTAGATGAGTTAGCACTACACAGTGCTATGTTTAATAGTAGGTCAGATCAGTAAGGGATAAAAAGAGGTACAGCGGTTTCCCTAGTGTGACTAGACCTGTCCCTTAGTACTAGATGAGTTAGCACTACACAGCGCTATGTTTAATTGTATGTCAGATCAGTAAGGGATAAAAAGAGGTACAGCGGTTTCCCTAGTGTGACTAGACATGTCCCTTAGTACTAGATGAGTTAGCATGACACAGTGCTATGTTTAATAGTAGGTCAGATCAGTAAGGGATAAAAAGAGGTACAGCGGTTTCCCTAGTGTGACTAGACCTGTCCCTTAGTACTAGATGAGTTAGCACTACACAGCGCTATGTTTAATTGTATGTCAGATCAATAAGGGATAAAAAGAGGTACAGCGGTTTCCCTAGTGTGACTAGACATGCCCCTTAGTACTAGATGAGTTAGCACTACACAGTGCTATGTTTAATAGTAAGTCAGATTAGTAAGGGATAAAAAGAGGTACAGCGGTTTCCCTAGTGTGTCTAGACCTGTCTCTTAGTACTAGATGAGTTAGCACTACACAGCGCTATGTTTAATTGTATGTCAGATCAGTAAGGGATAAAAAGAGGTACAGCGGTTTCCCTAGTGTGACTAGACCTGTCCCTTAGTACTAGATGAGTTAGCACTACACAGCGCTATGTTTAATTGTATGTCAGATCAGTAAAGGATAAAATGAGGTACAGCGGTTTCCCTAGTGTGACTAGACATGTCCCTTAGTACTAGATGAGTTAGCACTACACAGCGCTATGTTTAATTGTATGTCAGATCAGTAAGGGATAAAAAGAGGTACAGCGGTTTCCCTAGTGTGACTAGACATGTCCCTTAGTACTAGATGAGTTAGCACTACACAGTGCTATGTTTAATAGTAGGTCAGATTAGTAAGGGATAAAAAGAGGTACAGCGGTTTCCCTAGTGTGACTAGACCTGTCCCTTAGTACTAGATGAGTTAGCACTACACAGCGCTATGTTTAATTGTATGTCAGATCAGTAAGGGATAAAAAGAGGTACAGCAGTTTCCCTAGTGTGACTAGACGGTTCTACCTCACTTCAATGACACGCCGGAACATCGACACGGAAATCGCGAGCCCCAGAAGATCGACAGCGCAGAAGACCGACGCGACGGGACCTAGAAGGTCGACAAGCAGAAGACCGACCCGACGGATGAAAGCACCGATGCCGAGGATGCCGAAATGGGAAAAGGATGTGTAAGTATGCGGTAGTGACGGACGTTAGGGTGCGAGTAAGGTAAGTGTGGATAGGGGTGGGTTAAGTGAGTTAGGGTTAGGGAGCGGGTCAGGTAAGTGTGCGGTAGTGATTGTGTTTGGGTTAGGGGCGGGATAAGTGAGTTAGGGTTAGGGAGCGGGTCAGGTAAGTGTGTGGTAGTGATTGTGTTTGGGTTAGGGGCGGGATAAGTGAGTTAGGGTTAGGGAGTGGGTCAGGTAAGTGTGCGGTAGTGACGGACCTTAGGGTTAGGGTTTGGGTCAGGGTTGTAGGTAGTTGTGTATGTGTGGTTTAGTGTGGGTTTGTAGGGATTTTGGTGTGCTTGTGTTGTGTATGTGGTTTTTGGACGGGGAATGTGTTTTGTTTGTTGATTGTGGTGTGTGAAGTGTATGAGGTTTCGTGTTTGTGTACCGTCGGTTATTTCGTTGTCGGGCATGTGGAATTTCGTGTTTTTGTACTGTCGGTTATGTGGTTTCGGTGATTGCGTTGTCGGTGTTTTGGTGTTTCGTTTATGTGAGGTAGAACCGACTAGACATGTCCCTTAGTACTAGATGAGTTAGCACTACACAGTGCTATGTTTAATAGTAGGTCAGATCAGTAAGGGATAAAAAGAGGTACAGCGGTTTCCCTAGTGTGACTAGACCTGTCCCTTAGTACTAGATGAGTTAGCACTACACAGCGCTATGTTTAATTGTATGTCAGATCAGTAAGGGATAAAAAGAGGTACAGCGGTTTCCCTAGTGTGACTAGACCTGTCCCTTAGTACTAGATGAGTTAGCACTACACAGCGCTATGTTTAATTGTATGTCAGATCAGTAAGGGATAAAAAGAGGTACAGTGGTTTCCCTAGTGTGACTAGACATGTCCCTTAGTACTAGATGAGTTAGCACTACACAGTGCTATGTTTAATAGTAGGTCAGATTAGTAAGGGATAAAAAGAGGTACAGCGGTTTCCCTAGTGTGACTAGACATGTCCCTTAGTACTAGATGAGTTAGCACTACACAGCGCTATGTTTAATTATATGCCAGATCAGTAATGGATAAAAAGGGGTACAGCGGTTTCCCTAGTGTGACTAGGCATGTACCTTAGTACTAGATGAGTTAGCACTACATATGCTTTTTTGTCCTTGCTAGATAGAGATTTTTTTTTTTGAAAAATCCTTTTTATTGTATTTTCCACAAATATATAATAAAAGTGAAAGTGCAAAATGACTGCAGACAATACAGCATGTAATACATAAGAGTAAAGGTATCCAAACTTTCCAAAGAAAAACATTTAAACATTTGCAAGAAACTTTATGATTTACAATTGAGATGGTTGCAACATATTTAGGGATTACTTAGTGCAGAGTTATGCTGAGGATGTTGAGAATTAGGATTGCATATGCAGGAAACCTTTAATTGTCTAGACTGGAAGAAAAAAAAAAGAAGAAGAAAGAGAAAAGAAAAGAAAAAAACTTTAAAGTTTTCCAAAATCTAGAGAAAAAAAATATTTACATTATATACAATATATACAATGTTAGACGCCATCCTTTTGTTGAATCACAGAAGTGTGTTTTCTATATCAGTGATCTAACTATTTATGTTCAATAACATAGAGGTTTTATTTTAAATCAGCCAGCTACCTGACATTTAATTTGAAGTATTTTGTATGTTAATCAAAATTGTCTCTAGGAGAGAATTCCAGTATGTTTGGAAGTATAATCTTTTTTTTAATACTTTTAGTAGAGAGTTTGTGAGAGGTGATATATTTAACTGCGATTTCTTTAAAGTTGTTCCATGAGATGTTTTTGCTATTGACCCAATTCTTAGATATATAGAATTTAAGGAGTGTGCATAATGTAACTAAGATATGTTTGCGCATTCCTATGATTGAACTAAGAATAATATGCAGGATCATTGTTTCCCAAGAGAGAGTGGTTTTTGCATATCCAACTTTCTCTAGTTGCATTCTTAGAGAACACCAGAGCTTGGAGATTTTCTCGCAGCTCCAGAAGATGAGAATATCCACATCTTCCCTAGAGCAGAAGGGGCACAGTGAGCTTTTTTTGTCACCAAATTTTTTGAGAACAGCTGGGGTATATATGCATTATTGTTAATCATCAGTTGTGTGTATATGAGATTTTTGAAAGGTGTAAGTTTTAGGGTATTATTAATGGCTTCTTGTTTTTGTTTTATAGAGATATTATTATTTACTTTTTCCCAGTATTTTGAATACAGTAACGCTGATAGGTGTTTTAACTCATTTATTAATTTATATGAATTTGATAAAATTTTTTCTTTAGCTTTTAGAGCTTTCATTATGTTTTGAGTATTTTCTATACTTTGTATTTCTATTTTGTGGTTAGAATATTTTACGCTTATTATTGATATCCTTTGTCTAAGAATGTAATTATAGCAAGCTGGCATCTTGAATTTTTCTCTTAGTTTATCAGGTGTGTCATCTTTGTACTGTAGGATATCCCATACTATTAGCTCTTTAATTCTTGGGAATGGTTTGAGATCAATCATTTTATTATTTAACTTAATATTCGGGTTCATATGTATAGATTGTAACAGTACTTATGAATTCTGCAGATTGATAGAAAGAAAAAGCGATTGGAATGCAGTAATACCATTTTTGATTAATGGGTGTAGTTTGTGAAAAAAAATTTGTTGGGGTTGGAGGAAAGGAACAGCTTTGCGATTTATGTTTATGGAATTTAGTAAATTTGCCCATATTTTAACCCATATTGGGTACCAAATCTTTTTTGCACTATCATATTCCGCAATTTGGATCAACCTGTTTGCTTTTATAATAAGGTAATATAGGCCAAAATCTGGTAGCCCCAGCCCGCCTTTTATTTTTGGTATTGTAAGATTTCTGTAGCTTATTCTTGCTGTTTTAGGGTGCCATAGGAATTTGGAGAGGGCCTTTTCCATTGCTTTGAGTAGTTTTTTTGGTAGTTTGAGGTTAATAGAGTTTAGCTGAAATAGAATTCTGGGAAGAATGTTCATTTTAATAATGGCAGATTCAGAGAGAAGCGATAGGTTTAAGTTTTCCCATCTTAAGATGTCTTTGTCTAATTTTATCCCATGTGTTTAGAAAATTTGAGCTATGCAATTTTTTGTAAGTATGCGAGAAGTTTATGCCTAGGTATTTTAGCTTATATGTTATGGGTATGTCGACTAAAGGGAAATATGCTGCATTATGGTTCATGGGATTTAGAGGGAAGATTGAGGATTTTTTGGGGGTTCATATTATAATTTGCAACTGTAGAGAACTGTTCTATTGAGGAAAGTATTTTTGGTAAGTCTGTATTAGGGAGCTCGAAGTATAAGTTTAGGTCATCAGCAAAAGCTGAGTATTATACTGTTGTGTTATATTGCTTTGGGAAATTGTGGTATGTGTTTTGGGAGATATGGAGTAGTAGTGGTTCTAGATAAATATTAAAAAAGGAATGGAGATAGTGGGCAACCCTGATAAGTTCCATTTGTGATTTTAGAATACCACTTGTTAATGCTTACTGTGATTGTGGCATTATTATAAATCATCTTGATGGCCGTTATAAATAAGTGGGGAAGTTGAAGTGTGACACTGTTAAGAAAAGAAAATCTTGGTCTACATTGTCAAATGCTTTTGAGGCATTTGTTGTAAGTGCGTATCTTGGATGATTATCTTTAGTTAAGAGATAAATTAAGGTGTCTAACATACAGGTATTATCACTTACTTGTTTTATTTCATGAAGCCCATTTGTTTTGGGGAAATAATTGTATCCAAGATTTTTTGTAATCTAACATTGAAGGCAGTATCTTTATTTCCAGATTTATAAGGGTGATGGGCCTGTAATTTGTGGGATTCAGCTTGTCTACTTTAGATTTTGGGATTAAAATTGTCTTTGAATTATTTAAGTATTTGTCTGTAAAGCCATTTTCAATAATAAAGTTGTATAGCCTTAGCAGTATTGGAGTTAGTATATTGCCGACTTTTTTGTAGAACATAGCTATAAATCCATCAGGGCCTGGGGATTTGTTGATTTTAGTTTTTTGATCACAATTTTTATTTCACTGATTGATAAGGGCCTGTTCAGAAGGTTATATTGTTCTACATTGAGTTTAGGAAATTTTAAATTTCTCTTGTAGAATAGGTAAATGTTTCTGCATTTTAGGGTTATAGATCTTGTTGTAAATATTCCAGAACAAGTTGACTATATATTCATTGTTCTATAGATTTCTATCTTTATGTTGTATTTCTGGGATATTATGGAGAGTTTTTTGATGTTTATCATGCTTGCACGTACCTTAGAAGGGGTTTGTGCCCATTCAGAATACTTATATAGGAGTTTCAGTTCATTTATTGTGTGTTTATGAAGTTGTATAGAGTAGAGTTCTTGCTGAATCTGTTGTAATTTCCTTTCTAGTTCCTGTGAGTGATGGGTTTGTAATTGTAATTCAGTGTTTTTGTATTGCGACTCAAGCAGATTAATCTTTTCTTGCATAAATATGAGTTATGGCATCATCATCAATATCAATTCTCTTGTCAGCATCTGCCTGTTTGCTGCTACAGATGAACTGATCTCGTCTCCTGCTGCCCCTGTAAAATTGTAATTGATGATATACTTACTCAGAACTTGGACCACAGTATTAAGATTCCCTTTAATACAGGTTTTGTGGCTGCCCATTGAATGTGTATTGGTATTTGACTTTGTGAATTATCTTGTTCCAATTGTTTTATAGTTTTACCTAACTCCTCAATTAACTCTTTATGGTTTAAAAGGTTGTTTAAGTACCAGTTATAGGAGCCTCGCTGATTAGGAGAATTGAGATTTTTATTGAGAGTAATTGTGATTCTGGAATGATCTGAGATTATTCTGTGATTAATTATGTATTTTTGGCAAAATCTAGCAAGGTTTGAGGAGATCAGGAAACAATCTAATCTTGACCGTACATTATGTGGAGGGGAATAGAAAGTGTATTTGCTTATTAATCTGTCATGGTCCAAAATTAGGTAGGGGTCAACAAGGTTGTGATTATGTATAAGGTCATTTAGAGCTGATGTCACTTGGGCTGGCTGTTTTCTGTTTTTGTTTAAGCTATCTGTAAGTGGGTCGATTAAACTATTCCAATCCCCCCTATAACGATCGAATGATTGGCAAAGTTTAATAGCAGGTTGTAAATTTCATATAAAAAGAGATGCTGGTTTGAACATGGGCCATATATATTCAAAAAGAGAGTATTGTGTTTTGTTTGTGGATGCATGCTAGTGAAAAAACATGATCTTCCTTTCGTATCATCGTTACTATTTGTTATGTTCTCTTGAAAGGATTCTTTGATAATAATAGCTGTTCCTTTTGTAGCAGAGCTGCCCCCTGATGAAATAATTTGCTTGATCCATTTTCTTGAGCTAATTTTTAACCATTGTTCTTGGTTAAGGTGCATCTCTTGTAAGAATATGATATTTGAGTTAGCTTGATAGATTAAGTGCAGGATTAGATTTAGCTTTTTGCTCTCACCTAACCTATTAACATTCCAGGTATCAACTATGTACATGGCTGGCTATCTGTTGTTGACATACAGATAAAAGAGTGGGCTTAGGTTATTTTGTATTTGTAGCAAATTAAGCCCTTGTTGTGATGAAGAAAATTGTTTATGGGTATCATACTTTTGAACAGGATGGCTTCCAACCTTTTTTCAACCCCCTGGGATTTTTATTTCTTATCCCACTAAAGTGTTCTGAAATACGGATTCTAAGGGGTCTGGAAGTCTGTCCAACATAAAAAGCATGGCAACGACAGGTGACCAAATAAATCAGCCAATCTGTCCCACAATTTGCAAAAAACTGAATCTGAAAAACATTGCCTGTGTTACTGCTAGAAAACTCCTTAGTTTTATTCAAAGCTTTACAGTAGGTACAGTGGCCGCAAGGTAAACAACCTGAAAGTAAGTCCCCAAACATGGTCCGTTGTCCAGAAACCCCTGTAGTTTGGTTTAACCCAATAATGCACTATACAAACACACCATTAAACATCTTAATGCTACATTTAGATTTACAGTTATCGACAAAATTATGGGCAATAGGGCTAATAAAGCTGGATGGCTTAGCCTTTTGGATTCAAAAGAAAAGAAATCGATAATGAAGCTGGGGACTTTATTTGCACCTGGCATGAATGAACATTTGTAAGGAACCAGTCATGTTTCAACATTAATCTGTATGTTCAGTATAAATAAGGACTCCTGTTCTCATTTTATTTTTAAACACTGAAGAAGGCTGAGGATTCATTGAGCTGAAACCGGTATGTTTATTATGCTTTAAGACAAGCTAATAAAATTACACAGCTTGCCCTGATCTGCTGGCTTTGTTTGATTTTTGCATTTTGTTATTATGAGCTGTGCAGCTGCCGTATGGGCAGGACATCTTTACAGTTTGCATTACTCTTGTTCCTGTTCCTGCTGCTGGCCTGGGTATGCTGTGTATCAATATCAGTGAGGATGTGATTTTTGGAGATCCTACATTTCATTCTTTGTTTATCCATTCTACCCCATGGTGAAGTCCGTTGATACTCAAATATCTTTTTTGTAGCATTTATATGGACTTTGGATACGTGTCATGGTTGGTGAATATATTTTTTTCATGATTATCTGATCTGCGTATTTACTTATAGCGCAAGACCAGGTTGGCGTTTTTTTGCACCATCATCTCAAGTTGTTTAAGCAGATATTGGGACTAATGTTTTTCTTACTACTTGAGTTTTTTTGAGATTCATTCAATTTGGGTGATTTATTCAAGTGTTTGTGAAATAATATTTTATGTTTTTCATAATTTTTACATTTTGATGAAATACGCTTATTCGTTCTGGACTCGCAGTGTGGGGAACAGCGGCCTAAACGTTATTTCACAATGACTGAGTTAATCGAACACGGATGGGTCTCTATGGGCTGAGATTTGATTTATACATAATTTTGTGTGCTTTTCTAACTCTGCAATAATTTTGTAACAATCATTGGGAGTGTCGCTGCTCAATGTGGTTTAACTAATAAGCAAGTGTTTCTGTTGGACTGTTGGACATGTTGTTGGGCTACTACAGAGGCAGATTTTAGACATATGACACTTTGGAGTACTTATTTTATAGCAAGTCTTGTTCCAGGAATCACTAAGGGACAGTTAGGGAAGGATGCTCAGTTTTTTAGGACTCACAGTGTGGGTTACAATGGTCTATGCATTACTTTACAATGACCAAGGTTATCGGACTTGATATGTGACTTTTTGGGGTCTCTATGGTTCATGCTTTGATTACTTTGTGTGTTTTGTAATTTTTGTGTCATCTTTAACATATAGTATGGGGCCAAGGTCCAACTGTGTTTAATTGAAAAGTGATTGTATGCATACATGTGTTTTGGGCTACTACCAAGGCATATTCTACATATATGAATATTTTGAAGCACTCGTTTAGAAGCAAGCTTTGCATCACAAATTACTGAGGGACATTTCCTGTGTCTTAAATAGACCCTAAGGGTTCCTTTTTATATGGGAACTCACTGAATATCATCTACTGGGACATTGCATTATGCTTGTCTATGCGAATTACATTGGGATGATTATATGCTAACAATATGATTGAGTATTTTTTGGTTTAACGAACAAGCAAGTGTTTCTGTTGGACTATATATGTTGTTGGGCTACTACCAAGGCGGATTTCAGACATACAACATTTTGGAGCACCTATTTTCAGCAACACACCATTTAACATCCTAATGCTACATTTAGATTTACAGTTATCGATAAACTCATGGGCAAAAGAGCTAATAAAGCCGGATGGCATAGCTTTTTGGATTCAAAAGAAAAGAAATGGATAATTAAGCTGGGGGCTTTATTTACACCTGGCTTGAATGAACATTTGTAAGGAACCAATCATGTTTCAACATTAATCTATATGTTCAGTATAAATAAGGACTACTGTTCTCATTTAATTTTAAACACTGAGGGCTGAGGATTTATTGAGCCAAAACCGGTCTGTTTATTATGCTTTAAGACAAGCTAATAAAATTACACAGCTTGCCCTCATCTGCTGGCTTTGTTTGATTTTTGCATTTTGGTTTTTTGAGCCGTGCAGTTGCCGTACGGGCAGGACATCTTTACAGTTTGAATTAGATTATACCTAGGTTGCCATTAGGGCCCCATTAGGACAATGGAGGGGGAGGTACCAAAATTGGAAGAGCTGTCATTCCATCAACTGCTAGGCAGTATGAGATACATGGGGGTGCATCACCATCATGTCAGTCCAACACAGTCAGTGCCCATGATTCTCATATCTGGCATACGGCCATTTCCTGCATGGTGGGATGCCCTATAGTCAGCTTGTTGGTGAGTGAAAATTTTAAATATATTTATGTAATTAGTTACACTTTGGGAAATATATTCTTAGTACTAACCCACCTTCCCTTGTTGTCTCCCTCCTCTTTTTTCTTGTCTTTTCTAGGTGATGAAGGTTACTAAGTTGACCTGGGGTTGATAACTCCAGTCCGTAACCCTATGGGAGCTGCTGAGGAAAGGTTCAACACTGTCCTGTCCCAGATATGGATTGTCATTTAGCAAGTGTTTGGCCTGCTAAAAGCTCAGGTTTGTTGCCTGAATGAGCTTGGGGGTGTCCTTTAGTATGATGCTGCTACTGTATTTAGTGTTGTGTATGGACTATGCTGTCTGGTGCAAGGTCTATTGTCACTATACATCATGCAGTCCTTATTTTCTTTAAAGAAATATATATATATATATATATATATATATATATATATATATATATATATATATATACACACACACACACACATATATAGTAAAAGTACAGCTATATTCTTTTTATATCTTTAATATGCAAGATCTGTGCAGTGAATTGTATTGGCAGGAAGCAAAATTTTGCACAGAACATAGTTTTACTGTATTGCTGTATATGGTTAGTTTAGGGGCCTGCAGTAAAATAGTCAGGGTATATGTTCTGCAGTAGTACTGCCTATGTAGGAAAGTTCATTACTTGAGAACTGCTCATGAAGCATACCTCTCAACTTCTTAGTGCAAGAAATCTGGACAAAACATAAAATAATGGGGAGTAGGAATAAAAAACACAAAATAGGGGCACATTTTAAATACTGGTCTTATAAACATAGAAATTTGCTAGAATAACAGGATATGTGTTAGTATGCATTCTCTGAATGATAGTTCTGAAACTCAAATTAATGTCATTATTTAGTGACTACAATCCTCAGCGATTTGCCAGAAAACCACACATTTTAATGAGGAACAGACCAAAAATATGAAAGAAAAATCTGGAAATTCTGTGAAAATCTGGACAGTTGAGATGTAGGTATGTAGTACTTGACTAAGTATCTATTAGAAATGTATGTATGTAAGCAAGTATTGGTGCAGTTTTTCATCCTGTAGTTTACAGGGGGTGTTCATATCCATTGGAATATAAATTTATATTACATTTCTTATGGTGTGTTGTCAGGTTTATGGACTTTTACTGATATATAAGAACTTTTTTCTCTTTTACGGTACTGTACATCAGGGTAATTCCTTGTGCAATCAGAAGTAGAAGCAGTCACCATTTCTGCAGTACAGAGGGTGAGATGGCAACAGGTTTAGATGTGTTGTACTACTGTACTCATACCTCCCCCATGTGCAGTGGGCTGTTAATACTGTTCTACACTGGCAACAGGTTTAGATGTGTTGTACTACTGTACTCATACCTCCCCCATGTGCAGTGGGCTGTTAATACTGTTCTACACTGGCAACAGGTTTAGATGTGTTGTACTGCTGTACTCATACCTCCCCCATGTGCAGTGGGCTGTTAATACTGTTCTACACTGGCAACAGGTTTAGATGTGTTGTACTACTGTACTCATACCTCCCCCATGTGCAGTGGGCTGTTAATACTGTTCTACACTGGCAACAGGTTTAGATGTGTTGTACTACTGTACTCATACCTCCCCCATGTGCAGTGGGCTGTTAATACTGTTCTACACTGGCAACAGGTTTAGATGTGTTGTACTACTGTACTCATACCTCCCCCATGTGCAGTGGGCTGTTAATACTGTTCTACACTGGCAACAGGTTTAGATGTGTTGTACTACTGTACTCATACCTCCCCATGTGCAGTGGGCTGTTAATACAGTTCTACACTGGCAACATGTTTAGATGTGTTGTACTACTGTAGGGATACCTGAAACATGTGCAGTAGGCTGTTAATACTGTCCTACACTGGCAACAGGTTTAGATGTGTTGTACTACTGTACTCATACCTCCCCATGTGCAGTGGGCTGTTAATACTGTTCTACACTGGCAACAGGTTTAGATGTGTTGTACTACTGTACTCATACCTCCCCCATGTGCAGTGGGCTGTTAATACTGTTCTACACTGGCAACAGGTTTAGATGTGTTGTACTACTGTACTCATACCTCCCCCATGTGCAGTGGGCTGTTAATACTGTTCTACACTGGCAACAGGTTTAGATGTGTTGTACTACTGTACTCATACCTCCCCCATGTGCAGTGGGCTGTTAATACTGTTCTACACTGGCAACAGGTTTAGATGTGTTGTACTACTGTACTCATACCTCCCCCATGTGCAGTGGGCTGTTAATACTGTTCTACACTGGCAACAGGTTTAGATGTGTTGTACTACTGTACTCATACCTCCCCCATGTGCAGTGGGCTGTTAATACTGTTCTACACTGTAATGTTCCATCCCCTTTTTTTTTCTTCTTTCTTTTTTTAACTTTTATTTTAAACTGTAATGTTATTGAAACACATGCTAAAATACATGCTGCTGATTTTTACTTTGTGATATTTTCATTCTAAACCCTGACATGTCAAATGTATCCTGACTTATGTCAACTGTATCATACACAATGTCCCATAATAATAGTATGGTAATGGTGCTCGTGATCATAAGGATGGCATGTGCGCTTGATGCTGGTTTGCTTCACTGACAACCTACTGGATCCAGGTGAACTTACAAACACAGATCTCACAGTGCTGCATGGCCAAGACTTCAACTGAGAGCTTCTGCTATATGTAGATGAAGGCTGACAAGGCCTGCCTGCCTTGTTGTGGGTTACAGCACCCCCCCAACTTTTTCCACCAGTTTTCTGATAGTCACATGAAGTGTGACTTACTCTGCCCCCATGTGTCTGTCCACCACTGCTTCCTACTAGAGTCTGGTAGGTCTTGACTATTATGAGGAAACAGTTGCTTTATCTTCCACTCTACTGTGCATGTGTGGTATCATGGTGTTATCCCTGCTCACTACCACTGTCATATATTGCTGGAAATCCTCATGAACACCTTGCAGTACTCTGATCATCTCTAGCTGACTCTGTGGTTCTGGACTGTGCCTAAACAATGTTCTGGCACATCTGCTGTTGGGCAATCAAGGCTTTCCATGTGTCTGGAGCTAGCTCTGGCATATGCCTTTCTCAAACTCCCATTTGCAGAGGTGTTACAGTGTAAACTGCTATCTCTGAGGCTGTATCATCCTCTTGATGGTGTTCCTGTGGTTCAGCAATAACTAGTGTTTGAGTTAGATGGTGTCCCTTCCTGTACCCTGTTCATCTGCTTGACTGTGTGAGCCTATGTTATTGCCTGCAGTATTGACCCTGCTATTATTTTTGCCGACTTTGTGCCACTATCCTCAACTATTCAGCTGTCATTTCTGTCCTCAGGTGTATCATAAATATGAGTTATGGCATCATCATCAATATCAATTCTCTTGTCAGCATCTGCCTGTTTGCTGCTACAGATGAACTGATCTCGTCTCCTGCTGCCCCTGTAAAATTGTAATTGATGATATAATTACTCAGAACTTGGACCACAGTACTGACTTTTGTACAAGTAGGTGTTTAGCACACTTACCATACAAACTCTGATCACATTTCTGAAGGGCAGAAATGGAGGACACACCTGTTGATAAGAAATACCATGTGTTATATGTACCCAGCTATGCTCCACAGTATTTTTCAGTATCTGATTTTGCTATTGGGGATGCACTAACCTTTATGAGTGAAAGAGTGTGGCTGCCACTGAGGCAGATAACCAGCAGTGTTCACACCACAACAAGAAAAACGCCAAACCAAAGAAACAACTACAGAAATGAATAAGGTGCTCAAGGCAGATGAAATAAAATCCAGAAATAGTTGTCTTTATTAATAACGTTTAGAGCCTTCATTCCTACAATACACTTCAAGGAACTTCATCAAACCAATTAAATAAAATATTCACTGCTTTAAATACACACAACAAATCATGTTAATACAATAAATCAATACAATTAGTTACATAATTAGTCAAAAATGTCAGCTTCAAGACAGAAGATATAGAAACAGAATCATTCAAACCATGGAAGGAAGTTGCATTTAATCTAAATTGCCATTTCAATTCTTTTTTTGCAAGATGTTCCTCCACTATATAACCTCTCGGGTCTGTTTTGACATGATCTAAAACCACAAAACTGACTGACTGACTATGATTACCACTGATATGTCTAAAAAGGGCATTTATTGATTTTGCATTCCTAATGTCCAACGTATGTTGACAAATTCTAGTTTTTAATTTTCTACTAGTCATGCCCACATAAAATGCTAGACAGGAGTCACAGATAGCTAAATAAATGACACCACTAATTCACAAGAAAACCGACCTGAAACCTGAAAAACATGATTATTCACCACAAACAGCTCACGTACCAAAATGTAATTGCACATCCAGCATCTTGCGCATTTAGACATACCTTTCTTTGTAGGAGCAGTAACATCCCTGCCCCATTCAAGTAAATTCTTAAATGATTTATCCTTATGAAAAACTACAATCATTTTTTCACCCATTTTACTCAACAAGCTGTTATCAGATTTAAACACAGTCCAGTTATGTATTAGACAATCAACCACATCAGAACTGTCCATTGTAAATGTATTAATGAACAGTTTTGAGCTATTAGCAAATGAATTGGTTTTGAATTTTGAATAGTAATAACAGTTACAAATCCTTTAATTTAGCTTATAATGAATGGGTTGCTTTTAATGAAGTGCGTGGTGATAATACGATTCGTGTATTAACACCAGATAAAGGCGGGGGCCTGGTGCTGATGGATAAGTCTGTATATACTAGCAAAATACTTGAATTATTGATGGATGAGACTTATACAAAAGTGTCCCGCAATGAAATTTTGATGGCATTTCAGCAAACTAATATGGATTTAAATGACATGCATGTGCAGGGTCAGCTGTGTTTGAAAGATGTTGAATATGTGATGAATACCAAACCAGTTATTGCCAGTGTGTTTGGATTGCCTAAAGTCCATAAAAATGAAACTGAGCCTCCATTCAGACTGACAGTTGATGCTAGACGAGTAAGACTTTTTTATTGCTAAATACTTGGATTTTATTTTAAAAGACTCTTTGTCTAGATTGGCTTACATTAGTAAGGATTCCTTGCATTTTTTGAGTCTAATTAATCGGGTCAAATTTTCAAGTAGTGTTGTCTTCGTTACAACGGACGTGGTTCATTTATTTTCAGTCATTCCACATGATATAGGCCTGGACTGGTTTTGCTCCCACTTGTTGGATATTGGTGTTTTACATCATGATATTGTGAATACTGATGTGATCTTGACGGACATTGTTTTAAAGAACTATATATTTTTTAAAAAATAGGTATTTCCAACAGGTTACTGGAGTTGTTATGGGGGCCGTGTGTGCCCCTGCCTTTGCCAGCCTTGTCATGGCCTATTGGGGACAGCATTTTTTGTTCAACAGCAGTTTCAAGGACTGTTGGTTGGCATATACATGTTACCAAGATGACTTGTTTATTCTGTGGAATAAACTGTTTTTTTTATTTTAATGTAATAAAAGTTTTACAGCTTGTATACTGCCTGGCTGCCTCACTGCTATCTTATGTGTTGTACTATTTGGATATTAACAACACTACCAATTTTTTAAAATTCATCTACAAATGTGATTAGGATTCCATTTCTTATTTGAATATCCTTTTGACTAAAAATATGGAAGATGCATGCTATACGTCAACAATTTTTCGTAAAAGCACATTTTCCATAATTATTTACATTTTGATAGCTGGCACCCCGCACCAGCAAAAGAAAGCAGTAGTTAAGGGACAGTTAGTCCATTTAGCATGTATTATATCTGATGATACATTGTTTTTGACAAAATATGAAGTACTGATAGATATGTTTTATAAAAGAGGTTCTCCTTTGTCATTCTTAAAGGAGATTAAAAAGGAGGTGGTGGGTAAAAGGTTGAATAGCATATATAAGCCTGTTTTATGCCAGAATAACAATCACTGTTCTAAATATTTTTTCAAACACTAATTCATTTACTAATAGCTCAAAACTGTTCATTACTACATTTAAAATGGACAGTTCTGATGTGGTTGATTGTCTAGTATGTAACTGGACTGTGTTTAAATTTGATAAGATCTTGCTGAGTAAAGTGGGTGAAAAACCAAATTAAGTTTTTCATAGGTTCATAGGTAGGTACTAGGCTAATGGCCCTAGGGCCTATATAAGCATAGCCAAATGGTACCCTGGCTTTTGCCACCCAAGAAAATTATTTTCCTGTTACCCTGTCAAGCAGAGCCACAGAAGTGATCCCATGGGTGAATTTCCTATCTCCCATCCAATCATCAAGATTTTTCTTGAAGAGTGCTAATGAGGAGCTTTGTTTGATATAGATAGGTAGTTTGTTCCAGAGTATGGGAAGTCTCTGGGACAGGAATCTATCCCTTCAGCATGTTCTGTTTATTGTGGTGACAAGGTTTAGGTCCCTAGAGCATGTAGCTCAGAGGAATTGGGATTTCTTTAAGTGGAGCATGTCCAACAGCTCTGGGTTTGACATAGCTTTGTATGTTAGGCAGAGATCGCCTCTGAGTAGGTGATATGCAACAGAATAAAGCTGGAGTTTTTTGAGGGGGTCTGCATAGGGCATCTGTTTGAGGCCGGTAATCCTCTTTGTGAGGTATTTCTGTGGCCTTTCCAGTTGTTGTAGATGTCTTGTGAGGTACATACCAAAAGGGGCATTGTACTCTATAATGGGGTCTAATGAGTGATGAGTAGAGGGGAACAATGACCTCTTTTTTTCTGGATAAGAAACCTTTTGTGATGAGGTGTGACACATAGAAGGATTTTCTGATTACTGTGGTGATGTGATTATCAAAGGAGAGACTACTGGACTACTGTCCACTTGTGTCCCAAGACACTTTCGGTGTTAAGTAGACTACCGCCTATGTGGTAGTTCATGGGTACAGAGTTCATAAGGATAAATCATTTAAGAATTTACTTCAATGAGGCAGGGATGTTACTACTCCCACTAAGAAAAGTATGACTAAATATGAAAGATGCCAGATGACTAATTACATTTGGTAGGTGAGCAGTTTGTGGTGAATAATCATGTTTTTCAGGTTTCAGGTCTGTTTTCTTGTGAATCTAGTGGTGTTATTTATTTAGCCATCTGTGACTCCTGTCCAGCATTTTATGTGGGCATGACTAGTAGAAATGCTTTAAAGAACCAAACAAGGGAGTTGCAGCTGACCAAACAAGTAAATCCAGAAAATAAAAATAGGTCTACTCAAGAGGATGGCTTCTGATCTGATAAAGCATCCTTTGGTGATGCGAAAGTGCTCATCTCTCCTGTTTTACTTTTGATTTTTATATGTTTTTATGTGTTTTTTTCAACATTCAACATTAAAGTGTTTGAAGCTGTCCATTTTAGCAGACTTATTTTTATTTTTATGACTAGTAGAAAATTGAAAACTAAGACTGGCGAACATATGTTGGACATCAGGAATGCAAAATCATCACATCCCCTTTTTAGACATATTAGTTGTAATCATAGTCATTCAGTTTTGTGGTTTTAGATCACATCAAAACAGACCTGAGGGGTTATATAGTGGAGGAACATCTTGCAAAAATAAAATTGAATTGGCAAATTAGTTTAAATGCAACTCGCTTCCCTGGTTTGAATGATTCTTTTTCTATAGCTTCTGTCTTGAAGCTGAAATGTTTTACTAATTAATTATGCAACTAATTTTATTGCTGGGTCACATGATTTGCCATGTGTATTTAAAGCAGTGAATATTTTATTTAATTGTTCTAATGAAGTTCCTTGAAGTGTTCACACCATCTGTGATTATGCCTGTGGCATCCTCATTGGTGTCATAGTCATCTCCCCATAGGAGGAGGGGATACTTCTCACCAAATGTTAAATTGATCAATGTTTGAGGTCCCTGCCAGTACTGCTACAGGCAACTTTGTTTAGCCTAGGCTTTGTTCTGGCACATTACACAATGGCACTGGCTCTTTCTGTACAATTTCAATTGTCATTCCTATTCCCAACTGCAGTTATATCCCAAACCAACTGGTTTCAGACCTTAGCTCTCTCTCAACTTGTTTTGTGCCCTCTTTGCTGAAAAGGTGTTCATCATTTGGCCTGAGATCCTCCATAATGATGCAATTCTCTATAGAGCTGAAGTTGTCTGTCCTCTGCCTGGACCGCTGCTGCTGCAACATGCATTTACCTGAATAAAACATTTACGAATGCCCGTACGAAAATAAGCTTTACACACAGGAAACCTACTCATCAACCCAGCAATACAGCAGTTTATGAATATGGATTTCATGTCTAGAAACCTAAGTTTAGTCTAGTAGCAACATAATGAAAGAGTCCTGTGACCTAAGCTCAGAGCAGAAGCATACAAACATTACAACACTTTCAGGCATAGATTTATAGGTTCTTATGTGATTACTAGGCTAATGGCACAAGAGCCTTTACAAGTCTAGCCAATAATACCCAGGATATGACAATATTATATTTTAATTCTCCAGGTATGGAATGAGGTAGTATCAAGGTAGTGGGTCTTTGGGCTTTAGGGTCATGGGTAGCACCCTAGGAGTGAATTTACGGTTCTCCATCCATTTATCCAAATTCTTTTTGATGAGAGTGTGGGATGGATTTGTCTTATGCAGATGGGAAGTTTATTCCTTAGATGAGGTAGCGTCTAGGATATGAATCCGTCGCTCCAGCAAGTTCTGTTAATGTCACAGATAAGGTTCAGGTCCATTTAACATGTAACCCTTGCATATTTTCTTGCAAGTATGTAACATTTTCATCACTGCTGGATCACAGTATGCCTTGTAGGTCAGGCATAAGTCCCCTCAGAATAAATTATATGAGATGGAGTAAAGGGATAGGGCCTTTAGTTGGTCTGCATAAGGCATGTGCCTTGTGCTTTGTATATTTTTTTTAGTGAGAAGCTTCTGGGGCCACTCCAGTTGCTGTTAGTTTCTGGTTAAATACATGCAAAAGGGAGCAATTATGGGCCTGATGAGGGACGAGTGCAATGGCACTATGACTTCCTTTGATCTTGGTGACATGCCTTTACTTAAAGTTGAGTCACACAGAAGGATGTCCTCACCATTGTAACTACCTGGTGGTCAAAGCTTAGCTTACTATCTATCTGTGTTCCTAGGTCCCTCAGCACTGGTTCTACTTTTATGGATGTGCTATCAATATTATAATTTGCAGGGATATCTGAATTACTGAAGGGTATGACTACACATTTTTTATCATTTAGTTTCAGACCATGGTTTTAGCACCAGTGGTTGTGTCATTTTTAGGCATGTTTGTCGGATGTAAACATTGTTCGGGGGTTCAATGATTGCTTAAAGCTTACATCACTAGTCTTCACTTTAAAGAAGTATATACCAAACAGGAGGGGTCCCAACACTGAGCCTTGTGGGACACCTGTAGTAACAGGATACTTAAAAGTTCACTGCAATGTTACTGTAGCAGATAACACCAATAAGTCAACAAAGTAATGTAGTAACATATTTCAGGTAACTGCAGTGTAAATATCTTTTACTACTACAATCAGTCATAATGCATGACTGCAGAAAAGCTGTAGAGTAAAAGCTGTAAAGCACTGGATCAGTATAAGCTTCTATTGCTTAGAATTTGATCATGTATGTATCAGAACCTGAACAGTACACAATCAATATGTACAATCCACTGAAGTTCTCTCCACAAAAATGCATAAAGCTGTAAATAATTACACTACATCACTCTGGGGATTGACATCAATATACAGCAAATGCGTATCTGATTCACTTTACCCCAGAAGAGTGTCTTTCTCTCAGTAATATTGCTGATTAAATTCAATTTGCCTAATGTTCCATTCGTTTTGAATTGTATTTATTACCTTCCTTTATCTATTTCATGCTTTCCCAAGTCAATCACCAACAAACTTGGTTGAGCATAGTTAAACATAGTGGCTCAATGTCTGTTAGAGTGAACTGTGGCCCATTTATGCACTTTTTATGCAAATTAATCTCAGACAAGCTAATTTCTATGAATCACAGTATTATGCATTGCTATATCTGTTACAATAGATGGTGAGTGCCTTAAACTTCTCATGGACAAGGTGCACATAGGGGCACTGAGTGCAAAAAGTAGCCAAGTTGAAAATTCATAGCAGCTGTTCATCCCCCTAGGTGTTGCATGCCCAAAAATATTCTTAGGTCTCCTCTGGAACTGCTCCAGCTTCCTTCCTCACTCTTGAGAGAGGTGACTGCCTTATTTAGTAAAATGGGCAACAAAGGACATAGTGTCCTGAAATTTAGTTAGTACATATTCATGTAGGTGCTCAGCTGTATCGCTCTGTATTTATTTAACTGCAGTACTGAAACTGCAAGCACTCTGCAAGGGCCAACAGCTGCTAACATATCCCCTTCCATATTATTTCCCCACCATAAAAAGCTCCATGCTATGCTTATTGTGCTACCCTAGTAATAATAATGTGCCACAAACTCTTGCCTTAAGTTCACTCTGTTCAAATAAACTGTAGAGTGCAACATTGACCTTATCATAGGCATCTAGGTGCTTATAAAGAACATAACTTACCTTAGTTCCACGCTTGTTGATTATTTTTGTTTTCTGTGCCCACCAAAAGACCTGGATCTATGTCTTTCACTTTGATTGTTCTAATTTCCTTGTCTGATTGAATAGATCCTCCTCCTACCATTCTAACACTCTGTATTGGCTAACCCAAGGTTTCATAATTTTTTGGCGCCATATTAAAAATTCATAGCAGCTGTTCGCCCCCTAGGTGTTGCGTGCCCAAAGTAAGTGTATGTTTTTGTAAATGACTGTCTACATCAAAAGGTTTTTGCAATGTTTATATAGCTCATCCTTATTGATTTCCTTGTTGCTGGCTACCTCGGAGCATGGACTATAATTGTGAATATTAGGATAACACATGTTTTTATTAAGTGTCTCTGTATGTTTAGCATCCATAGACTTCATGCAATATGCTAAGCTTGAGACGTATTTCACTATCGCTTAGCTTTAACTTGAAAATGTGCTCTGTAGAACAAACCTTAACCTAAATCATCTAGTTATTTGTACTCAGTAGCTAGTTGTTAGGGTATAGCCTGCTTCAATGTAATATTGAAATCATACATGTTAGAGCAGTGTTTCTATTAGGCGGCTGTGTCTTTCATCTATGTAAACTTATTTGACACAGAGTTCAGTGTTCTAAGTATAATTTATGATTCAACTAGCTAGTTAAAGCATTTTGTGAGGTGACAGTATTCTGAGCTGAACCTAATGCATGGACATGCCTATAAGGTGTTTTATTTAGGTAACAGCATCTAAACTTACTTAATTTGCAATCTGCAGTAATTATCTTAAAGATAAAGCTACCTCTCATGCTGTAGCTGTGACATAGCTCTCAACCTCTTAGCACAAGAAATCTGGACAAAGCCAAAAATAATTGGGGGAGAAAGGCCCAAAAAAGGGACAGATTTTAAATGTTGCTCTTATAAACTTAAAAAGTTGCTAGAAGAAATGGTTTTGTGCTATTGTATATTTTCTGCAGGCTATGAAGTCTGAGACTGAAATGACTGTCAGTATTTAGTGACTTCAATCTTCAATGATTTTCCAGAAAATCACAAATTTTATGTGGAACAAACCAAAAATGTGAGCTAAAAATATGGACATTCTGCAAAAATCTGGACAGTTGACAGGTATGAACTGTGATACCATTTCTCAGACAGTATGTTGAAAAATGTATTTTTCTTGCTACAGTTGAAATACTTAAAACATAGTATTGTGCATTTTTCTTGTTACAGTTGAAATATTTGAAACATAGTACTATGCACTGGAATTAATCCTCACTGCTCTATTTATTCTTTTAGAATATTCTTACCTCTCCTGTGGAACTGCTCCAGCTCCGTTCCCCACTCTTGAGCGAGGTGACTGCCTTATTTAGTGAAATGGGCAATAAAGGACATAGCCTCCTGAAATGTAATTACTGCATATTCATGTAGGTGCTCAGCTGTATCACTTTGTATTTTTTTAATTATACTACTGAAATGATGAGCACTCTGCCAGGGCCAGTAGCTGCTAGTGAAAGAATTTTGTGAAGTGACAGCATTCTGAGCTGAACTTAATGCATATCCCCTCCCATATAATTTCCCTGCCATAAAAAACTGCAAACTATGCTTATAGGGCACATACACACACACACACACACACACACACACACACACACACACACACACACACACACACACACACACTGAGAGTGATCAAGTGATGGATTTTAAATATTGCTCTTATAAACTTAGAAACTTGCTCAAATAACATCTTCTGTTAACATGCATTTTACACACAGACACACAGACACACACACACACACACACACACACACACACACACACACACACACACACACACACACACACACACACACACACTTACCTCACAACTGTACAGATTTTTTCAGAATGTCCTGATTTTTGCCTCATATTTTGGTCTGTTTCTCATAAAATTATGGTGTAAGAGCAATATTTAAAAAGTGTCCCTATTTCTGGGCCTTTATCCTCCCATTATTTACGACTTTGTCCAGATTTCTTGCAAGAGGTTGAGAGGTATGAGTCATACACATACACGCATATATATACACACACACACACACACACACACACACACACACACACACACACACACACACACACACACACACACACACACACACACACACACACACACACACACACACACACACACACACACAATATAAAGCCCAACAAAGGAACAAAAATTGAGATGGATTTTAAATATTGCTCTTATAACATAGTTCTTTTATATATAGTATAATAACTATATATAAAACTTTATACATTGTGTTATCTTCATTTTAGGGGTTGAATAGGTTTTGTGGCTCCAGATGAATTTTATTTGGTGGGAGAGGGGCCAAAATTGCTCTTTTGGTAGTGAAAGTTGCAGACTCCTACCCCAGATGAAGCTGTCAACTGCTTCAAAAACCTATTTCTTGACACCCAAAATAAACTAACACCATCTCGCTTGAAGAAATTCAAAGTTAATTCAGCCCCTTGTCTAACAAGAGCTACAAAACAACTAAGGCAAAACAGAGATAAAGCTTGGAAATCCTGGCAAAAAGATAAAAATCTTACCACACTACAATACTACAGGCAACTCCGTAACCACATAAAAAAACAAATTACCAAGGAGAAAAAAAGAGTACTATCTAAAATTCCAGTCCACCAACAGAAATAATCCAAAAAATATTCCAGACGGGCATCTCCTCACTCCTAAACCCTGGCACTAAGACCAAACCCATTCCATTTCCCAACAAAAACAATTCAGATATAGCAACCCTTATCAACAACCACTTCATCAACAACATATCCAGCATTACATCCATATTTACCCAACACCAAACTGACTCAAGCTCTTCTGCTATAACTGCTTCAAATCCCCCTCCCCTCCCACACCCCTCCCCCTCCCTCCCAACAAGACTCTGCTGACTTTTCCAACACATGTACACTCTCCTTCTCCTTAAAACCTATTCCTATTGCAACCATAAAATGCCTACTCTTCAAGCTTAAACTTTGCTCTAATGCAGCAGATGATCTACCCACAGACTTCCTAAGACTTGTTTCAAATGCTATTGCCTATCTTATTAGCAGTCTGATAAACATTTACATCCTTGAATCCTACATCTCAAAAACCTGAAAACTGACACATATTATACCTCTATCACTATTCTCTCCCCCCTTTCTAAGTCTCTTGAAAAATGTATTCAGATTCAACTCCTTGAATTCCTCACCAACAATCATGAACTGTCTCCTACTCAACATAGATTCAGCCCAAGTCACAGTACAATGACAGTCATCATTTCCTTCACAGACACAATTCAATAGTGCTAGGGACTCCAGAAAATATGTCTCTTCCACCTTCTTAGACCTCTCTAAAACATCTGTATATGTTTCTTTTCCCCATCTTCTTAACCACCTCACACTTACTGGACTATCCCCCCCCCTTCTCTTAACTGAATTTAAAGCTATTTATCAAACAGACAACAAGCTGTAAATTGGAATTCCTCCTTCTCCTCCTATCTCCCAAATCCCACAGGGGTGCCCCAAGGATCCATATTGGGACCCCTACATTTTAGCTTCTTCATTAACAACCTTCATTTATCTCTCACTCATGGCTCCATTATTCAATATGCTGATGATTCTACAATCATTTACACTGTTGACTCTATTCCCATGCTCCAGCACATTACTCAACTACCTTTCTCTTTCATCGAAAACTGGCTTACTAAAAATCACCTGCTGCTCAATCCTAATAAAACCAAACTGTTAATTTTTTCCCATAAATCACACACCCCATTAGACAAAAAACAACTCTCTATACTCTGCTACAACAAAACATCTATAGAAATAGTTTCCCATACCAAGCTAATAGGCATTATAATTGAGGAACATCAAATTCGATCTTCATGTCCATCACAATATCAACAAATCTCACCAAAAATTGGGCTTGCTATATAGGCAGAAGCAGTTCTTTACCCCCACTACAAAAAAACCCTAGCCATCCCCTATCTTCTGCCATCTCTAACCTAAGGTATGCCACTACTTACAAACCTAATCTGCAATCTAAAGTCCAAACTAGAAACCTGCTACAACAAAATAGCTTGTTTTGCAACAAATGGGCCACACTCTACCCACCATTGTATAGCATTACACACTCTAAACTGGTTAGAATTCCAACACTACCTCTCCTACATACAGCTAATGGCTGCACACAAAATTGTATAGCAACCATTATTATGTCCTGCTCATCCCTCTTCTCCAATTACCTACTCAACAGATACCTCAGATTTGAAAATCAACAAGTACTACAGATTCATAAAGCAAAACTCTCAGCAGGCCAACTTTTATACTCCTACACTGATGCCAAAATATGGAGCTCACTTCCTGCAACTCTCAGATAAGATAAAAACATTGCTACCTTTAAAACTTCCTTGCAAAACTACCTATCTTCCACATGGATCTGCAACTGCTCCACATCCCCACCCTTCAAAACCTGACCTCCTTCCTCTAATCTTAGTCTCTTTTCTTGTCTATATTATAGATACACAGACAAGAGTATTTTTTGCCAACTTCCTTAATGAAGTGCTTTGTGAAATGTTCTATGCTATTTTGTTGACATTGCAGTTATGTTTTTCTCTAACTATATACTATCATTTTGTTCAAAGTTACACTTATGTTTTTCTTAAACTGTATGCTAGTCTCATTGTCAAAATGTTCTATGATATTTTGCTGTATTGTTTCGATATGTACATTTATGTTTTAACTGTATAACTGTATATGATTGTATACTGCATTATTACTGCATTATTCTGAACTTATCTTAATTTGTTAAGCTTGTAACATGTTCTTGAAGCATTTCTCCCTGGGCCTCCACTGAAAATGGGCTCTCTTGGCCCAGTGGACTATCCAGTATTCAAATGTCAACCAATCAATCAATCAATCAATCAATCAATCAATCAATCAATCCATAAATAAATAAAGGTGCAGCAGCACCCAGCATTTCTTGGTCACACTTAAGCGTATTATACCCTAGGGGAATATGTGCACTGTGTTAATGGTTAAGCTGAGGTGTAGTTACCTACATTCAGCTGTATCCATTAAAACATTCCACTTCTTATCACTTATTACCAGTCACTTACATTAAAGGAGAACTCCACCCTAGAACTAAAAAAAAACAGTTTTTTCACTCTATCTTTGTTTCCTGACCTATTGTAACACCTCAAAAAGTGCTTTATTTGTAATTTAGCCTGTTTTCCACAACATGGCTACCTATGGAGCTTGATGTATCAATGTGATCTTGTTCTCCCTTAACCCTTTCTTTTTCCTATAATGCTCTGTATGACTCATGCCAGGCATAAGGAAGTAATTTTGAATTCCCATGCCATTGGCATATAATGGGATTTGTGTGAGTCACTGTTATTTTCTTTACCTTCTATAAAAGGACTGCTTCTTTTCTGTCTCTAATCATCCTCATTTATGTTTGCCTCAGACCTTGTTTTACACTATACTAAGACGTTATCCAGTTACAGACAAAAAGTATCTAAATTGCAGGCTTTTGTTCAGGGTTTTCTTTTGTAGTCTAAGAGGAATTGATTCTGCAAGGGTCTCTCAGTGCAGTGATAGTTTTGACACCTCTGCAGTAGTGTGTGTGTGTGGGGGGGGACTCTCAATTCCTCTTGAACTACAAAAGAAAACACTGAATATTTGATTACCAGGAAAGTCCTACTGGGTAGCAACCCTTTTTCAGTGGAGGCCAGAGGAGAAAAGCTCAAAATTATTACAAAACATTCTAAGAACAATAACGTTACAATCTTCAAACATAAAACATATGCATTTTAAATAATAAACATAATATAAAAACATTGGTTAATAATCCGTACAAGGTCTATGACAATAATTTTATATTTAAAAAAAATTTAGACAGTTTGTAGAGAAATTAAAGGTAAGTTAGTGTAATACAAATAGGAATTGCAATATGAAGTGAAGGAAAAACAGGCTTATGGTATATTTAGAGAGAAAGTCAGAGAAGAGAATTAGATAGCAATAAGGAAGTAAGTGAAGAGAGACAGTAAGGAGGAATGAAAAGGTACATTTAGGGATATAATTTATCCTGGTTTTGAGCAAGAACAAAACCAGATTTTAGCTAGGAAGTCTTTCAGAGTGTTTTTTTTCCTAACAGATTTGGTTTGTTTTTTCAATTGAATTGTACAGGTTATAGGTCACATTAAAGGTTTTTAAATGATTCATTATGGTCTCATTTTTTTATATCACAAAAAACTGGCATTTTAACAGGGGTGTATACAGTTTTTATAATCACTACATATTGTATATGATGTTTATATAAAACATTATGTTTTTTCAAAAGGATATTTTGTATTTATTTACTGTTTGTTTAATTATTTATGTGTTTGTTTACTTAAATGTATTAACTGGAGTACAGCACTGAATCTTATGGATGCATTTCAGTAACAGTAATAGTAAACTAGTTTGGTTGATGTTCTCTATGTATCTGGTCATTATGCTATATTATTATATTAACAATGTATGGTGATTAATACATTTGTAAATCAAAGTCTGTATAAACTCAAAGTTATACAGCAGTGTAACTACTTCTACCTCCTTACATGTGCTCTTTATTATACCCTGCAAGCATTTGGTGATGACTGTCTGGTGATGACTAAAAAGGGTCCTTATACATGTTCCCTTACCTTCTTAAATCCAAATAAAATAAAATAAATAAATAAAATGATCTTTGCTGATTAGGTGAGGATTTGAAAAATAATAGGTTTGCCAGTATGACAGCTAAGGTACAACTTACCAAGCTGGATTTCATACTAATTTTCCAAGCTGTTTTGATTAAAATTGTCAGTTAATATTTGGGCATACATATCCAAAATGAAGTAGTTTACTTGTTAATATGTGGGAGGTTAACATCCTCCACAAGTATTGATTTTTTTTTTCTTTTTACATCCTGGTGATTAGTCAAGAAACTGGTGTGCTCAATAGGTGACACAGATGATGTAGTGAATACTGAAATATTACATTCGATGCCAGTGATATTAATTATTGCATGAACAATTTCAAATCCTCAGCCATGTTGTCGACTTTCATCTTTTAGGCATTTTATGGAAAGACTGAGGCACCACCATGTATATCATCTGGTCGACAGCAAAGAAAGAAGGTGTAACCTAGAATTTGTGAAATGAATGCTGAATCTTTAGATCACCTTTCATTAATTATATGTAAATACATAGGGTCAACACATGCTAATGCTGCAGTGGAGAAATTAGTAGATACATAAGTTATCCTATTGCCAGCATACATTAAGAAATGGACACAGTCAAGTGATGAGGCAGGACATCCAACATCTTACTTTCTTGTCTTTCCCAACCAAGGATCCTTGCTATATTTTTTTGAATTGCCTTCTTAGTATAGGGTACATAGTAGCCATTACATTGGGACAGTCCCAGAAAATTTAAGTGAGAGTGAAATAAAGCAACCTAAAACACTTATGGCAGACAGTGTGGCCTGGCAATCTCCTCCCAAAAAATATTTTTGTAACTGATGACTCTGTTGTTTATAAAATAGGTACATCTCTCACCGAACAGTTCTGGAGTTTCAAATAGATATGCTTGCAAAGGACCAAAATTAGGGGTATCTTAACTATGATTAAAAGAATTAAAATTAATTATGACATAGTGACTGGTGACTTTTCCAACACATGTACACTCTCCTTCCTTTTTTGGGATTTTGCTCTATCATGTAGTGGCTTCCTCCTTCTATTGTATAGTTTGTTTATGGCTGAGGTCCACCAGACAGGATGTCTGCCTTTGGAGGATTGGGTCTTGGTTTTATTTGGGATTGCATGATCCATGCATTCCTGAAGGTGTTCATAGAATGCGTTTATAAAGGATTCTGTGGTCTGGGCCGTATTTTCCACAGGCCCGGGGGCTTTGAAGGATTCCACCTCGGTTTTGGGGAGTGTGAAATGTATTCGTAATCTTTTCCCCTTTCCTTCTCTGCGCTGATACTTCTATCCCTAAATAGCTACATTTTATTGAGTTAGTTTCCCTATTCAAACCTTAGCCAATCATCTCTTACATTTTTCTCATCCCCCATATTTTCTACTTCATTCTGTTATCTTCTACCCTTCTCAGATGATGCATAATATGTACTTCTGCAGCATACCTTCCAAAATGTGTCATTTCCAACCACCACATTCTTTCTCTCTGGTTTAAGCCTATCCTTATGCTGTTTGTGTTGCCTCTCCATACATACCTAGCACAGCTTGCTTGAACCCCCTCAGCACACTGAGCCTTTGGTGATTTTGGAATGTGTCTCAGTAATAAAGAACCAAACGGAGAATCAACACCTAAACAACTTCTATTTGTCAAAAAGACTTTCCCACCCTTAGTTCCATCCAATTTCTTCTTCTTCTTCTTCAGATTTCTTTCAGGGTAAGAAAAACTCTCACTCTAACTCCAAAATATGTCTCCCCCTCCCTCGGACCACAGGAACCTTCCCTCCATTTCCAGTTTAAATCACCAGTGATTTATGTGGAAAGTATACTACTGCCAATCACTGCCAATCTGTGGATAGTTTATTACTGCCAATCTGTGGATAGTATACTACTGGCAACCTGTGACTAGTATACTACTACCAGTCTGTGGGTAGTATACTACTGCCGATCTGTGGATAGTATACTACTACCAGTCTGTGGGTAGTATACTACTGCCGATCTGTGGATAGTATACTACTACCAGTCTGTGGGTAGTATACTACTGCCGATCTGTGGATAGTATACTACTGCCAGTCTGTGGGTAGTATACTACTGCCGATCTGTGGGTAGTATACTACTGCCAGTCTATGCATAGTATACTACTGCTAATCTAATCTGTGCATAGTATACTACTGCCATTCTGTAGATAATATACTGCTGCCAATCTGTGGATAGTATATTACTGCCAGTCTGTGGGTAGTATACTACTGCCAATCTGTGGATAGTATACTACTGCCAATCACCTTACCCAATGCTGAAAAACATCTAACACCTGCAGTAACAGACATTACACATCTGTCAGTAGTAATGCACAATCATCTGCAAAGAAGTTAGTACTATTACATGCTCTACTTGTACCCACCACCTTTCATAAAGTTCCAAAGTGTTTGGATAACTTATTAACCAAGAAATAGAAACAGTAATGTACTTATCTAGGTTACATAATTTTGGGCATCCACCTCTGTTTGTAGTCTCAATTATATATTCCATTTCCTTCATTTCTGATGTTCTGTATATTTAAAGTCATTTATGTTGAATTAGTAGCATTTAAACATGCTTTTATTCTAGACTGAACTCATAGAGTCACAGCATTACGTGTATGTACTACTGGTGAACTGACTTGAATGTCGACATTTTATTGCAGTACACAGAGTGTGTTTTTTATACTTCAAAATCAGCAAACAGATAAGCATGTTAATTACCTCTTTGAGCACAGAGATGTGTATAACAACCTTTGCAGTACCTGCAGTGTGCCGACTGTGCTCCAAAATCTGGAAAAAATAAGCTTCCTTAAAAAGGTGCATAACAAGCTTAATGTATGTTTTTCAGAGCTGTTATGCTCTAGTCTCACACTACATTAAATATAGCAGCCACCACAGGACAGCACTGGGAAGTGGTTACAGCTTTAAAAGCTGTTAAACACTCTTCTCACTGCCAAACTCATAGAAACATGCACAGCAGACTGAAGTATTTAACAGCTTTTAATAATATTAGTCCATCAGAACTGCACTTAGTTTCTGTCCCATGTCTACTTTACTCCCACTTTTTTTTCTCTTTAAATAGTAGTACAGCCGAGCAGCTGAAGTCCTATGTATTGTAAGGAACCATTCATGCTTCATTACTCTCTGCAGTCAAGGGGAATTTCTTGACATCCATGTCTTGAACACATATTTAGTTGCTTATGCTTGGAAACCCATTCATAATCCCCTATGTGATGCACCTTTTGAAGTTGTTATGATGCAACCTTTTATCTTGCACAAGAGCACACAAAGCAATACATTTCACATTCCTACACAGGAAAAAGTGGCAGAAAAAATTGTCAGAGGTGCACTTTACTTCTAGCCATGCCTATATGGCAGCTATACATTTTTTACAGCTTTAAAACTGTCAAATATTTCACATTCCTACATATTTTGTTTTACTCACAGCGAAATGTGTTGCAAAGATTTATGATTGGTTTTCTCAGATCATAAATCATAAGTTATCCAGTCTCAAGATGGATGTTAAGATTCACCTATTAAGCCTCATTCTTGACGTGAATTTCTTGGCATCCATTTCTCAAACAGCTAACAAATGGGTTATGGTCCAACACATATCATACATAAACAACATGATGGGCAATTGTCTTCACACCATTTTTCTGTATAATTTTCTGTACAATATATATTAATCTGCAATTATGTCGATGCACCTTCTGGAAGCTTTTACTGAGCAGTAGATGTCACAGATGGACATATCTATTTAATAAATTAACAAATGTAGTAAATAAACAAACAGACATGCAAATAAATATGCTGGTCTGGCAACTTACACAATTACCATATCCCTTTGAAATAAATGGAAACAATGACTGAAACTGGAAAGGAAAAAATGGGAAAAACAGATATCTGAGGGTCTGGTTTGTGAGATGTCCAAAATATCTTTTATTGTAGGATTCAGAAACCCTTTCCCGACTTGTGGTTTTGCCAGTCCTCACAAAATGCATTCTCTATACTTACAGCCTTTGAGTATCACACTGCCATTGATATCTGTCCAACTTCTTATCCTAAGTGTGATACTCAATGCTACTCTTATCATTTTAGAAATTAAAGTGCAGTTCTGACAAAAAGCATCAAATTATAAACAAAGGACTAAGGAGCATACTAGTCAAGCCATCATGGGGACTTTAATACATCTAGTCATATGCGTCAAGCCATCATGGGGACTTTAATACGTCTAGTCATATGCGTCAAGTCATCATGGGGACTTAACTACATCTAGTCATATGCATCAAGCCATCTTGGGGACTTTAATACATCTAGTCATATACCTAAAGCCATCATGGGGACTTTAATACATCTAGTCATATGCGTCAAGCCAGCATGGGGACTTTAATACATCTAGTCATATGCGTCAAGCCATCATGGGGACTTAAATACATCTAGTCATATGCGTCAAGCCATCTTGGGGACTTTAATACATCTAGTCATATACCTAAAGCCATCATGGGGACTTTAATACATCTAGTCATATGCGTCAAGCCAGCATGGGGACTTTAATACATCTAGTCATATGCATCAAGCCATCATGGGGACTTTAATACATCTAGTCATATACGTCAAGCCATCATGGGGACTTTAATACATCTAGTCATATGCGTCAAGCCATCATGGGGACTTTAATACATCTAGTCATATGCCTCAAGCCATCTTGGGGACTTTAATACATCTAGTCATATGCGTCAAGCCATCATGGGGACTTTAATACATCTAGTCATATGCGTCAAGCCATCATGGGGACTTTAATACATCTAGTCATATGCGTCAAGCCATCATGGGGACTTTAATACATCTAGTCATATGCGTCAAGCCATCATGGGGACTTTAATACATCTAGTCATATGTGTCAAGCCATCATGGGGACTTTAATACATCTAGTCATATGCATCAAGCCATCATGGGGACTTTAATACATCTAGTCATATGCGTCAAGCCATCATGGGGACTTTAATACATCTAGCCATATGCATCAAGCCATCATGGGGACTTTAATACATCTAGTCATATGCGTCAAGCCATCATGGCGACTTTAATACATCTAGTCATATGCGTCAAGCCATCATGGGGACTTTAATACATCTAGTCATATGCTTCAAGCCATCATGGGGACTTTAATACATCTAGTCATATGCGTCAAGCCATCATGGGGACTTTAGTACATCTAGTCATATGCATCAAGCCATCATGGGGACTTTAATACATCTAGTCATATGCGTCAAGCCATCATGGGGACTTTAATACATTTAGTCATATGTGTCAAGCCATCATGGGGACTTTAGTACATCTAGTCATATGCCTCAAGCCATCATGGGGACTTTAATACATCTAGTCATATGCTTCAAGCCATCATGGGGACTTTAATACATCTAGTCATATGCGTCAAGCCATCATGGGGACTTTAATACATCTAGTCATATGCGTCAAGCCATCATGGGGACTTTAATACATCTAGTCATATGTGTCAAGCCATCATGGGGACTTTAATACATCTAGTCATATGCATCAAGCCATCATGGGGACTTTAATACATCTAGTCATATGCGTCAAGCCATCATGGGGACTTTAGTACATCTAGTCATATGCGTCAAGCCATCATGGGGACTTTAGTACATCTAGTCATATGCCTCAAGCCATCATGGGGACTTTAATATATCTAGTCATATGCATCAAGCCATCATGGGGACTTTAATACATCTAGTCATATGCGTCAAGCCATCATGGGAACTTTAATACATCTAGTCATATGCACCTTTAAGCAGACAGACAAACATTCTTGCCATTCTTTTCTAGCACTTAATAGTGTTCAATTCCCAGACTGAACAGCTACAGTGATCCCACTCCACAAGGGGGATCCACCCTGGATCCTGGGAACTACTGACCCATCAACCTGACGAGTCTGATCTGCAAGCCCATGGAACGTATCATCATGGAACATATAAACAAAGACACAGGTAACCTACAAACTCTGGACCCCACCCAGTTTGGGTTTGTGAAAGGTAGATTATGTCTCCTAAACCTGATTGACTTCTTTGAAGCAGTCACCAAGGCTGTGGATGAGGGTAAGGCGGTTCACACAGCCTACCTAGATCTCGCCAAGGGCTTTGATACCATCCCCCAATCTGGTATTATTGATAAACTCACAAAACTGGGCATAAACCCCTATATCACATGATGGGTGGCCAACTGGTTCACTGACAGAACCCACACGGTGAAAGTAGCCAATTCCAAATCGGTCTCCAGACCAGTGACAAATGGAGTACCACAGGGTTTAGTCCTGCATCCCCTCCTATTCGGCATCTACTTCTCTAAAGTCCAAGCCAACACAGAGGGCTTAAGGCTAACAAAGTTCGCAGATGACTGCAAACTGGGATCCATTACTGAATCCCTTAAGGATGTGGACATTCTACAAAAAGGGCCTAGCTGAGACAGATGCCTGTTTTCAAAGCCACGGCCTCAAGCTCAGCATCAAAAAATGCATAGTCATTCCCTTTGGGAAAAACCCTCTACCAATGAACTACCACATAGGTGGTAGTCTACTCAACACCGAAAGTGTGATATGAGACTTAGGGACACAGGTAGACAGTAGTCTCTCCTTTGATAACCACATAGCCACAGTGGTCAGGAAGTCCTTCCATGTGGCACACCTCATCACAAAAGGTTTCTCATCCAGAAAAAAAGAGGTCATTGTCCCCTTCTACTCATCCCTCATTAGATCTATTATAGAGTACAATGCCCCATTTGGGATGTACCTCACAAGACATTTGCAGCAACTGGAAAGATTGCAGAAATACCTCACAAAGAGGATCATCGGCCTCAAGCAGATGCCCTATGCAGACCATCTTAAGAAACTCCAGCTCTACTCTGTTGCATATCGCCTACTCAGAGGCAATCTCTGCCTAAAATACAAAGCCATGTCAAACCCAGAGCTGTTGGACATGCTGCACTTAGAAAAACCCAATCCCTTCAGGCCACACATTCCAGGGACCTTAACCTTGCCATCACAATAAACATAACTTGCTGGAGGGATAGGTTCCTATCCCAGAGACTTCCCATACTCTGGAACAAATTGCCCATTCATGTCAAACAGAGCACCTCATTGGCCCTATTTAAGAAAAATCTGGACAACTGGATGGGAAATAGGAAATTTACTCCGAGGATCACTTCTGTGGGTCTGCTCGACACCGGGCACAGGTAAATAAATTTTTAGGTGGCTAAAGCCAGGGAATCTTTATGGCTAGGCGTATATAGCCCCTGGGGCCAATAGCCTAGTACCTACCTATGAACCACTTGATAAACCTCGTGCAAATTTGTATTTATTAATCCAGTCATCCAGACTAAACTTACAAGTAGCCAAAGTATTTACTTTGATTGAACCTGTAGTGCTAACTTATTCCCTAAGCTTGGGATATGTTGTCTTAGAAGATGATCCCTCCAGCAAGGTTTGTTTATTTGTTGATGCAGATTTAAGTAGGTAAACTCACTGTTACACTTTTAAAGCATTTTTACAAAAATGGATTTGTCCCTCCGCACAACCCTACGGCTTAGCATACACTAACTCTGAAACTTCTGTACTGTGGAGTAGGAAGAATAGTCTTAAGATAACTGAAATTAAAGGATTAGTATATATTCACACTGTCTGAACTTAAACTGTTCCAGCTCTAATGATCTTAAGTATGGCTCTTGGTCTTTCAAAACCCACTATAGATATATTCATATATGCAATCAAGCATTATCAAGTATCTGTTATTTTTCCTGACAATCTAGAAATAAGAATGATAGTCCAGTAGTCGAGAAAGTACTGTTCAAATTCTGGTATTCTGTTTACATGCACAAGGAGAATGCCATAGATTATAAAAATATAGCCTCAGATGAACATTTTTTAATGCAAAGCATCATGTGCTGAAATTGGGGACTATTTAAATAAAAATAATTGACAACAAAAGGCATTGTCCCTCATAATGACGTATGCACTGATATAAAATGGTTGAGGAAGAGGGTAGAGTAGGTGGAGAAATGGGTGAAAAGGTGCAGTGCTCTGGATGGTGCAAAGAAGTGAGGTTTCAGTACAATTTTTGCAACAGAAAAAAGTAGCAATCCTAATGCATTCAGGTGTGTACATAGACACATATATTATATAAATACAGGCATTAAGCATTTACTTTATTTAAAGATTGTTTATTACCTCTTCAATGTAGATATCATAGTCAGAATCATCAATATCAATTCCATCATCATCCCCACTTTTGGTATCTGTGACATATGCATGCTCGTAGTGCCCACTTCCAAGTTCCTCAGTTCCTGTGTAAAAGAGTTTATGTTAGAAATATTACTGTCATAATTTAGAGGTGTTGGACGTTTTTTCCCTGGTACTTTAATATTATATTTATTAATAATGCCAATTTGTCAATAATAAAATCAATAATATTAATTGCTGGCTGCCACTGTTAACTTCAATCACCTGTATCCACAGAGAACCATATTAACAAGACTCAGGTCATCCTCTAAATGCATTGAATCCTGTGCTAACCATATTAATAGACAAGGCTTCCTTACTTAACCAATTTGTAGTACTAGGCAAGAGCTCTAAGAACCATAACTGGTACACAGAGGAAAAGACAGACAATAAAAAACAAGCTCAAGTGTACCTTCACAGCTGAGAAACTGTTAAAAACAAAATTTAATAAAAAATAAAAAACGTGTAGATAAAAACCAATAAATGGAGTGAGAGCTAGCAAAACCCGATAAGCGCTTTTGGCATCTAGCCTTCTTCAGATTGTGACTTCCTGTAGCCCTCTCTTCTTATTTAAAAGAACATCAACCAATCAAATCATAGAATTACAGGGCACACCTTCTGACTGATCCAGTAGAACAAAATCATTAGTTACCCTATCAGAGCAGCACTTTCTGAAGTTCAACCAATAGGCAGCAAGCCTTCAAAGACCCATTTACATATCTAGGCCAGACCTATATTGGCATACCTTCTGAGTGACCCAATGGGACGAAGTAATTGTTTACCCTATCAGGGCAGCTTTTTCTGAGTTTCAACCAATAGGCAACAAGACATATAAAACTCATTTACATATCTAAGCCAGACCTATGCTGGCTGCACATTCTGATGTGTGCTTTGTAATTATATGATTATTATATGATTTTTTTATTTTTCATTACATTTTGGTTTTAACTGTTTCTCAGCTGTGAAGGTACACTTGAGCTTGTTTTTTTATAATTTGTAGTACTAAGTTAGTATTTATGAGTTTTGTTACAGGTGTTAGTGCCTCATTCTACTCTTATTAACTTATGTAATCTGTGGCACCTGGTATTTCTTTCTTTGTTGGAAATAGGCATGATTATTTCTAAAGTTCAACTTTGAAATGCTGCTCCTTGCAGCACATTTCTTCTGTTGGAGAATGCAGTTGAGCAGGAGGTTAAAAAAGACATTTTATGACAATCCTGGTGCCTCTGTTACTTCAGATGATTAACCTTGTGGCCAGGAATGTGTGAAACATACAAATACATCTTCTATCTACTGGCAGAACACACTGTTCAGTATTCACTCAGTGTGACTGAATGCACACATTGATTCTTGCTATTTCTTATGGTCGGCCCCCCTCACACTTCACCCCATTCACCCTTCACCTGCACTTCCCCAGCCACATCCTAGATCATTGCTTTTATACCATTGCTAACGTGACTACTATAACATCACATTTCAACTCCTGTGAAAAAATCCCACATTTTATATTCCATCAAACAAATCAAAACAAACATCATAGCGGCAAAAGCATCACACTACAATCCCCTGTGAATACACAATTTAGGAAAATAACAAGCTAACATCCAGTCATTCATCCACATTATAAACTAATGACACAACTAATTTGTACACCTTCCACATACCAATAATGCAACCTAGACCATTTTGCCTACTATCCTATGTACATTTACTCTAAAACAACCCAATAAATCAGTCACATTATACAAGCCCCCCTTGATGAACAACAGCGGCTCAACACTGCCACACAACACCCACTCATCTACCTACTCCAGCCCCACCTCCATCCACCTTCAATTATAGGTTCATAGGTATCCTCTGTGAGATATTCCTGTCCCTCCAAACCATTCTGCTGATGTTGCAGAAGGTCTTAGATTCCTACACTAAGTATTTATGATGTTGTTTGACTTGCTGATGCACAGTAAATCCATCAGTACTGGGTCAGGGGATGCCTTATATGCCAGACAGAGATCACCTCTTAGCAGTTTGTGGGATACTGAGTATAGTGACAGGGCTTTGAGTCTGCCCATGTAGGACATATTGTTTAAGGTTTTAGTAAGGTATCTCTGTGGGCATTCCAGTTGTTGCATGTGGCTGGACAGATACATACAAAAGGAGGTATTATATTCAGTGATTGGCCAAATGAGGGTTGAGTTAAGGTGGATAATGACACTCCTAGATCTAGACACAATCCCTTTGATAATAAGATGTACAATATAGAGGGAACTTCTTACGACAATGGACACATTTGATCAAAAGTTAGATCACTGTCCACAAAAGTTCTCAAATTTCGAATAACTGGGTTAACTCTTATGGGTGATTTCCCAGAAAACCATAAATTTTCTGCAGAACAGACTACAAATATGAGACAAAAATTTGGACAGGTGAGAGGTATGGTTAGCATGCATTACAAAGGTGGGCATAGGTAGATAGGTAGATAGACAGACTGATACACAGATACACCAAGAATATTTTTGAATGATATTATGCAGTTAATGACTGACTTCCCTTGACTGTTACGGGAAGCTAATTACACTGTCTTAAATATTATTGTGTAATATATATGTCATTTTTTTGTATTACTGATATTTATTTTTAACATGACGTTCCTCAGGCAGTTGCTTTTCTGGTGATCCTGATAAAGGAGTTCACTTGGCATTTTCTTGCAGTTCATGTGCTAAGAAACCTCCCAGCTGCTTAATCTTATCACAACCACTACACACTAGTTATGCCTGCCCAGGTCCCTAAATCTAAACCTAAAAGTTCCACTTGTTCCCAAAACTAATCCAAAGCCTTACTACCTAACTCTAAAAGTCCTACTTGGTCCTTAACCCTAACATTACTGCTTGCTGTCCAGCACCGTAGTGCTCCCTAACACAAATCCCAAACATCACTCCTTAACCATAGAACTATTAGTCACTCAGCAACACAAATCCCAAACATCACTCCTTACCCATAGAACTATTAGTCACTCAGCAACACAAATCCCAAACATCACTCCTTACCCACAGAACTATTAGTCATTCAGCAACACAAATCCCAAACATCACTCCTTACCCATAGAATTATTAGTCACTTAGCAATACAAATCCCAAACATCACTCCTTACCCATAGAACTATTAGTCACTCAGCAACACAAATCCCAAACATCACTCCTTACTCATAGAACTATTAGTCATTCAGCAACACAAATCCCAAACATAACTCCTTACCCATAGAACTATTAGTCACTCAGCAACACAAATCCCAAACATGACTCCTTAACCATAGAACTATTAGTCACTCAGCAACACAAATCCCAAACCTCATTCCCTAACCCTAAACCTTCCACTCTGTCCTGAATCACAATCCTGCAGTTCACTCCCTAACCCTAAGAGTCCCAGATTGTCCTTAACCGTAACACTATTACATGTGCCCCACAGCTGTTGTGCTAGCTGGATTCTGCAAGCAATGGCACCACCAGAATTGCCAGATTCAAAAAGTCATTTAAGCAAGACCCCGTTTAGGCTGAGTAGGGAAACAAGCACCCAGCTGCAAATTTGCAGTCTGTGAGCACTCTGAATTCAAACAACTGCAGTACAACCGTTTCTGCCATAGACTTTTCATATGCAGCTAGATCAGGCATTGTCTTACAGAGCAAACTGTAAATGACATTTATAGAATTCTTTCAGAATAGCTTAGGTTTTCCATTGTGATGATTTTTTTAGTAAGGCATCATTGTAGTGTTTCAGAACAGGTTGGCATAAAATGGTATAACACTTTATATTCTTCACTAATCAGACCCATCATTAAATGCAATTTCCGCTTTGGGCTGTATCTTGCTAAACATATCAAACAGTTGGAGGGACTCCAAAGATCCCCCAAAAAAGATCATGACCCTAAAAGACCTGAGCTACCAAGAGAAGCTGGAGGCCTTATACCTGTATTTGGTGTTCTACAGACTCTTTAGGGTTGATCTGTGCCTTGCCTTCTAGGTCATTAGGGATCCAGCAATCCAAGGCCTCTTATTTCTCCACAAATCAGACAGGCCAGTGAAAAGCATACCCAGAAAATTGAACCTGCTTCAGTAAATAGACAAATCGTGGTAGACAGACAGACTTGCCATGCAATGATATTCCCTTCTTATGAATAAACTTCCTCTCTGGAGCAAGCAATATGACACACTAACTTCCTTTAAGAAGAAATTAGACAACTGGATGTGTATTCATAAATTCTGTCCTAGTATGACTAGTCTGTCACTCCTGGAAAAGGAAGTAATTTCTAAGTGAGGGAACTGCCAAGTGTAAATGGACATAAGGCCTGGTTGCCTTGTATTTTTGTATTTCTTTAATCTCCTTGGAGTAATTAACATGTTCTTTAAAATTAGATTATTGAATATGTTTTTACTGACTTTGGTAGGGTAGGGACATGTAGCTCAGTTTATATTGTTGCGACCACTATCTCTAGGTATTGAGCAGTGGTGTCATTTGTATGATCTGACCATCTACTTTGTAATAAAAATTTATGTTCTTTTTGTAAGTCACAGAATGCTACATTTTCTGACTCTAAAGGTAAGTTAAGGACTTTAGTACTGCACACATTGCATGCTTTTGAACACAGTGTTGGAAAATGTACAGAAATAATTCATAGTCCTACAGCTTCATAGGTTTAGGGAACAAACTGAAGACATACTGGTTATTGAGAAACTTGACAAACTTGAAGTTAAGTCTCATGGGAATTTGTGGGTCCCAGTGTACTCATCCAATTCTTTCTTAAAGATCGTGGTTGATAAGCTAAGTGTAATCGGAAGAGGGACGTTTATTCCACAGACATGGAAGTCTTTAGTATATGAAGTTATCAATTTTCACTATAAACTTGATATTCATTTTTACTGAGGCTGCCTCCTTGTGTTCCTGTAACCAAGGAGATGTATCCCAAGCAAACAGCTTCATATACTAAGAGCTCTTTTAATACTCTGAATATCAGGCCTAGGTCTGCACTCACAAGGTATCAAGATACAGAAACAAGGGAAACAGTGTTAATGTTGTCTTTGGCTATAATACAAACCTCAAAGTCCAATTATTCTCTTTGTGATGAATCTATACATTCTCCAATTGCACCAGATAGAACATGAATGATTTACAAAACATTGTGTGGTATTCAATAATTTGTGTGATAAAAGCTCTTGACCTCATAGAGGGGCAAGGAAGCAACTTTGTATGGTTTGCAGATAGTAGCAGCTATAGCAGGTTAAAAGTCATACTCTACAAGGACGCAGGGCAGTTTACAATTTTGTCAAATTGAATTTATTGCCCAAAACTAGTGAAAAAAAAAGCTGGTGGTTAGATGGCAAATACTAGAATATTGCATTTTTGACACTGGAGGCAAATGCTTTTCCATTGCATCTCTTGCCTGTAGTGTTAAGTGCCATTTGAAGGGAGGTTGCATCAGCAGCAGCTTTAAGGCCAATGTTTCTCAAGCTTGCAGTCATCTGCATATTTGGGAACCCAGGCACTGGAATCAGTGCTGAAATATGAGAAAAGGATGCCAAAAAGGAGTGGCACCAGAGCAGAGCCTTGAGGCATTCAATCAGTGGCAGGGGATGTTAAGCATAGGAGTGTTCCCATTATTTTTTGAATTGCATGACCATGTACCAAATGTGAAACCATCGTATTATGTTTTTATTTTCCTTTAGAACCCCAAGTTTATGTCCTTCATGAGGAATAGTGTAGAGTACTTTAGCCAGATTAAGGTAAGCTGCACAGAGAGATAAACCATCTAGGGAGGGAGTGTCACGTTCCAAAACATTTACAAACTGAAACATAACAAGTAAACTGTTTACATACTATACTCATTTAGGACACAGGGGAGGACGTTTCTTCTGTCTGTGTGAGTAAGTTCCATGATGGTACTGACCATCACCTTTCACAATTTGGTTATGAGGGTACATAGACTAGGACTGTGATAGCCTGCTGCCAAACATCAGAGCTATAGCAGTTTGTAATATTCTGTTATGATTATGTACATGAAGTCTGTTAGAATAATAATCATGATTGCACAAATTAGGCTTTATGGCGTCTTATTTGATCCTATGTTGCAGGTGTTTCTAAACTTACTGAGGAAGAAGTGGATGTATTTTAAGTGTATGGGGTTCTCCTTTGTGATATGATTCTTTTCCAGATGTGTATGTCAGTCTGTTAGCTATATTTGTTGACGCAGTTATGGTGCTACCATATTGTTCTAGTACACTGCATTCTTGTTTCATTTTCAGATATGGTTGTAGAGGTCTTATTATGGACATTCGGCTTTGTATGCTCTTTTCTTTCAGTTTAATAATTTCACTTTGTATCTTGAATATTTAACTTCATTGCAGAATTTTTCCCTACATTTATTCCTCATAGAAAAGAGTTTATTAATGCAGTAATTTAAACTTTTGTATAGGACTATGAATTATTCACCAGTGCACAGCACAGTGGTACAGCGCAAAGCATTGTTGGTTCACAGTAAGAGGTTCTCCTTGATTCTTATCTGGGGTGCCTTCAGTGCGGAGTCTATGCATCCTCCCTGTGTTTTTATGGTTTTCCTCTGTTTTCCTGATATCAGAAAACAAGCAGCCAGCACCAAGGTGTAATAAGCACAAAAGTACAAAAATGAATGATAAATGTTAATTTATTAGTCCCAAACCAGTTTCAGCAAACCTGCCTTCCTCAGTGGGATATATAACAAAACCCATATAGTCATACCATATATATAGAACAGTCCTACCGATGAAAAGTCAGCCTTCCAAATTATGTCATTTCCTATAGCAATTATTAACATATTTACCTAAAAAAGTAAACAGATAATAATAAATGCCATCATCTTGTAGACTAAAAATCACAAACTGCCGAAACTGATTTAGGACTAATAAATTAACATTTAACATTCCTTTTTGTTCTGTTGTGCTTATTACACCTTGGTGCTGGCCGCTTGTTTACTGATATCTGGTTTGGTTTGGCCCTCCACCTGTCGTACGTGCAGACATTTTCACTGTATCATTCTCTGCTTTCCTCCCACATTCCAAAGACATGCAGTAGGTAGACTGGACGCTCTAAACTGGACATAGGTGGAGTGTGCGTGAAAGTGAGTGATGTGGAAGAACAACTGTGGCAGGGCTGGCCAGCCAGCGATGTAAACATTGGCACTAGATGATTGTTATTGTTGAAGCAACACACCCCATGTGCAAAAATGGGTAAAAGGGGTTATGGATGGATGGATGGATGGATGGATGGAAGGACATAGCTGGGGTCTCCCAGCAAGGCAATTGATCAGGACACCAATGCTGGCATTTGAAAAATCCTTAAAGATGACTTTATTTTCATTGAGTATGGTACATATGAGGAATATCAGAGTACTGTGACCAGACAGAAAAAGGGGTAGGTAATGATTAACTAAGTACAGAAGGCTGTTTGTCAGGATGATGCATGTTTTTCACCCTTGTAACCAATTTTGCAATTTGAGAACATTAAGGTTAATGAAGTAGTAGATTTTAAACTCATTTGCTGCCTAAGATAAAATTCTCTTAGTCAACGGAAAGATAGTTTAGGTCACTGAGAAGAAAAGCATTTTCTGTTATGGGGGGCTTATAAGCTTATGGAATGGTCATGTTCTTGACGTGAAATAGTTGGGTTACAATAACATGTTATAAAACAGAAGTTTATGGCAATTATTGCAAACTGCATATTTAGTACTTCAAGCCCAAATTTCCTTCTATAATTCATCTTTTGACATATATTGACTTGTGTAACTGGATATACTACCTCATTGCTCAACGGGTTTGACTGAGTGAAAACAATTGTAACCAGCTATTCATGGAATGCAGGCTCCATTGGGTATATTAACTGTGTCTTTATAGCAGCACATTGCCAAGATGGATCAAAGACAAGCAAAACTTCAATGAAGATTAGATTTTTTTTTTTAGATTTTGTCATTCATGAATCCTGCCTTCAGTTTATAGCTGTCAGTGGATATTAGCTTGTTTGAAGCTTCCAGTTATTATAGTCAAGGTCCAGTCATCAGCATGTTTTTGTACATAACCATTTCCCACTTTTTTATCTGACAAGAATAGTACACAATGAAGTGATGCAGGTACAGAGTAGCAATGAAAATGACCAACTTCTGCCTTAGTGTTTCTGCTGCCTTGACTCCATATGGATAGTCAAGTGCTAAATTCTTGCACAGTATAAAATGCTTATGTCTATTTTTTATACTAAAAGATTTGCAATTCACAGATATTAAGACTTTAGTTTTGGCTTTCTGATTCCAAGTGCAATAATCATGTGAATAAGTTTTTGATTAAATTGATTGTTACTGCATGCGATACTTGATGTATGAAGAAGGGCATATGTTCTGCCTGAAAACAATTGCTAGCAGTTTACTTGTTTGAATTATTTTACGTTTAAAAAACACTTATTATTTATTTAGTATTCCTGCAGTTTCATGCTGCTGTACAGTTAATTGCTAGTGTAACTGCTCATTCTGTGATTGCCTTTGCTTTGTGTGTGGGTGGATTTGGAGTTATGTATCTTAAATACATTCTCACAGGAGCACTATAAGCAAAGCATTGCACATTCTGTGTGCTAGCGAGTGCTGCTTAAACAAGGAACAGAATTTAAAATGGCAGTGGACTTTATACTTCATTTTCAAACTGAAAAAGGAAGAGGAAGTTTGTATCTCCTTCCCCCCTAATGATGCCATTACGATATGCTCATGCACTTTGTCACTCTCTTCTTATGTGCATTAAGAAGACCTTGAGGCTTAGGTGTTGTTTAAGTAGTTTACTGTATACAAATGCATCAGGATGAATGACAGGAACATTAAACTTAAACTAACTGACTGACTACATAGCTACAAGCTCACACTCTGGCTGCTCACTCAAAGTAGCACTCTTGCTTGCACGTGCTCAGTGCTTACATGCATCTGCTGACTCACTGGAAAGCTTCTTAAAGGTGTATCACACGCTCTGATCTACATCCTCCCTCTATACTGAGCTGTCTCATATAAACAATAACATTGGAATAGGCATGCAATTATACAGACACTAATAAAGAAAACAACAGTCATGTCCAGGTTGCCATATATCTGGAACTAGGTTTAGAGATGCGACCTGATCTCATGACATAATAGTTAGGAGTGGGTTTAGCAACAGGGACAGTCACTGGGGAAATGTTCTGCATGAGGAGTTTCAGGGATTTTCTCAGGAACAGGAATTGCTGACAGAATGTCCTTTGGAACAGGAACACTGGACAAGTCACTCTGAGAACTAGAGTCTTTGTCACAGGCAAGGTGCTGTAACACTTGTTCAGGACATTGGTAACAAATGGTTCTGATTTTGTTTTAACTCCACTCCTTCTGATACACAATGTATGATCTCAGCTCTTGACACAAACTTCACAAATCTGATGCATTCAAAACCTTTGGATATCTGTAGCCTCACTATCTCCGCTTTTTGTAAAGAACAGAGCAGGTTGCTGGTTTTATCATAGTAAGACTTCTGGGACAAATGCCTTATCTACAGTTGAGCTTTTACTGCTTTGTTGTTCTTAGCACATGGAGCCAATTGGTAGTGTAGTTCTGATTTGTCTCAACATAAGTCTCTGGGCAGGTGAACCAAGATGTTTATCACAGGAATGTTTCTAAGAATTAACAAGTTGAGGAAAAACATACGTATTGTCATGTATGGATTTCTCTAACAGCTGTTTTACACTTTGAACTGCATGTTCAGCCAAGCAGTTTCACTGAGGGTATTCAGGACTACTCGTAATATGAAAAAAGTCCCATTCTTCTGCAAATTTCTTGAACTGGTGACTTGTAAACTGTGAACCATTGTCATAACTAACTGTGCGGACTACCATGGACAGAAAAATGTCACTTCAACTTAGTAATGACAGTACTGGAAGTTAGGTTGGGAAGTAGGTCAATCTTGAACCAATTTGAAAAAGAGTCTACTAACACCAAGTAAAGTTGACCACTCCACTCAAAGATATCTGTGGCTACTGACGAACATGGTAGTTCAGAAATCTGGCTTAACTGAAGTGGTCTTTCTGTTGATGCAGCTTTGTACTATTACATACTGACCAAGATGAAAGTACTTTCTCAATATATATTGACGTAGAAGGGCCAAAATACTCACCCTTCCTTTGGTAGAATCAGTTCCTGGGTGGCCACAATGCAATATCTTGATATATTCTTGTTGAAAGGATTTTGGAAGAATCACATTAGGATGTTTCATGATTATTTCAAAACACAAAATTATGATACTATTGTCTGACAAAATCTCATCTCTGTATGGAAACTATGGTTATACTTCTACTGGTAGACAAGATTGTTTTGAAGGCCATCCTCAAATGATAAAGAGGTTTAGCTTCTGGAGAATTGGATCTGAAGCTATGTGAGTTCTGAGCTGATCAAGATGTGTGGAAGAAAATGTTCTCACTTCCATGACCTCAAAATCAAGTTGCTCACTGTTATGCTGTTCTGTGTTTTTTTCTGGGTGATCTGGATAAAGTATCAGCAAGATAAAGAAGTTCGCCTTTAGTGTAAACAAGACTGAAACTGTACTTCTGCAATTTGAGCATCATACTTTGCAGTTTAGCTGTAACTGTATGCATCATCTTCTTTCGGCAGTTCCCGTTAGGGGTCGCCACAGCAGATCATCTGTTTCCATTTCTTCCTGTCCTCTGCATCTTGCTCTGTCACACCAACCACCTGCATGTTCTCTCTCACCACATCCATAAACCTTATCTTATGCCTTCCTCTTTTCCTGTTACCTTGTAGCTTCATCCTTAGCATCTTTTTCCCAATATACTCAGCATCCTTCCTCAGCACATGTCCAAACCAATGTAATCTTGCCTCTCTGGCTTTGTCTCCAAACCTTCCAACCTGGGCTGACCCTCTAATTTTCTTATTCCTAATCCTGTCCACCCTAGTCACACTCAGTGCAAATCTTAACATCTTTAACTCTGCCACATCCAGCTCTAACTCCTGCCTTTTTGTCAATGCCACTGTCTCCAACCCATATAACATAGCTGGTCTCACTACCCTCTTGTAGACCTTCCCTTTCAGTCTTACTGGTACTCGCCTGTCACAAATCACTCCTGACACTCTTTTCCACCAACTCCATCCTTCCTGTACTTTCTTCTTCACCTCTCTTCCACACTCACCCTTACTCTGAACTATTGATCCCAAGTATTTAAACTCATCCACCTTCTCCACCTCTACTCCTTGTATCCTCACCATTCCTCTATCCTCGCTCTCATTCACACACATATATTCTGTCTTAGTCCTGCTGACCTTCCTTCCTCTTCTCTCTAGAGCATATATCCATCTCTCCAGGGTCTCCTACACCTGTTTCCTACTCTCACTACAGATCACAATGTCATCCGCAAACATCATAGTCCACAGGGACTCCTGTCTGATCTCGTCTGTCAACCTGTCCATCACCATTGCAAATAAGAAAGGGCTCAGAGCTGATCCTTGATGCAATCCCACCTCCACCTTAAACGCATCCGTCACTCCCACTGCAGACCTCACCACTGTCACACTACCCTCATACATATCCTGTACCACTCTTACATATTTCTCTGACACTCTCAACTTCCTCATACAATGCCACAACTCATCTCTAGGCACCCTGTCATATGCTTTCTCTAAGTCTACAAAAACACAATGCAACTCCTTCTGACCTTCTCTGTACTTCTCCATCAACACTCTCAGAGCAAACCTCACATCTGCAGTGCTCTTTCCTGGCATGAAACCATACTGCTGATCACTAATCATCACGTCCCTTCTTAACCTAGCTTCTACTACTTTTTCCCATAACTTCACGCTGTGACTGATCAATTTAATCCCTCTGTAGTTACTACAGCTCTGCACATCACCCTTATTCTTAAAAATCGGTACCAAAACACTTTTTCTCCATTCCTCAGGCATCCTCTCACTTTCAAAGATTTCATTAAACAATCTGGTTAGAAATTCCACTGCCATTTCACCTAAAGGCTTTCTGAAAATAGTAGCATGAGGATGGTGGTCAATTTCAATCTAGATAAGTCGACCATAAATATTATCATGGAACGTCAAACATACAAACACAATTTCCAAAAGCTCTTTCTCAATCTAGGCATATTGCATCTTGGTCTGGGTAAGAGTTCTTAATGCATAGATAGGCTACTAGTCTACCCTCTTGAAGAACAACTGCCCCTAGATCAAACTTAGAGGCATCACAGGAAAGAGTTCTTGATTTGTGAATATCATAGTAGCTGAGAGTTGGTGGACTGGCAATTTTCTGCTTGAGGACATCAAATACTCTTTGGTGTTGTTCTGACCATGACCAAATTACATCTTTGCATGTCAGCTCTCTTAGTGGTGCTGAAAGTTGGCTTAAATCTGGAATGAACTTGCCTAGATAATTGTCCATGCCAAGAAAATGTTGTAGACTTGAACATTGTCTGGGGCTGACATCTCTAGAATTGCAGTTTGCTTTGAAGGACCTGGTCATAAGCCTGAACTGGTAAACAAATGACCAACATAAATAACTTCTCATAGCCTGAACTTGCACTTCTAAGGATTCAGCTTAAGATTCACTTCACATGCTCTTTCCAAAACTTTCTGGGGGTTTCTGTCATGGCAATGGCTTCACCATTGCCTCCTACTAGAACATTATCTAGTATAATGGCACATGGATAGGCAGAAAAAAATTGCTCCATCACATGCTGAAAGACTTCACTGGCAGAATTTATTCCAAATGGCATTCTCAGAAATCTTATCTTAAACAATGAGTAAAAAGATCACACAGAAAAACCAATCAATGGACATTTATTGGCCTGAATTTGTCCATAAATAGAAAAATATTAAAGAAAAAAAATCATGGACATTCAGAATTGCCATATAACTGAACACCTGATGTTTTTAAAGGATCATACACATATATCCCGTGTTGCCTCTAATGCAAGAGGTTTAAAGAATCATACAGTGGATGGTCTGGCCTTGCAAGATTTTTTTTTTTTTACTGATTGTTTTTTGTGTGTGACCTTTTTCCTCATTGTTTTAGTTTGTTGGTTGGGATATTTTGCAGACACCTTAATGGTTCTGGATGTCAGTTGGGTACGACAACCCTGTGTTTCTAAAGGTTAGCCAAACCTTCCACTTATGCTGTGCTGATGATGCTATAAGAAGGCTGAAACATGCATGTCCACAGCAAGTGGAGTTTGGCTTTATTGGCCTGAATTTGTCCATACATAGACTTAAAAAGAAAAAAGTCATGGACATTCACAATTGCCATATAGCTTAAACACCTGATGTCCTTAAAGGGTCATTTCCATATATTTCATGTTGCCTCTAATACAAGAGGTTTATGGAATCACACATTGGAAAGTCTAGCCTTGATAGATTTTTCTTTTGGTTTTTAGAAATCTGTATCTTCCAAATGGCGTACTGAATGTGGTTAACAATGAAGATTTTCAGTCAAGCAAAATTTGCCAAAATGAACTCTTTTCATCTAAGACAGAAAAAAACAGTGGCATTTTGCATATCAGCAGCAACCTCTTTAACTGTGCACATTGGATGATGAGGTCTTTTTAATGCTTTGTTCAGATCTCTTGGATCAATAAAAATTCTAATATCATCTGAGCTTTTCATACTACCATGGAGGATACGCATTCAGTAGGTTCTTCTACTTGACAAATTACTCCTAGCTACACCATTTTTTTCTAGCTCAGCTTTGACTCTGTTCTACATAGCTACTGGAACATTCCATGCCGGTCTGATAACTGGGCTGCCTCTGGGTCTAACTTCATGGAGTACATAACTGGTAGTTTTCCTTGTTTGTCTGCAAAAATATCAGCATACTCAGAAAAAAATAGTTTGGTTGAAATTTGAGCTGTTGTCGTGCAGGCTTACATGGTGAACTTCTTTATTAAGTGAAAGCAGTTCCATTTTCAAACTGTCTCTGAGGCCCAATAATGACTGCACATGCCTCTTGACTATGAAAAAAGTCACAGCTGTTCCCAGCAGAGTAACATGAAAGCACTATTGAGCCTTCAGTTTGAATCTCTTTATCACCATATGCAACAGGTTTCACACACTTTGTCAACTCAAGTTGTTTTGCAGCTTTTACTCTAGCAAATGTTTCTGCTGACATAACATTGCACTTTGAGCCAGTATCTACTTTGAGCTCTTCAGGACTCCCATTAATTCAAACAGTATGAAAGATTGTTGTTCTTTGCCCATAAATCTACTGCATTGACTGTTTCACCAAGCACAGACACACCATCAACATAAAAAGTAGGGTCACCGCTTCTAATTGATCAACTTGCCTCTTGGAATGCCCTCTTTTAATAAAAGAATGTGCCGTATTTGATTTACAAAATCTTTTGAAATGATACGACTTATTGCAAGAACGACAGTGCTGACCAAAAGCTAAGCACTTTTCTCTTTTGAACTCATGATTCCCACCACAATTGCAATAGCTGACTATGAAGCTAGGTGGGGGCAAGTGTTTTGACTTTGTTGACTCACCTTCACCCTAATGCTTGACTGAGCATGCTCTGGAATTTGCTGGAAAGACTCAGGGTTTCCCAGTGACTGTTACAGGACCTGTAGTAGCTGCCATGTGCTTGGGCCTGTTTCTTTTAACCATGTGCTGCATACTATCTACATGAGCTTTGTCACTGCACCTTCCACAGCTATTCTCATTTGTAAGCATACTTGTGTGCTTTTCTGTAAGCTCATATATCTGACAAATCTCAGTGGTCTTATTTAACATCAGATCACTGCCTTGAAGCAAAATCTTTCTCACTGTGTCATTATTAATACCACACACAAGCCTGCCCTTTACCGACTCATCTCTCAAATCACGAAATCTGCACGTTTTGGCCTTATTTCTGAAGTCAGTTATATATGCTGCAAAAGTTTCACCAGGCTTTTGATCTTTTGTGAAAAATAAGTGCCTTTCCATTGTAACATTTTTTGGGGGTTACTCATTTCTCTAAATTTGCATTTTAAGCACTCTGGGTCTTCCCTTTTTTCAGCCGGTACCACTATATGGCATTTTCCCCCTCCCCTGCAAACACAGCTGGTGCATACACAAATGAATGCTCTCTTTCAAAGGCCTCTGAACCAGCTAAGTTAAGCAGAATAAATGTCTTTGTACATGGTTCTTTGTCAGAAAAAGCAGCCTGAATGAAAATATTGTATTCCTCGTCAAACACTCTCCAATTTTCTGCAATACTGTTATCAAGTACAAGTGGTGCGGGTCTGTGAAATCCTTCTGCCATGCCCACAGAATATAGTAAAACACAATGCAAAATGGCCCTTGTAATTATGTACGAACATTCACACACACCAGATACTTGCAATAATATTCAGATGCACATTAAGCTCTTTGAAAGACTGTAGTCTGCGAAATATGCTTTGAAATAACTGTACTTTGCTAAATATTCTTTGAAACAACTTTACTTTGTGAAATAACTGTACTGTAATACTGCACACATTTGCAAACACTTTCCATACTTTGAGGATTTTGAATAACTTTAGTTAATAAGAAAAAGTATCACATAGAGAAAAAATATGGTCGTTTTTCCCTTTTTTGTACATTTTATGCGATTTGGATATTGTTTAGTTTATGTAACTATATCAAATATTTTTATCAACGTCATATTTTCAGACATTTTGTTTAATAAGAAATTTGTTTTGAGTGTTTTGGGTGCTTTGTTTTATATTTATAGTAAAATAAATCATTTAAGCAAGTTTTAGTACCTGAAATTTGTTTCTGACCTGTTTTACTAATCGTTTGAGCAGAAGGGATGATCCACTCTTGTATATTCCTCCAACTTTAACCGGTTGCCTCATGGCTTTAACTCTGGATCCTACTTCTGACACCATGTCACTCTTCTTCTGTGCGTTAAGAAGATGTTGAGGCTTGGGTGTTTGTTTAAGTAATTCATTGTATACAAATACAGTAGGATGAATGGCAGAAATGTTAAACAGCTATCTAACTGACTGACTACATGCTTGCATGCTCGCAATCTGGCTGATCACTCTATGTGGCATTTTTGCTTGCATGTGTTTAGTACTTCCATGCATGTGCTGACTCACTGGAAAGTTTCTCACAGGCAAATTTCAGGACACAGAAATGTGGTAACATATACATACCTTTTTAAATGTAAGTTTTAAAAGAAATATTTGCATATTCATTATACAAATACACTCATCCACTACAACGCTATCATGAAACTGAACTGCTTTACTCCTTCCCATTTCATGGCTTTGCATGTGATGTTAAAATATTCTATGCATGGGTAAAATTTTAATATGCTTCATTAGGGGACTTCTATAACTGTTCTTCCATTCAATACATGTAGCAGCTCTCTAATGATGCAACTCTTCACTCAATGTGGCATGTAGAACTGGCCACAAATGTGACAAGGACAGTGGCCTTGTAGGGTATGCATGACCATTTACAAATCAGACAGAGCAGTCGTACTGGAATAGTATACTGTGATCTAATAGGTGCAAATGAAGACAGTGACAGTGCTTACTGTCATGGTACAAAGGGAAGGAACAATGCATATGATTTTAAAGAATGAAATATGTGTGTGGGGGGGTGTGCACATGCAAGTTTATTTAGGTAAGTAGCATAACATGAAAAATTAGAAAGAAAATGGTAGGATAAGAACATGAAAAACAATAGTGTAAAGGCAGTTAATGCAAGACCAACCCAAGTACCAACTTATGTTGAGATGTTCCATCTTTATGAAAGTAGTCACATAATTACTCAATACAGAAAAAAGATAATACATTTAACTTGCACTTACTCTTATTCAGCTTGAGGAAATGAAATTAGTCATTCTTATTTTTTTACAATTATACCCTCCACTAATTAAGCACAATCCAGAATGTTATCAGTAATGTTGACAATATCACACAGATATCCATGTGTTCAGTCAATTGGACCACAGATTTTTGGAATACCTCCGGAGCAGACCTGCATCAATAAGCTACTGTCTGGTCAGTGTCCATTTGCTCAGCTTGAGTTACCTGGGATAGCTTGGTTGAGCACAGCAGGATATAAAACCAATCAACCTACCAAACATGAACTAAGGATCACTACACTTGATACAGGTTCACTGACATGATGCAGCATGGAAGTGGATGACATGATGGTAAGGCGAGGGCTGGACATACACTGTATCCAGGAGACAAGATGGAAAGGCAATGCAGCAAAGCCACTTGGCTTGGGATCCAGAGGCTACTACTCAGGGAAAGGAAAAACTTGAAATATTGTGGGAATTGTGGTGAAGAAGAGGCTTTAGAAGACAGTTAATAATGTTATCAGAATTAGTGATAGACTAGTGACAGTCTGTCTCCAGTGTAAGAACTCAGGCTATGCATCACAGGAAAGATGTGATAGTGAGAAAAAGAGTGCAATCAGGCAGTAGTTGCAGGACCTACTATACAAAGATAGAAAACATGTCTTGGCATTGATAATAGGGGAGGTCTGAAAGCTCATATTGGGGCAGACTGAATAAGATATGAGGGCTACCTTATGGTAGGCTGAGGCAACAGGAATAAAAAAGATGAGGTGGTTCTAGACTTCTGTCTGGCAAATGGCTTCATGGTGTCCATCTCATGGTAAGCAAGATACACAGTCACAAGGACCCATACAAGAGTGGCTAACATGCAACACAGGTAGACTTCCCTCTTGTAAGGGAAAGGGCACTGGGGTAGAATTAGCAATTACAAAGTCTTCTCCAGTGAAGCAGTTGGCTCAGAGCATAAACAACTGGTGGCCACAATCAGATGCAAGCAGTACTCAGAGAAGGCACTAAGGTCAATAGAAGACTAGGCTGATGACCTAGAAGTTGACTGGAGTGAAACCACAAGAGTTCATAGAAATATTAAGGACTCTAGCACCTCAAGAATAAGATGAAATTGGTGGAGTTGATAAAAAATGGCACAGTCTCAAAACAGCATGTGTAAGGACTATAGATCGACTTTGGCACTGAACCAGGTACGAAAATAAAGTACATAAGAAAAGCTGATGGTAGAATGCAGAATTCCAGGAAGTTATCAAAGGAAAGGGGTGCAGGAAAAAAAGGAGATAAAAAAGACAGACCAAGCTAAGAAGGAGTTCTGGAAAGCTAGCAAAGAGGCTATGAGAACAGTTGCAATAGCAAAGAGTAAGGCATCACAGACACTCCACCAGTATCTGGAAAAGACTCAGCAGATGACACAAAGAAATTCTATGAGTTTGCAAGGCAACAACATAAAGGTAAAGAAGACAGTTATCAGGCACCTTTTATAAGAGATGACAGTAACAATCTGCTCAACAGCCCACAGGATATCAAAGGCAGATGGAAGGAGTAATTTCAGCAGCTTTCAAATGAATAAAACCCCACAGATGTTGTACTGCCCCAGACATAACCTTCAATGAGAAAGGATTAAATGTGCATCCTATAAGATGTAAGAACAGCACAAATGAAAAAGATGTCAGGGGAAAGCACAGGCCCAGATGAGGTGAAGGCAGATATGATCAAGCTGTTGCATGAGTTAGGAGAGAAATGGCCCCATGGGATACTCATAACAGTATGGCAAGGAAGGTGTGAAGCCTGGAAAATAAGCATTGTAGTACCAGTGTACAAGAACAAATGAGACATTTACTGCTTTTGGTAGTAGAGAGGTACTAAACTCCTCTCAGATTGCATGAAAGTTCTAGAGAGACTGACTGATAAACAAATACATAAACTGGGAGCTGAACAGTTCAGATTCAGATCAGGATGCAGCACAACCGACCCATTGTTTGCAATGAAACAGACAACTGAGAGGAATCTAGAGATGAGCAAAGAGAAAATTGATTTGGGAAGCCCTGTGATGGTTCAAAGTACCAGAAACATTTGTAGAATTATTGTAGACTGTCTGCAATGATCCAATAACACAAGTACAAACAGTGTTCAGACTCACAGAGGGGTATTCAGTGAGATTAGGTGTGCATCAGGGTTCATCTCTGACCCCACTGATGTTCATACTGGTGATGGACTACAGTGTCAAACAAGTCAGAGGGGACAGATCAACAAAGCTGCTGTATGCATTACAAGCAGACACTGAACAAAAACATCAGCAAATCATCAGGGAATGGAATGCAAAACTGAAAGCACATAGGTTTGAAACTGAGTACAGAAATGACAATTGTCATGGTAGTGAACAGGGGAAATTAGAAGCTGAACATTGAAATAGAAGATAAAATAATTGAACACTTTAACATTTTCAAGTATCTGGGAGGGGTGGTTGAGTTCAAAGACAGAATCAGAGGGGCTGCAGATAATTAGCACAGAGTGTTAGGGGAAGCATCATGTGGCATAGGAATGTTAAAGAAACTCAAAAGTAAAGTATACAAAACAGTGGTGCGATCAGTACTACTGTATGGTACAGACACCTGTCCAGGAAAGGCAGAGCAGTTGTGGAAACTAGAGGTGACAGAGAATAAGTGCCTGAGATGGGAGGTAGGATGTACACTGTGGGAAAGATAGACATAAGGACATCAGAGCAAAAATTCAAGTAGTTCCAATTACAGAGAAGGTCAAATACAAGAGATTATGGTAGTTTAGGCAGATAACAGGAAAGCAGAAGATAATCTGGTGAAGATGCTTTGGGACAGATAAGAAGAAGGTACAAGGAAATAAGGGCATCAAGCAATGATGTGGATGTGCGAGAAGACCTGTGACTGTCATGCATGACTGATGAAGAAGGTAGAACAGTGCCGCTGAATCAAGAGGGAGACATTGAGACGATGCAACACCCCAACCTCACCCATGTGGAAAATTGGAATAAGCAGGCTGATGATGATGATTCTGGATCAGATGAGACTGCAAAACATAAATGCAAATTTTTAAATCTATTCCAGTGGCAAGTTGAACATGCACAGCCTAGAGTTTTCACCATAGTCCATAGATTCCTAGGTATATACTAGACATGTAGTATAGATGACCAGTGAGAAGTCTAACCATTTTAAGGACAATATACTTAAGTATTAGCTGCTCAGAACAAGGAGAGACATACTACATATTTCTGGAGTTAATTTATGAATACCACTCCACTTTTCAAGATTAATCTTAAAGGTAACTAATGTGTTGTTTTGTGTAATGTGTTGGGAGGCCTGGTCCATAAGTAGAAGATGCATTGTTTTACAAATCTACCATTCCAGTAGGAATTATTTATGTCATAATAAACGATGAGTGTTCGCTATGCAGCTATTTTTTTTTTTTTTGTGAAGGGAATCAAGCAGTGTGGGGTCTTTTATGGTGCAGAAGGCTAGGTAGAGACCACCATGAATGAGCTCCTATAAAATGCAGTACAATGTGAAGATGTTTAGTCTAGCAGGGTAGCTTAGGGAGTTTTGACCAATGTTGTTCTTGTTTAGAAATATTTAAGGCCTTTCTAATTAGACAAGATGGTTGCAGATGTAAATGCTTATGGGTGAACTGTATTCTGTAACAGGTCTGATATGGTTGAATAGAACAGTATTATGACTGTCTTATTCCTACAGGTAGCTTTGAACATTAACCGTGACGATTTCCTGAGTATGACTGAAACAGTGCAGTCAAGGGTCAGTTCATTGTTGAGAAAGACATATTGATGTTAAGGAGATGCCTTTAATATAGTAAGAACTAGGAACCCCCCCCCCCACAAAAAAAGCATGAAGCTTGATGTCATAGTCATTACACCAGAAATTAGCCTGATGAAGCCTTTGTTGGAGTATGTGAGTATCCATAGGTGATTATATAATAACACCCAGTTTGCAGTCATCAAAAAAACACAGCCATTTGACTTCTGCCTTGAAATCAGAAAAGCAGATGCTGAGGAGGAGGTTGTGAGAAGACAAACCTGATGGATAACCACTAGTAACTTACTTTTCTGTGGAAAATATTCCTCTAACCATTACTGTGCGAGTCCCATCAGTTAGCTATCCAGTGGGTGACATAAGGATTAATGATGATGTTGGCTGATCGTGTCAGTAATACACTCATGGGAAACTGCAATGAAGACTTTAGCCAGGTTATATAGGTAGCGCAGACATACTGGCCCATATCTCTGGTGTCTTTGATACCATTAAATAAATTAATTAGATTAGTCAACAGAATTTGCTTTGAAAAAGCCAAACTGATTTGGATCAAGGGACTGAAGGTTCACAGTGCCTTCATTTGTAAACAAAAACTATGATGTGCTCCATTTAGATGATGTTAGTGAGAATTATGGGTCTGTATTTATCTAGAACTGTGGTGGAGCTGCCTTATGTAACATACCACTATGGTAGTTCTACAAACATCTGGTAGGTAAACAATGTAATGCTAAGGTTAAATAGGCCTAGAACAGGGTGATCAAGGCCATATTTGCACTTATCAGGAGACAGAAATCTATGTTATCTACACCTGTGGAATTAGCATTCTTAGGCTCTAGTAGTGTAGATAGGACATGATCAAGAAAAATTTTGGTGGAGGTATAGCTTAGTGAGCATTTGGGGCTATTGTAGGATGAGTATGTAGGGAGAAACTGGAGCTGAATTTGGCAGTTAGGATATTTATGATGTCCTCAGGATCAGAATAAGTGGTACCTCTCAATACTAGCTTCAAGCATTACTGTGCATTGTATTGATGTTTCCTGATATAGTTAAAGAAAGCTTTGTGGATGTCTTTGGTGGCGGTACAATATTGATATTGAATGGAGACTTATACTTATTAATGGACCACCTGAGATTTTTGTTAATCTGTTTTGTGTTTTGGAGAGAAGGATTTGTTATATATGGCAAACAGTATTTTCTTTATGTTATACAATTTGTTTATTTGAGCATTCATCTAAACAGTGTTAATACTGATTTTTCTCACTATATATGTGGTGTATATGAAGAGATGGCTGTATGCAGTTTTTTAGATAAATGCAGAAATCCAAGGTGTACACAGCAGCTTCAACAAGCAGTTAGCAAGTTAGTAGGCAGAAGGAGGATTTTTATCTTTATTTAGGTCATAGGATCATAGGCTCATAAGAAGTTACTAGGCTAATGGCCCTGGGACCCTTACAAGCCTACCCAAGAGTTTATCCCCAAAAAATAAATTTCAGTCAGCACTGGTTATCCCTGTCAATGAGGGACAGAGGTGGAACCCCTCGAACAAATTTGTGGTTTCCCATCCACTTATCAAGGTTGCGCACGAAGAGGGTCAGCGAGGTACTCTGTTTGACATGTATGGGAAGTCTATTCCAGAGATGGGGCAGCCTCTGGGAGACAAACTTGTCTCTCCAGCAGGTTTTGCTGATGTTGCATATTAAATTTAGGCCGTTTAAGAGGGTAACAGGTAAGGAGTTAGACTTACAGATATGGAGCATCTCTAGTAGGGCAGGGTCTGATATTGCTATGTAGGTGAGACACAGATCACTTCTGAGCATTCTGTACAATACCAAACAGAGTGATTGTGATTTGAGCCTGTCCACATAGGACAGGTGTTGGAGGCCATGGATTCTCTTTGTGAGGTATTTCTGTCACCTTTCCAGTTGGT
>NC_056728.1:937712874-937767874 GCF_019279795.1 Protopterus annectens | reverse complement strand
TGGAAAATCCAAACTGGAATTTTTAGCATCATATATTGATATTAAATATAATCCAGTATTGCAAAGAAAACATATATAGTGTGTGATGTTTGGCCCTTATTGAGAGAATTTAATTACATACCATTTGATGAGAATATTTTATTTGTTACTGTAGATGTGATCAGCTTGTTTACTGTGATTCCTCATGATTGTGGATTGAATTATTTTTTGAATATACTGAGTAAGGAAGAAAAGTTTTAGTAATACAGAGATTTTATCTTTAATTGAGCTTATTGATATGGACTTGAGTAATAGTTTATTGTACTTTGAAAGAGAGTATTTTTGCCAGGTATTTGGAGTAGCTATGGGATCCACATGTACTCCCATTTACACAAATTTAGTATTGGCAGAATGGGAAAAGTAGTATATATTCCAGTCTCCCATGATTGGTCATGTATTAAAGAATTTTAGATTTTTGGATGACATCCTATTTTTGTGGAAAGGGGATTTAGAAGCTTTGAATATTTTTATTGATTTTTTTAAATAATATGACTTTTTTTTTATTTCCTTATGAGTACAGTTATGATAAAATAAATTATCTAGATGTTACCATTAGCAAAAATAGAGAATTAAAAAATATACATCAAATAGTCATAAGAAAACATACTGTAATTCACTTTTACATTTCCAAAGATATCACCCATTATTTCAAAAGAGAAATATTGTGTAGGGACAAATGGTGAGGCTTTCATATTTGGTTATGGAGGATGATGTTTTATTTACAGAACTAAGCATTTTAGAAAAATGTTCATAAATAGGAGTTACCCAAAAAAGCTAATTGAGATGGTTAAAAAAGAGATAGTAAGGGGTCGTCCAAATAGATTTGCACCATTATTAGGAAGCAATACTTCTCCTGAGTTTCACACATTAACTGACAGAAATAAGGAAGGGTATTTAAATATGATAGGGGCAATGGTGATACCTTACAATCATGAAACATATGGAATATTTGAGATTATTAGGGATGTATGGAATTTAAGTTTTACTCCGGAGAATAATGAGAAGTTAGGGGATAAATCCTTTTACTTAAAGTACAGGAAAATATAAAAATTGTCTGGTAAAATGACAAAATAATAGACACAAATATTTGAGATCAAAAATAAATGTGTGGGAACTTAAGTATATATGTCAATAAATGGACCATATGTTTGTGTGGAAGGGCATCCATAGATCATTGGATGCCCAAGATTATGTAGTTGTAACACCAATAGAGTTGTTTACTTAGCTACTTGTTTACCTTGTCTGGCATTTTATCTTGGAAAAACTAATAGGAAATTAAAAGACGGATCTATGAACTTTTGAATAATATAAAAAAAGGGGAAAGAAGCAAATGCTTTGCAGAAACAGCCTAAACAATATAAAAGGAGTTTAAGATATTTACTTTTTTGTTATTGATAAAATAATAGTAGATGAAAGAGGGGTAGACTTTGATAATGCATTGGAAATAAACCAGGCTATGTGACAATTGCATTTAAATGCTTGTACAGAACATGGCTTAAATGAAAATATTTCTATCAATAGTATTTTGAAAAATAGGGCTAATAAAATTTGATTTATTATTTGAATAGTAATTATTATTATTATAAAATAAGTTTTAAGTGAATAATTTTGTAACTTATAAATTATGTATTAAATGTTGGCTTTACGGTATTTTTAAGCATTTCTAGAAGTTTTTAAATTAATGTCATGAATTGATTAATTATTCAGTAGGCAACTGATGTGATTTGTAGAATGTGTTTTAAAAGTATGATGCACGTTCCTGTAAACTAATTGTGATGAAGTCCTTTATAAAGACAGGATTAAAGCATTAAGTTTGTGTTCAATAAGATATGAGATTTAAGCTGGTGTTCCGTTTAGTGCCATCTCTTACATTGTTTGAGTATATGACCAGTAACAGTTACTACATATAGAAAGGTTTTATTACTAAAATTCATTATGAATTGTTAATGGGGAGATTTTTTTGTTCAATAAATAACAGTAAGTTAATTTGAATTAATTAAGTACAGATTGTAAATTTCATTAAACAGGAAAAAAAAAGAATTTAAATTAATTAAAAATTAATATGAAAGACAAACCACAGCCAATGAGAATAGTAAACAAAATCCTGGTAAAATATGAGTCTGATAGAAAATGTTTATAATAGAGTAAAGCTCATAGTAATAACCCAAATAACCCAGGTAAGTAACAATAAATTGGCTAACTATATTAGTACTAAAATACCACTGAGAATTGTAAAATTTCAAGCACAGTAAAAATTCAGGTAAGTAATGCACAGTTAATGCAAAAACACAGGGAAAGACCATGGTAGAAATCAACAGCAGCAATATCTGATGTAGATAGATGTTTGACATATGACTTCACATTTAACTTGCTACATAAGGATATGGAAAAAACACAGCCATGCATAGGTAGGGCACAACCACTGTGATGGGTATCAATTTAGAGACTCTAATAGTGAATAGGGTGGATTTATATGTGGAAATGGTTGTGCTGCCTTATTGCCACATATGTGGTACTGTGCAAAGCTCAACTTTTGCCCGATATGGTGGAAAAGGTTGACAGAAGTTCTCTTTGCTTTTCTCTGCCTCTCTCAGTGTTGCACTAGCTAGTGCAGATAAGCAGATTGTTGAAATAGACCACTGAGGCATGCATATTTTTCTTTCCTCTATTTATAGCAGAACAGGAATAAGCCAATCAGTGCACATGTACACACACACACACACACACACACACACACACACACACACACACACACACACACACACACACACACACAAACAGCCAGAAAAAAGGGGTACTGCTCAGGCCTTGTGATCACCTCAGGCACTTCTCAGGTTATATATGGCAAAAAAAAGGACTAAAAGAAGTTATTTCCTATTCTGCCTCTCTCTCTCACAGTGTTCTGATTAGTACAACAGTATACGCAGCTGAGCAGAATATAACCAGTTCATCCAGGCTGATCTGTCAGATCGTTTAATTAACTTAGCACATCTTCCATGACTTCTTCAACAGAACAATGTGGGTAATATGTCCATTAGATTGTTTTGTTTTGTTTAGAGTCTGTGGATGTAAACATATTCAGTTCTTTATGTGTTTGACTACAACAATCACAATGTTTGAGATGGACAGGACCTATGTTTTTTAACTCCCGCACCACTGTTGTCAACATCTGAATGTGGAGTGGAACCAGAATATGAAGTTTGATTCCAAACTATAGTACACATTGAACTAAAAAGGTAAATGTGCACTGTCACAATGATTAATAATCAGTTTCTGCTATAAAGTGCATACTGCCCAGCTACAGATTAGCATTATAATCACCAATGCAACCTTAATAATACAAAATGAAATTTGACTACAATTAATTTGTATACACACACACGTGCACACCATTCTTCTCAAACTTTAAGGTGCATTGCCACCAGTTATTCAAAACTAACAAAAACAACAACAAAAAAGCAAACAAAACTACAACTGATTATTCATCCTTAAAGAAAGAGAAGCTTTAAATATCGAATGGTAGTAATAGCTCAAGCAGTATCACTTTGGAAAGGGCAGGTAGATCACTGGCAGTTTCAACATTAAAATGTGTAGATGCTTTAACCAATAAATAAACCATCAACTACAAACATTCAAAGTTAAACATTCATTTTTTACTTGATGTAAATAAAGTTAAGGCATTTATTTGCAAATTAAATATGCAAACAGTGAAAAGCTTGCAACAAAATAAAAGTAAAACATTCAAAAGAGTAGTTAACGATCAGATAATTCTAAGATTTACTAAAATGTGTCTGTTTTTCACTAAAATGGTATGGTATCTCTCCGTCTCTGGCTTTTAACTCCAAAATAGCAAACATAAATAGGCAGTCTTTCTATATGTAAGTTCCAAAACAGGATTTCATGTGGCTTTAGTTTGAATTCAGATGAGACCTTTCCTTTATCATAGCATGATTAAAGGGTAAGATTGAGCAAGCCAGAATGCATATAAAGAAACAATCATGTGACTTAGAGCAACAACCTCCAAGCACAAAGTTCTGTTGTCTACATTTATACAATCAAGAAAGAAACAAGACCTATTTAAACTGTATTATCCTTCTTCAATGACAAATGCAGTTGTTTACCCTTTTCACATTTTTTTACATATTACCATCCACTGAAAAAGGCATGGAAATGCATGGGTCCCCTCAAATTATCTATAGTATGATCCCAATTATTTTCATTTGTGGTAATATATAATTATCAATCATTGGGTGGGTAATTCCAATTTATAATGAAATGGGATAAGTTACTTTGAGCACAAAAGGGATTGGCTAAGCTTAAAATGGCCTGCAAGTGCAACTATCCAAGTATGTACCTATGATCTGTAAGTACATACAGTGCAATCTGTTTTCATTTTTATATTTTAGACAAGCTTTTATTCACTTAAAAATTCACATCAGCTAGTGAATCTTTTATGCATTTCCTTTAGACATTTAGATAATTTTCTCACAGCTTATTACTACCTTTCAGACTGTTCACCTAGTGGCTCCGTACTGTTTGCTTTCTTAATATGCCCACGTATTCACTTCTGTGTAATCACTCAATGATCTTGTCTTTCAAAGCTATTGTAACTTATGTACTTTCAAATAATAACAAGAACATGTAGTAACTTGCACATTGACTAGTTTAACCACTCTGTCGATTTCAGAAATTGGAGAATTTTTATGGCTATGTTACTTTTCAAAGCTACTGGAACTTTCCTTGGTGCATGTACAACCAGTGTCATAGCAGGATCAACTTGTATCTGGTGCAGACTGGTCAAGCATCTCACATTCTCAAAATCTTCCAATTTTTGCCATTAGATTGTAAATCATATACTCTGTACGTAATGCTTAATTTTTCACAAGTTGCTCATAACGATTTTGCTGGTGGATATACTCCAACAAACCTTTGCTGAATCAAATGCTTTCTATTTCTGAATTTTAAAAAATTGACTTTTGTTCTTTTTTTACATATGATAAGAAAAGGTAGTAACTTGCACACTGACTGGTTTAACCTCTGAGTCAGTTTCAGAAACTGGAAAATTTTTATGGCTGTTACCTTACTTTTCACCCAAGTATCAAACCTGAATATTGCATATGAGTTGTTTTGTCTTCATTTTCTCAGTTTATCTTTATTCACTGTTTTTCATGTTGTTAATTATTTCATCTTCTACACTACCTGTGAACAAATCAAGTTTAAATCATGTGATTGTGGTAGTGCTGTTTGCCTATATATTTTATCTGCCATTGCAGAACAATGACATAATTTGCAAATATGACTGTATGTTAAGACATTCTATAGGTTCATGCTTACAGCCAGATCTTTTACAGCTTGCCTCAGTTCATTACTAATCTTGATCTCACTTTGTTTGTCTGATTTACTCTTAACAGACTGCAATACTTTCCCTCAAACCTGATCATAGATATGACATATTTTTCATTAAGAGCGGTTACTTGAGTAGAATGTATTTCACTTGCTTTGCACACTCTGAAAGCATTAGTTAACATCAGCTGAGCTTTTCTAAGTAATGTGATTTCGGCATTTCTCATCTTCACACATAATCCTGTCCTTCTACCAGTAAATTATACAACGCCAATTGAATAACATAGCTAGGTGACAAATGGATAACGTGGCTGTACTTAAAATGTCCCACCAGGGATGAGAACTTAGTATTTCCTATAAAGCTATAAATAACTTGGCAGACCTACAGTATTTTTCTTTACCTTTTAGATAAAGAAGAAATCAGTCAGTGCATTTATTTAGCCTTTGAGCCTTTACAAAAATTAGAGATAAATATAGAGCAGGTTCTTTCTTGGTTCAGAGTAGTTACGAAACTTTAGTTTTGATAGTATAAATATTTTTCTTTCCTCTCTAAATTCAGAAGTGTAGTGTATATATATATATATATATATATATATATATATATATATATATATATATATATATATATATATATATATTACCTCTGCGCCTGCAGTGGGAAGATTTATAGTATATTGCATTTTCAGTCCTTTTGGCAGTGCTACTCTCAGTCAGGAACAAATCAAACTGTCTAACTACAGCTTCCAAATTTCAACAAGATTTACTTGGAGACAGACTCAAGGTGATTGTAGCAGTGAGTTTTCAGTTTCAATTCACTCTGACATCATGCAGCATTTGGGTTTTTAGTAAAATAAATAACTAAATGAATGAAACGTGAAGCATTAAGCATGTTGACTTGACAAAATTCAGACATGTCACAGCATATAAGGTGGTCACAGTAAGACGTTGTCCTGTTCGATTCTCAGCTAGAGTGTCTTCTGTGTGGAGACATGCATGAATGGGTGTACCTTCATTGAAGGTGTTGCATCAGGGCCGGCAACTCGGCACGTAAAAATCATTAGCGGACTGGTGTTTCGCTGTGGCGACCCCTAACTGGGAAAAAGCCGAAAGACTCAACATTAGTAGATATTAGTAGATCTTGATAATTCCTAGTTGGAAAGAGATGGCAATACTCATGGTGGACCACTGCTGTCATGCTAGTATGCAGGAATTCACAGCACAGTCAGAACCCAGCTGAACTGCAGTGTCCTCATTACCCCGTCCTGCATACTAATGCTCATTTCCATCTCATTAGAATATCATCCAGTGGCTGACATAACACATAAAACTACAAAGTGCTAGCATGCAACAATTGGCTGTCACTGAGCTATAACACAATAGTGCTCACTGCAGCAGTTACAGTACTGCTACACTGCAGTAGCAGCATCAGCTAGCTCTGCATACTTGTGTTTCTGTCATTCTCTTCATACACACACACACACACACACACACACACACACACACACACACACACACACAAATATAAATGTATATGTACACACACACACACACACACACACACACACACACACACACACACACACACACACACATTAAACTTGTTAAAAACTGTGTAAGTTAAAAAAATACTCTATGTTTGTCTGTGTATGTGTAGGTACATATGTATACATACACAAATATATGTATATGTATATATATATATATATATATATATATATATATATATATATATATATATATATATATATATATATCTTTACATGATTAGAAACTGAATGTTTAAAATATTAAAACATCGACATTAACATCTACAAAAACATTCTGAATGTTCACATTACCAACAAATAATGACCATCTAAGAAATCACAAAAGGAAAAAAAATTCCTTTTGAGATCTACAAAGCCATAACCGTACCACAGCACTGAGATGCAATTTGTCTGAATAGTGGCAGTATAACGCAATGTGGTTTCTAAGATGAGGTGCACTGTTAGAGTTGGGGCATGGTTAGGGTTAGCATGCATTATTAAGGTAAAACAAGGTTCCCTAGACATTCAATCAAAGTAGTTTTGGATTAACATTTTCAAAATTTTTATGTTCACCAAAACTTGTCGTCATGTTATATAGTTTATTTGCAGATGCACCAGATGCCTTCCTGGTGCATGGTATCGTGCTGCCCTGCTTCAATACTGTGCTGTTATCTGTGAAATAAGAACTAGCCTTTCCTGACATTTTTATATAGGCTGTTCCTACTCACTGTACATGAGGACTCTGATTCTCACTTACTCTGATTACATTTCTCAATGGTATTACTTTTTTGTGAGATATATATAGTTTACAGTGGGGCATTTTATCTGTGCTATTCTTTTATTAAACAGTTATGAAGCATACTGTTTATCATATTTGTTTTATGCGTACAGTTGTTTATGCTTACAGTGCCTTAACTTTTATGAATTCAGTAAGACATATGACTAGCCATCGAAGGTACTGAGATAATTAAATAATTATTATTTTTAAGGCACTTGGTTTATGGACTCACATCTTATTATACCTCTAGTTTATCTTTTTGTCTTCATAGATGACTTTTTGTGAGAACCACCCTGCCAGTAGCCTCTAAAGGTTTACATAATTCCTCCCCCGAAAGGAACATGCCATTTGGAGCTTTTAAAGAAAACCCTAGTAGCAGAAGAGCACCTGATAAATGTTAACAGATTCCTATAATCTGCAATGCACTCTAAATACCCATAACAGAAGAAAAGCCATGTGGAATCTAGCAGAGTAACATTAGTAGTCATATTAAAATAAGTGTAACATAGATCTCATAGACTGGAACATTTTCAAAGGACTACATGGATCCTCATTTTACTGAGCTTATAGCCAGCTCATAATAAAATAAAATAGTCCCTATATGAAAATCATGACTACTGATGCTATTATTTATTCTAGTTTTGCTTGTAAATATAGTGCTGTTTAAAAGTATCTGAATAAATAAATACTTAGTTGTAATGTATTTTTGTCATCTACAATAATGAAATAGATTGTAACCTGCTGTCTGTTTCAGACAATAACATGCTAAAATTACATTAGATCAAGAGTTCCTTTTACAAAATGCAGCTTTTGGGCAGACAGATTAATTTTATATACATAGCTGCATAGCAGGCCTTAGGTGCCTATCACAGAAAGACATAAATAGTTCAGGTTGTACAATATGACACTTCAAATAGTGCAAGAGGAAATACAAATGTTTCTTGGTCTCAGTTTCAGTTTGCACATTGCAATAAGATTACTACAATTAATAATTGCAGTATATCTTCTTCTGAAGCATGTTACTGGAAAATATACTCCTAGAAAGTGTTCAGGCTTTGACTTGAACAATAAAAACTCTCCATTATATTTCTGTTATAGGAATAATTCAACAATGAGAGCTGTACATTTTCAAAATATTTTTTCTGTGTGAGAGATGGATCTAATTTTTGAAAATGGAAACAACTGCAGCACTGGCTACTGTTCTTCCATGTCAGCAGTTTGTAGCACCACCCATGAAATGAGTGGCAGGCCCATGAAGATGTGCTATAGTTGCCAGAAACAAACCATTCACTCGTTCAGGCCTGCCAGATTGCACAGCTGACATATCTGGGCCTGTTGAGTTAAGCTGTGTTTCTAATGCTTTTTAAATGATCATGGCTGCTAAGTGTTTCTTTTGCTCAGTACATGGACTGTCCAAGCTGATTTATTTGCAGAAAGCCATATGTGAGCAGTAGGGGTTTTGTTATGTGATGAAAGCTCTCAGCAGGAGCTAGCCTATTCTCCCACTAATCCTGTCTAATAACTGGGGATTAACAAGACTGGAAAACTGCAGAAAGGCTGTAATGCTGTGTGGATTCTGCCCAATTTGTAAGGATAAAGCACGTTAATTCAATTAACACTACTTAACCACTTCAGTGCTAGGACAATAAGCAAATCAAAGTGTCTTGCCAGGTTTTTACTTCATACAGAGACTTCTTTTCTCATTGCCAAACAGTAGTGTCTTTATGACTACTTATATTAGTATCCATCCATCCATTTGCAAGACACACTAGTATAAATAATGATAATGCATATATCCACAAAAATAAAAAAAAAATAAAATAATACAGCAGTAAAGCCATAATTTGGTAAAATAATTTCTGTTAAATGCTTCTGATCCTTAACACAAACTCATCTTATATAAATGCAGTTTTCTGATTGCAGAAATGAGTCTTCCAAAAAGAGAATATATGTACAAATTTACCTTTTATTTTAATAGATATATACAAAGGTTGTATAAGGTGATCCTGAAAAAGTGTTCACCTTATAAACTTTAACTATAGACCCAATCTATCAGTTTTGTACCACAGAAGGATGAAACCCTGACTATGAGTCAGAAAAACCTGAGTTCAGTAATGATCTTGGTATTGGAGGATCCAGGTAGATGTGAGGGAGGTGAGATTGCCAAGTCATTCAGCCACCTTGTCTCTCTCTATCTCTCCCTCTTTGTGATGGGGGGAGAATGGCATATTTGGGGAGGTTCACTACTACCTGAAGCTGGTGAAGACTAGGGATTAAGGTGGCTTACATATGCTGGATAAGCATGTAGTGATATTTAGCTAGAGGGTATATGCTGTCTGTGTAGATCAGCAGACACAATAAAGATGGCTGAACACTAGCGGGCTTCAGCCCAGCTTGAGCTTTAGTGTAAGCTTGGCTCAAGCTCAGATGGCAAGTGAAAGAGCTGAAAATGAGCTGAACCAGTTTTTATGGAGCTCCAGTTTTGGACCAGAACTGTAGGTTGTGTTGTGATCTCTGTTAGATTCCATTTTCATATCTGAAAACTGTAGTTATCTGAAGCTTCAGTTGGAGTGGCATCATAGTGGTTTTAGCCATTTTTTAAATTAACATCTGATTCAATCTGGACCTCTAGTCTCTATGAATTTTCTGTTAGATCTCATCTGTGTATTTGAGAGCTGTGATTAGTTGAAGTGTCAGTAGGGGTGGTACCAAAGAGAGGTAATTTGGCTTTTTTCTCTCCCAATTCAGAGTAGAACTGCAGGCTGGGAGTGTTCCCTGTCAGATCCAGTCTATAAATCTTGAGAACACAAGCTTCAGTGGTGGTGATACGACAATTTAAATGAACATTCTTCTGCATGAGAAAAAAACATTTCTGCAAAAATTTTCAATGAGGGAGGCAATGTTGCATTCTTTCATAAATTATCTGTGGTCTGTGTGATGCCCACCATTGCCACCAATATGTGACATCCCCATGCTGGGCCAGTAATCAAGGAGCCTGAATCCTCACCAGGGTGAGGGACATACACTTGGAGTACAAATGGATACACACAGTATTTCAAGATGCAGACCTCTCTGCATCAAGCAAAATTTCCCTTAAGAGCAGTCAGGAAACACACTCAGTCTGGGGTCTGGATTTCTCTATCTGTCTCCCTTCAGGTCTGCAATAAGACTCCCCACTGATACAGCTGTAGGGATAGGTCCTCAGCTGAGTGTCCAAGCCAAGTCCTCCAGCACCCTCTTTATTAAACCAGTGCTTTGTGTCCCTGCCCCAAGTAGCTGACACACACTTTTAAGATTTAATTTTCGCACACACACACACACATACACACACACACACACACACACACACACACACACACACACACACACACACACACACACACACACACACACACAAACACACACACACACACACACACACACACACACACACACACACACACACACACACACACACCTGGGAAAGGCTGGCACAAAATATCTGCTGTGCATCCTTCTGCCCAGACCACATGGTAGTTATCACTGCCATCAGTCAGGGAGATGTTGTATTACAGTACCTCCCCAGGTGTGCAGTAGCAAGTCCCACCTAAATCCTGCCCTCACCTATCACCCTCTGATCTCTTCAAGTAAGGACTGCTAAAGGAGCAGCACTATAACTGCAAGTATTATTTTTTTTCTTCACACCCTTCAAAATAAATATACTAACTCGATGATCACACTGCATTGAGAAAAAGGGTAAATTTCCCCTCTGCTCTGTACCACAGCCAAATGACACTGTCAAATGTGCATGGCAGTCAATCATGCGTCATTTGCATATGACTTCACAGCCATTTGGCATGTCAATTTAACAAGGCACGCCCACTGTTCTACAGACTGACTGAGGAGGTATTGCTCTACAACAATACCACAGTCAGTTACTATAAGCCTCTTAAAAGGGTATCCAATTATATAGTGTGAAGTTAATATTAATAAAAATGGTAATATTGACCAAACAGCAAGGCTTTCAGGAGTGGCCACAGTTATCACCAAATAGATATGTAAAAATACTCTCAGAACTTAAATATTTTCTAAACAGGATGAAAAGTTGAAACATATATAATAATACATAATAAAAGAACATGAAAATACTAAATGTCTATTTACAGTAAACACTAGAGTTTCAGTCACAGGAATATTGAAAATAATATAGCTGGAAAGTTTCACACAGTTATAGTACTTCTAATCTCACTGCATTTTCCTGACTAATCTAAAAAATACTGTTCCCTAGTTAAGTTACTTATTAGTGCAAGACAAGATGATGTGGGTTAGGGTCTTTCTAGTCAGGTTTCCATGAACAGACTGCTGAGAGTAAACTCATACTAATATATAACTATTATTTTGGCTTACAGAATGACATCACACAAATCTGGTCATCTGACTCTGTTTCCCATGCTATCAGCAACACTAGAAGCTGACAGGATTTTAGCACCTATATGTTACCATACACACAGAGCTTTGCTTAGATCTCCTGGAAGTCATAAAATAGCACTTCTACCCTTCCTGCAGGAGTTACAACCTTTTCTCTAGCACAGACAACGAGTCTCCGGCTCCATTCAAAACTATGGGGTAGCATATTTATGGCTTAACATATAAAGAAATTTAATTTCAAGAATATTTTGCAAATTTGGGTGGATTAAGATTAACCTCTTCACTTCCAATATATGCTGTTACAATGTATACATTTAATTCAGTTACAGTAATACACATATATTTCTTTTCCTTCCAGTAGGGCATATAGTTGATACATTTTAACACAAACAAACCTCACAAATACATTTTTAGCACAAGCATCTATACAATTCAGTTTGATATACAAATGACATATAATTAGTTACACAATTGCAGCTATCTGAGCTGGCATATGTTAAAAATCCACTGCTCTATTCCTCCTGGCATGGCTGGCAGTACCTCCTATTGTCATAGTCTGCTCCATTGAAGAAGTTTGTTAAAGGTTCTGGGTATAGCTGAGTGTTTAGTTCATATGAAGGAATAAAGCATTTTATTGAGAAAGCATCAGCATTGAGGAGTCTGCTTCAGTTAGTGAACAATCAGAAGAGAGTGATAGCCTGGAAAGCACGACCAGCATCAAGTTAATCTGGACAGCCTGACAAGATATGATCTTCCCTTGTTCTTTTTGGATTGCAAAGTTAAGTAGTCTTTCATTTTCAAGAATGTAGGCTGTGTGACATTAGAAGACAACAAGCTACAGGGTGAGGCAAGTTATAGTGATTTTTTTTTAATTTATATTCTGAAGACTCAGGATGTCATAACAGATTGTGAGACACATGCTCTTCCATTTACAATAAGTTTTATAGCCATTTTTGTCATATATCACTTTAGTGCTTAAAAATATTCAAGGATGATGATTTTCTACAGGTAAAGGCAGCAAGCTCCAAGTTGTGGAAATTCTATTATAGAATAACTTTTTTTCTGACTTACATAAACTGCTTTTTTAGCCTTTTTTTTACTGCCAGTGGCATAGCGTAGGGTGTCATATAATACTTTCAAAGTGGGTACATGTTTTGTGGAGCCAGTACGTGGGTTAAAGTGGAGGGCTGGTATAGCCTAAAAGTGATAATTGTTGTGGCTTATTGGAGGAGCAAATTATAGGTTCTGAAAGATACAAATTGATAATGTTTCATTTCCTTTCATTTTAGGGGTAGAAAAAGTAACATTTGTATGAGGAAGATGAGGTTGTAAAGTATATGTAAGAATACAGGATGATTGTGTGATAAGGCTAGCTTAGAGCCATATATGTGTCTATGAACAACTGAATTTAATTACTAAGTCCATTGTGCTTTACTCTTTCTTTAATGAGGAATTGTGCATCAGAAATGTGCACAAAATGCAGGTATTTTGTTTTGTGTGGACATGCTTTGTATGAAAGCATAAATATATTACATGAGCAAATCCATCACTGATATAGGTGGTTTGAGTGGAGGAGTTTAGAGTACTTGCCCAAGAGCAACACGTTGATATCAGTGTGGTCACTCTTCTTTCACTTTCCACATAACCAAATATCAGATGTATACACAGAAGGTGGCTATGTTTTTGCAGTAGGGGTGTGGCGGCACCTTGCACATGAAAGCAGAGGGTCACTGCAAGATGACCGGTAAATGAAAATTATATGGTTTGTCTGGAAGGGCAAGTGTATGTGTCTATTTAAAGCAAGTATGTGTTGAGCAGCAGTAAATTGAAAAATGTTACAGTGGTTGATAAGTTTTTCATATTCTCAATAAGACATCAGAAATGTACAGGATATGGATAACATTTGTGTGGCAGTTAATGACTAAAAGCTAAGGACGGTTACAGGATTTTGAGTTATTTATTGGTATGGTTTCTTGGTGGGACAAATAGTGATAATTGTGGCTTGTTGGAAGGGCAGTGTAAAATGTCTATAGCATGTGCTATGTGATGATGTCACAGTGAAAGGTGGTGTACATTCTCAGAAAGGGCACATTCCACTGGGAAGTGATTTTTACACTTGTGTATTTTATAAAAAGTCCCTGATTTTTGTTGTAAATTGCATTATTGGAGGTGACATATGGCCTCTTACTGACTGCTAACAAATCCAGTTTTGAATAAGGTTTTGCTGAAAGAATCTGTCATTAGCCAGCATTCCTAAATGGGGGTTGATTTATGACTGTCTGCCCTAAAATTCTTAATTCTTGCAGGTACAGTAGAAGTCTTAAATGCATTTTGAAGCTGATACCATATTATTTTCTGAAAATTTCATAATGACATCTCAAAAAGGGGGAGGCAGAGATATACACTTTCAGAGATGGACCTCAGTAGTTTTAGTGCATTTATCTTTACTGCCACAGTCTGACATTTTCTGTTGTGAGTGATGTGGAAAGTTATGCTCAGTATGTTGAGTGCAACAATGGCTGATGATACTTTCTTGAATAAAAGAGTTTTTTGTCATTGGACTTATGATCCCCTCCATCTAGTTTTAACTCTTGTAGTACACTACCTAGTGTTAAAATGTGTATGTCTTAACAGCTGAAAATACCATGTAAGTACATTTTGCAGCTAAGGGCAAGATATATTACCATGAAGAATTTGGTGCAACACAGTTACAAAGAAATGTCTCTTTATTGTTAGAAACTATCATTAGTGACATAGCTATCTGGATCTGGATGCTCTGTTTTTGACATTTGATTTACATAGAAAATGTGTGCTTTGGATTTTGTGGAATCTTTTAAACTGAGCAGTTATCTGATTTTCTGAATCATTTCATTGGTGTCCTGTTATAAACTGAGGATTACAAATATTATTTTCTAGGAAAAGGCATGTGCATATTTTAGATTCTGTCCCTGCCATTTAGCTCACAAAGAAAATGCATTGGTTGACAAACTCGGTATGCATATGAATCATTCCACTGGTGGGATAATATGAAATGAGAACTCAAACTACTACTGTTGTCTAGGAAATTTAATATTTTCTTGTTTTATATTACAGAGAAATATAAATGGTGTACATATTCTGATGGTGATGTACATAGATGAGATTCTGTTTTATAAAGGCTTCTGTTTGTTTCCCTAAATATTATAAGGGTATGCAAAACAAAATAAATGTGGGATTATGAAGGGGTTTCATCTTACATTTCATATGAATATTTTGAAACAGTAGAGTGACTATTACTTGAAGTTAAATGGTGACTTTGGGCCAGAATAGCATTTGTACAATAATAGGGTACAACATTTACAAAACAGAATTTCATAAAAATATTTTGAAAAGTAGAGACTATCACTTGAAATTGAGGGTGGACTCCAGGTCAGAATAGCCTTTGTACAAAGATAGGGTGCATTGTATACTAATTGCTCCTGAGTGTAATTGCATTTTAATTGATTATGTTTACATATTAGAAAAGAAACAGTGTTCTGTTAGATTTAAAAAGTGTACAGTGTGCAAACTTTTAGTTGAGGTTTTCGTGAGTAATGTAAATATTGTAATGTTATAAAATGAATAACAATTAATTGCTATAAGTGCTGTCTTTGCCATTTGGCAATCAGTTCAGTATATACAAACTAGAAGCAAAATTTTAGGACAGGCATTACTTGATGGATGACTCTATTTAAATGTTGATCATATCTAAGAGCAGAGGCTCAAGTTTGTTTCTGGCTTATTAAGTCTTTATGCTAACACAACTGTAAATACAATTTTCATTCACAAAACATACCAAGAAAAGCACTGGCTTGACAGTGTACTGTAGTTGCACTGCCATTGTGTATGTGAGAATAGCAGCTTTTTTGATTGCAAGTAGTGTTGTGTCAATAGGTAGTGGTATCATAGGAATCATACGGATTTCAAGCAATTGATCACACCACCATTTACACTTTGCTAGAACCCACCCTTAGAATACCTTTCAACCTTTCAACTAGCCCTCTTCAACAGAAATCTTGATGAGTGGATGGGAAATAGAAAATTCGCCCCAGGGATCACTCCAGTGGCTTTACTCGACAGAGGCAATGGGTACTAAGGTCGGGTGGCACGATGCCAGGGTAATCCTATGGGCTAGGCTTGTAAAGGCTCCAGGGCCATTAGCCTAGTACACACGTATTAACCAATGAACCTACATATATTGAAAATAGGACCACATGCCCTTGACAAATAGGAACATCCAGCTAAAAATGGACATATAATTAATATAAAATGTGAATACCAAATAGCACACAACTTTTCCAGCTTCCTAAAGGAATGTGTGTCAAAAACATGTTTAAAAACATAGAGCGGCAAAAACAATCTCAAAACATAAGCTCATTATCGAAGAGATGGTGAAAAATCTGAAGACTTTATTGAAGTGCATCACAAAATGATACCAGAATGTACTTTATTTTTGTTTCAGACAAAGGGAGCTATAAGGTGTCTGCCCTTGTTTTTTCAATTAAAGGAGCTGTATGATGTGTGCTCTTTTTTCAATTACTGTTGCTACAGGTGTGTTGGTTATATAGTGTAGTTTTCTGTTTACTAAATGGCTTTAAAACTCACATGTGATGTGGGAGACTCAGAATAATGCGTGAAGGAGTAAATTAGGACTGAAAATAGAGACATACCTCTAAAAATAGTGACATCTTGTGCAGGGATAAATCAGGCTTGAAAATAGGAACATTCCTCCAAAATAGGGACAGTTGAGATGGCTGACACTTAGGCCATGCCACCTTTCTCAAAGACGGCTAGGTCAATGAAGTACAGGGTGAATTTGTGTATACCTATCCAATTATCTAGGGCCTGTTTGAAGTAAGATAGTGTATCAAACTGCTTGAGCTATAGAGGCAGCCTGTTCTAGGGGTGGGGGAGGTACTGCATGATGACCCTGCCTCTTCACAGTGTTGTATCCACTGGTACAAATGTGGGTCCCTGGTCCTGGTATTAGTAGTGTAACTATTTAACTTGAGGAGTTACAAGAGATGCAACTCCACTGGGTTCTCAGTGGTATAGAAGGCAAGGCAGAGATCTCCATTCAATGGTCTATAATATAGCAAATGAACGGACTGTCCTTCCAGTCTTTTATGGTAACTTAGGACTGTTTAGGTCCATGATATCCTCAGTTAGAGCTCTCTGAGTTATTTTTTCTAGTTGTTTGATATGTCTAGTGAGGTGAAGTGTACATTGTATTCAACACATGGCCTAATCAATATTGAATATAAAGGAACTATGACCGTTTTCATTCTGGATGATATTACCATGGCAGTTAGTACCATATATTCAGCCTTCCACATCACATCAGCTCAAGGAAAAATGTCATCAATAACTTCCTCCATCTGGTATTCCCCTTGAAATATAGTATATTGATTATGTTTCCTTTACGTTGACTTATATTTACTTCACACTGGTCCAGTTCCCCTTGAAATAGAATGTTAGATTCATGTTTATTTTATACAAACTTATATTTACTTTGTGCCAGCTCGCTTCCCCTTGAAATATAATATTTTGATTTGTGTTTACATTATATTGATTGAGGTTTACTTTATACTGTTTCAGCCCATCTGAAAACCATAATACCTGACCCATTTGAAAAACATAATGCTCAGCCCATATGAGAAATATAATGCCTGACCTGTTTGAGAAACATAATTAATAGCCCATTTGAGAAACTGGTAGTATAATAGGTACTGTAGCAATTATACATCTAAAGAGGTCAGATAACTACACTAATTTTGGATGAGTTTGTTTGTATGAACAAATAAATGGGTACTGTAGTAGAATTTGTAATATCCAAAGATATCAATATACCAGTTATAGCAAGTTAATTTTTGCATTTTGCATTAAAAACTTAGCTTTCATCATTAATGATTTAGTTTTACAAGTTGTTTAAGTACTGTTGTTTTTGGGGGGCATGGAACTATATAAATGTACTGTATTCATAGTACTGCATTTGATTATAGATTCACAGCTACATAACATAACATCTTTTTCCTGTGTTGCAGTAGATATCCAAGGTAGCAGGAGGATAGCTCATAACTGTCAGCATGCTATTCGTGGTACAGCAGACAGATTGCAATGAGCGCCGAGTTAACTGTAAATGAAGAGTCAATTTCTACATCTTAAAAGCTATCCTTGGAGTGCTCTTTGGTCAGTCTCCAAGAATGAGTCAACGACCTCCCATATGTGAACAAATATTTCATACCTAGTGTATAGAAAACAGTCTCAAGTTACATGTAAACCAGTCCATTTGATTGCCATGTTTCCGCCAAAGCCAGGAAATTCTTTTAGCTGGTGCAGATAATTTCCAAGGGAATGTCTTCAAAAGCCAAAGTATTCTTCCTGCCACTGTGCTCTACCCTTATCAACCCCATCACTAAATACAATGCCCCCCTTGTTATGTACAAATTAAAACATTTTGATGAACAAGAAAGGGCCCAAAGGTACCTTAGCAGGAATATTAAAGGCCTAAGTTGCTCAACAATCCTGATAGATTATCACAACCCTCCTTATATTCAGTAGCATACAGGTTGCTAGATTGCTCCAAGGTGATCTGTTTCTCACTTTTTGAATCATAAAAGACCCTATACTATTTGATTTCCTATTTCTTTGTAAAACCACTGGCTTTGCAAACACCCAGAATAAGGACTTAAATTTACACCAATAAATAAAAATGGTTTGCTGGAGAGATAGGGTCATAAGTCAACATATTCCTAGCCTATTAATTAAGTTACCACTACAGGCCAAATAAAGTGCTAGTTTGACTTCTTTTAAGGCTACTCTTGATGACTGGATAAGGAGATTTAGATTTATACCAGGACTGTCATATACAGCCTTGCTTAATTTGGGAGATGGGCACTGTCAAATGCTTGAAAAGGGAGGCACAAACTTAAGTGTGTCTACTTAAGGATGTATAACACTTGCCATGTTAAGGTTGCTGTGATCGCTTGCCTAGTATGTTCTTATGTTCCTACTATTGCCCTTCTACCAATAAGACTGCATCTTGCAACAATGAATAAATGGGTAAAATGCATATAAATAAAATGGTTCTAACAGTGAAAGGGTCAACTACAAGTAATCTCTTTTCACATGTGGAACATATTCATAATCCCTATTACATTCTATTTCAAGGAGAACACAAAAAGTATTTAGAATTAAAACAAAATAATATTGAATGGAAAACAAAACAAGGATTTCTGGCAGGTCAAAAACAATGACAGATTCTATGTGCAAAACAATCATTTCACCATTAAGGTAAATCTAGAAAATTGAGAGAATCTTAGCCTTAATGGTTGTATTTGATTTCCAGTCATTAAGTGCCATCAAAAATGAAGGATGTTATAGTCTAAAAAAAGGCAATTAAGCCAAATTATATCCTGTCAGGAAAAAAATATATACCATACCCCTTAATGTCAACCAATATATAACTTTTCCAAAAAGAAAGTTGTGAAAGAAGTTGAAAATGCCAACACTGTAGCTCTAGGATTTGACATGTGAAGCTCTTATCTGAAAAATGTTTTGGTTGTTGTTACAGTACATGGCCCTGATAAGCACTACCTTTCAAAATTAGCAGCAAAATATTTGTATGGAATTGCATCTTCTGTTCCAGGTGAACAACTTTCCAATAGAGTTGTAGATACAGTCAGTAGTAGACAAGCCCATCTAAAACCGTATCATGATGACAAGTTAACATTTGCCAAAACAGATATACACCTGGCATAGATTATGGTCATTTTACAGATGAACATGCCTACTAGGTGAGCAAGACCTGTTTCATTGTGCAGGAATTTGTTTCTCGGACTTCAGGATGCAATAGTGCTAGGGTTACCCATTTTACATTCAGTTTTATACACGCACTGTAACAAATGATCATGTAACAGTATATATTATATAACATGAGATTACATACCATTACATTGTCTGCTTCATATGATGTGTCAATCTGAACATAAAATGCAATCTTCATTTGATGCGTCAGTCTGAACATAAAATACAATTATAATTTATGGATTCATTCAATATATGCTGAGACAAGTGATATGCAATTTTACCACTTCTTATGATGTGCTAAAATGAATGTAAAACATTTTTATAAGGTGAGCCGATGACATATAATACAATGTATTTCTTCTGTAGTGTGTTAATGTGCAGTAACTTATGAGCAAGAATTTTAAGGTTGGACTAATTTCCTGTGATACTGTATAACTGTATAGAATTAAAAATTAAATTAAGCTTGTGTAGAGTTTCTTTCAATAACTTATTTTATGTGTTAACAATTGTTTTGAATGTACACTGACATAGGCAGCTAAGAGTATGTACTATATGGCATCCTGCACGTTTATAGATTTATACATGCTGCCTATATTGTTTTATAATGTCATTGATTCACCCATATGTTGTACGTCTCTGGTATTATACTACTGAGAGCACTCATGCACTGAAAAGCTTCTAGGTGCCCTATGGACAAGACAGCGAAGGTCCCAGGTTCCTATGTTTTGCACTGTTGCATTTTATATAACTTATTTTATTTTGTTTGAATGGTAATCAGAGTACTAGACTCATCGTTTTGGCCCATTTTAGCCATAACCCAGAACAGTAGCCATGTTTTTACAACACACAAACAAATTAATAGTTAACATTTGATAATGCAGAAGATGACCCAGTACTTTACAAAATCAGAGATAGAGCTACACAGAAATTGCCAACTTTCTTAGTGTTATTAAAATAAAATCGTTCTAATTCAGCTGGTGTTCAATATAATGTTTTAAGGGATATTTTAGAGGCGTAAGTGGAGTTTATGTCAGGTGAAGATTTGCACAGTCTGTAAATTAGTGGACATGTGAGGAAGATGGGGAAGAGGAATACGTAAGATGAAGTTTGAAATGCTGGAAAAGGTAAGCTGGATTTGGAGACTGGTTGGAAAAAGTGACAACAGGAGGTGCAGGTCACTGAAATGCAGAGACAGCCTCAGTGTGTGTGATACTTGTGGGAAGGCCACACCAGATTTTAGTCCAAGAACATAGAATGTATGGTTCTATGGAGATTAAGGAATTACTAGCTTTTTTTAATGACATGTTCACTGAATTGGTATCTGGGAAGCAGAGAGCAATACTGATATGTTGTCTTGATGAAACTATAATATTTAAATATTTGAACATAAGGGCATGGAGATCAGGCAGTTTTTATTTTTTATGAGGACCCAGTTACTCAGACAAATTGAAGTACAGTGTGCCCAAATTTTGGATAAAGGAGGATAAACCTGCATATTTAATTAGACAAGACTTGGATATCTTTGTGGAAGTCCATGTACCAGCCATGCTTAGAGTGTGAAGTCCACATGCTAGTCATGCTTAGAGATACCGATTAATGCAATAGGCTCAGATGAGAGGAACCTAGAAATTGAGTAGTAGCCAAAAGGATCTAGCTTAATTTAAGCTCTAGGTAGCTGATGTTTCTGGACACAAAAAGTGTGGAATCAAGAATTATTATTAAGTATTAAAACAAATTCTGTAAGATTGTCACTATGTCAGAAAATGGATTAGGGTATGAGGATAAATTAAGCCCAGCATGTGTTCTGAAAAGAATATTTTTTCATCAGTAGTGTAATATCTAGCACCAACAGGAGATTTTGAAGGTCAAGCAAAGTTTATATATGGCAACAGTGACAGAAGCATGTGATTTAAAGATAATTAGACAATGGGCAAACTATACATTAGTATCCAGACTGGATAACGAGTGTTCTCCTCTGGGGTATTAATGTACAAGTAATGCTGCCGAAAAATGTGTCCGCCACTTCATGGCAGCATATCAAGCCACTGTGGAGCTCGGACTGAGAAACAAAATGGCAGCCATCATTTTAGCGCTTTTGCTGTTTAGTGAGTATAAAATATATAAAAAAAGAAAACAACTACAAAACAGATGTGTGTGTGTGTGTGTGTGTGTGTGTGTGTGTGTGTGTGTGTGTGTGTGTGTGTGTGTGTGTGTGTGTGTGCTTATTTATGTCTGTGTTTCAGTATATGCATGCATATCAGTGAAAGTGAGAGTGAGTGACCCATTATTTTACACTCGCTAAGCATTACTTTTGCTGTTTATCAAGTGTAAAGTAAGAAAATTAAAAAATGAGAATAAACCATGTGTGTGTGAGTGTATGTGTTGTGTATGAGAGTGAGAGAGAGCGATCAACGACTGAAACAGAAAAGAGTGTGTGTGTATGTTTCTGTCTGTGTGTGTGAGTGAATGCATTAAAAAATAAGAACAGATTTTAATTATTGCTCTTATACAATTACAAATGTACTTAAATTAAAGGATTTGTTAGCATGAATTTTTTGAAGGAAATAAAACTCTGAAACTTAAATGTATGTCATTATTTAGAAACTTCTGTTTGTAATGAGTGGCAATAAACCAAAGATTTTAGGTGTAAGGGACCAAAAAATATAAAGTAAATATCTGGAGTTTTTTTTAAGTATTATATTTTGGATATGAAATCATTCCTCCAACACCATTAACATATACTATAGCAAGTTTGAAACATTAGGTGGGGGAACTATTTTACATCAAAAATATGTTAACAAAAAATAAAATAGTACTTAAAAAATAAGTAAGTAAGCAAAATGCAACAATTTTACAGAGGTCCCATTCTCTAAGTGCCATAATGCCCTCCAGGGCTTGCGGCACTGGGTGTCATAACACCACTGGGTGTGGGTTAATTACACATTAACACACACCCTGTCAGGCATTATTGCTTGATTACACAATAAATGGATAATGTCTTCACTGGTCAGTCAGGTTGGACCATAAAGCAGTCTCCTTTAAAATTAAAATAAAATCCGGCACCACAGTAAACCCTGGTAGTATTAAAAATTATTCTAAGACAAACTTATTATTATTAAGTGACACCTTGGCAAAATTCCAAGCCCCCAAACCATGAGAACACCACTGCCTATGCAGAATTGTTCACAGAAATCCTACACAATCATGTTAATGGCTGCACTGAGGTAGCTGTACCTATCCAGGAAAAGCAAATGACAAACTTAGAATAAAGCTATCCTGGTGGAATCACAGTATCAACAGGCTGTATAAAAAAGAAAGCAAATCCTGGCAAAAATTAGGAAATGCAGTGTCCGGCAAGTTAAAAACTGAGGTCAAGGCCAATGTCAAGAGACAATCTAAACAAGTAACATAGGGGGATAATCAAGTGTACCAAGGCTATTTTGTTGGTAAAAATATCCTACTGGGCCAAGGATAATCACAAACGTTTGTTCAGCTATGTCCACGACCTCAAAGGTAGTTCACAGGAATGCACCCAACTAACTGTAAATGGAGCCACTTATATGGAGTCAGAGGAAATAGCAAATCTACTGGCCAACACATTTAGCTGCAATTTTATCCCACCCTCCAGGAAAAAAACCCCTCATGAAATGCCCTCAGCCATAACTCCTCCAACTATCACTAGGGAAAAGGTCATCAATGCACAAGGCCAAGAACACTGCATCATTGGGTTCTGATAATAGGTCAGGAGGCCTCCTTGATAGCATGAAATGTGAACTATCAGGACCATCAGAACTGCTATTTAACCACAGCCTCTAACAGTCATTGTGCCAAGTTTATGGAGGACTGCAACTGTCATCCCACTGCACAAGGGCAAGCAATATACAGCCCTAGTCTCATATGCAAGGCCATGGAAAAAGTTATCACAGAGATAATAAATAATGACATAGGAAAATCTTCAGTCACTGAATCAAACCCAGTTTGTGTTGTCAAGGGCAGGTCATGCCAACATAGCCTGGTGGACTTATTTGACAAGGTCACCAAAGCAATGGAAGAAAGAAAACAGTGAATGCTGCCTACTTTGATCTGGTTGAACACTCTGAACAGTAGTTGTATAATGGCAGATGACCATTATACAAGTAAACCGGTTTCAGCTATAATATAGCCTTTATCAATGCTACATGTTGTGAACAAGTGAAAAAACCAACCACCATATGAGTCCCAAATTTATAGTACTCATTTAAAGGGGCATGTACCATAAAAGGACACATACATTTGGGAACAAAAAAGATTATTCCTATACGTATATGCAGCAACACCAAAACCTACCAAATCTATATGAATATATATCATATCATAAAAAATTAATACAATAATCAACCTGTCTCAATTGTTTCATATGAATGCATATAAATATACCATACATTTTTGTATAAACATACATTTACATTGAGACATATGAAATTGGTATGAATACATTCCATATAGTTAAAAAACTAAAAGGTATAGTGTCTCGACCAACCTATCCCATTTATTGTTTACTTCAGTACCTATAAATATAACTGTAGCATTGATAAAGGCTATATTATAGCCAATATAATGGTCATCTTACTGATCTGGCCAACACTTTCAATACAATACCCCACTTCAGCATTGTTGACAAATTCACAGAATTAGGTATAAACCCCTTTGTCACCTGCTGGATAGCCAGCTGACTTACAGATAGGACCCAAGAAGTTATGATAAGGGAGTCTTCCTCCACTGAGGCTAGTCACTAATGAAGTAACTCAGAACTCTGAACTGGGACTGCTCCTTTTTAGCATCTATTTCTCTGAGGTCAATGCCAATGTCAAGGGCCTCTGGCTGACCAGTTTTCAGATAATTTCATACTGGGTGCAGTCATAGAATCCTGCAATTATACAAATACCCAAAAAGGTGTGACACAGACAAATAACTGATGCCAAAGCCAGTCTAAAACTCAATGCCAAACAGCATGTAACAGTATCTTTTGGGAAGATGACTACTCCTGGAAAATACCACATTGACAATACTCCCCTTGGAGTAGACTCAGTGGCCAGAGATCTGGGAATGCATGTAAACAGCAACCTGACCTTTGGCCATCATGTGTTTATGGTGGTATGAGAACCATTATATGGCACAACTTATAAGCATGGTATGGAACCTAATTCTAAGGATGTAGTGGTTCTGCTGCATTAAGCCCTCATCAGACCAATCATTGAATACAGTACCCCTTTGGCATATGCCTGATCAAGCTTATGCAGCAACTGTGTCCACAGAGGTTCCTCACAAAAAATATAGGGTGCAAGCAACATGGCCTGTATGAACTCCCTCAAAGCCCTGTCCCCTTTGCCCAGTATTCTAAAGGCTGCTGAGAGATGATCTATGCCTGGCATACAAAGCATTGTCTGATCCCACTCTGATGGGCTTGTTGCACATCTGAAAAACAAATAGAATTAGATTTACACAATCTAGGGACATCAACCCCATCCTGAACATAAATAGGACATGTTGGAAGGAAAGGTATGTGTCTCAGAGGCTGTCCCTTATCTGGAATAGGCTTCCCATCCATGCTAAGCAGAGCTGTTTTCTAGCCAAATTCATGCATAACTTGCACCAGCGGATGGGAAATTGGAAATGTATCCCTGATCTGGCACCCAAGTCTCTAATATATAGAGGCAGCCTGGAAATGCTTGGCCATCCATACCCAAGTTTATATATACCCTCTAAAACAACTCTAGAGTATTATCCAGCTGGATACATTTGGGAAGCAAAGCTAGGCCTAAAAAGGCCTCCATGGGTCCTTAGCATAATAATAACCTATGAACCTAGATTATTGACAGATAGAGGTTTGAGGGCAGGGAAATAATATAAAAACTGAATAGGAGGTGGATTAAAATGGAGCCATGGAGAACTTTGGAGTAAATAGGAATGGTTGTCAGAAGATTAGGGTCAAATGTGACCTTGAAAGATATGTTAGTTATATTCTGAACTAGGATACAGCAGTAAGGCTAAAGAGAGATGAGGAATGATTGACAAATGGAAAGGCTTTTCAGGGTCTGTGAATAAAACTTCTGTTGATAAGCTGCTGTCCATTGCTATAAGAATGCAGGTAAATAGAGTAAAAAGTAATGTGTGCATGTTTCCTCCTCGCATGAAGTTATGTGGGTATCTTTTAAGGACACTACATTTGTTTATATAGTCAGAAGTTTTTTTCTAAAACTGTATTTTCCATTAGGACTGCAAACAAGGAGTCTGGCCTGTAGTCTGAGGTTTTGTTACAATTTTTTGCACTCCCAGATGGCATTTTTTTCTTTTTTCAGATGTACACACTAACAGTTTTTATAATATTTATCCTACAAGCATTGTGGTGTTATGCACACCAATTCACGTGGAAGTAATTTTGGCATTCAGTTTACAGGTATAACTTTAATAATTTGGACAACATTTGAATCTGATATAGTCTATGAAGCGCTAGCTGTTTGAAGAAAAACATCTCTGTTACTATGGGCAGTTCTTATACCATGAAAGAAAATATTTCTAAAGTTTTCTGGAAGAAACTGTTTTTTATTTTGAGTATTTGCCACCTCACTAAAAGGATAAATTTTTAGCTGAAATGTCATTGTATGCTCTTTATGCTAGAACAGTAAACCATTTTTCTAGACTTTATATACACTTACAGAAATTAATATTTTATCAGTAGAATTGTATTTTTAATAAAATTTATTTTCAGCGTGATTAACAGGATATAAGTTACTACGTCTGAAAAACAGACTGCATCATGCGCTCTTGGAATTTAGACTTCTGAAGCGGAATTTTATATTTTTCACTCTACAGGTTAACCCTTTTGTCCAAATGCTTTAATTTGTTTTTCTTTTACAATAGACTTTTTTTTCATAAGATATTAAAAAAAAGCCATAGTTTCTTCTTTTATCTCAGTTAGTCATTGTTACCTTGTAGACATAGGGATTACTAAACCACATATAATTGTCGGTACAAATATAATAGCACACTGGGATAACAAACAAGAACACAAACAAGAAATAATACAAATTAAATAATTTTAAAGGAAAACATATGCAAGTATAACACCACTTTGTATCTGAAAAGTAAACAGTCCTTACTGATATCTTGTTTTTGTACATAAACTCAGACTGGAAAAATGATAATAGCAAACAAGCATTTTAAGTGCTGTTTTCCAGATTTGTGTTGTTGGTTCCTGCTATTAGGGAGTGAAGTGTACTCCATAATATCTATACTTGAATCAGTGTTGTATAGAATTAATTCTGTATTCTGCTAGCTTGAACAAATACATTACTGTTCATGTATGAAATACTTGAATTTAAGTCCATGAAGTACATCACAACTGACTAATAGCAGTTTTGAAATGTTACATTAAGAATGCAATAATAATGAATCTGCTATGAAATTATTAATATGTCATCAAACAAGCTGAAAACAAAAATCAAAAAAGTACAATGACAGACAGAGAATAATTATAGACAAGGTCTATTCTCTCACCTTTGTGAATTTGGATGATATCAGCTAATTTCAATTTCAACAGAATAAGACTATCCTTCACTAGTGCATTGATTACTTTAGTTAATGATCTTGCAATTTAATTTCTGAAAACTACTACAGACTTTTTAGGGGTCGTTCAGCTAATGCACTTTATTTTCAAGACAGACAACTTAACCACTACCTCTGATATTAGGGGTCAATGTGCATTGAGAGTAAAGTCTGTATGATTAATAATGGAAGTTTTACAAAATCATACCAGACTGTGGAAATAAGTGTAAACGACACACACTATAGTGCTGGTGGTTGCTGACTAGTGCATTATAACACACTCACTATTGTGCTGGTGGTTGCTGACCAGTGCATTATGATACACTCACTTAATATAATCTGTATGTACATTCCCCCGGTAACAATATATCTACACTTGAAGATATCCTGCACTGGCTATCATGTCACTACCCCCAAAAAACCCTACTACTTGAAGACTTTAACATACACTGGGGCACCTGTTCCTCAGAATCCCCAACCACCCATATTAACCTGCATGCATTTACACAAATCATATCCACCCCCTACCAGGATAGGTAAACCCAACCACAAAGAAAGCATACTTGACTGGGAACTCATAAATAGTCACCCCCAACTGTACACCTCTGGTACCCTCCCTGATGGCCTAAGTGATCACCTTCTCACATATGTAATTAAGCACAAAGTCATTAATTCCCAACAACCCTTACACAGAAAGTTTAGAAACAATAAAAACATTGACCTGCCAAATTCCAATAAGAACTAAACTCATGTAATTGGTCTACTCTAACACACCTTCCCTTAGAGGAAGCAGTAGCATACTTTAACAACAAATTCCTTGAGATCCTTGATTTGCATGCACCTGTTCGTTCAAAGAGAACAAAGGCAAAAACTGTGCCATGGCTTTCTAAAGAGTCTAAACTCAAAATTACCCATAGAAATAAAGCATGGGCTTTATGGCATTCTTCTAAAGACGCCAAGATCACATTAAATACAGGCACTCCAGGAACGAAACTAAAAAAATCCATTTTACAAGACAAAAAACAATACTACTGTAATTTACAGATAGTAAATCAAAATAACCCTCAGAAGTTTTGGGCAGGTTTAAATAAAATACTACATCCTGGACAAACTTCAACCCCAATCCCTGCTGCTACTATTGATAAAACCCCTGAAGATGTTTCTGACAGTTTTAACCGATTCTTTACTGAGACAATTCAAGCCCTAGCTAGCCAACCACCTCCTAGCTCCCCTGGTCCTGAAAGTAGCACCCCTAGAAACCTACTCACATTCAGCTTCCAACCAGTCACCACTTCACTTATCTGTACCTTAATCAAAAAATTAAAACCCACTACACTTTCTGCTGATCAACTCCCTGCCGAGTACCTAGAAAAATCAGCTGATGCTATAGCTTACCCTCTCTCAATACTAATCAATCGAACCATAGTAGAAGCTAAATTTCCCACCATCTGGAAAATATCCTATGTAATCCCACTTCACAAAGGTGGCAGCTCTACTGAATTTTTCAATTATAGGCCAATAGCTATACTCTCTCCATTTGCAAAGATTATGGAAAAATTTATTCATAGACAACTCATGCACCACCTAATCCAGAATCACCTTATGGCAGATACTCAGCATGGCGTCCGTCCTCATCACAGCACTACTTCAGCCCTCCTAGCCTTTACCTACACCATAAACCATAATCGCAACAATAATTATATATCCTCAGCCCTCTTCCTGGATCTTTCCAAGGCATTCAAAATGGTTGATAATCAACTTTTAATCCACACCCTGCAAACATTCTTTCTAGATACTAGAGCCCTTCAATGGTTTCAGTCCTACCTGAATGGTCGACAGCAGGCTGTCCTCTGGCAGAACAAACTCTCTAACCTTCTACCTAACACCCTCAGAGTACCACAAGGCTCTATACTAGGGCCCTTGCTGTTCTCCATCTTCATTAACGACCTTTATACTGTCATCCCAAAAGTCAGCTGCATCCAATATGCTGATGACTCTACTCTGACTTGCTCGGCCACATCTCCAATAGAGTTATGGTCAGCTACCCAGACCACCTTTAATACAATAGAAAACTGGCTTTCTGAACGTCATCTGATCCTAAATCCCAAAAAAACTAAAATGCTGTTATTTTCACCAACACATAGGTCTACCACTTTCACCTTTACCATAAATTTAAATGATGGCACAATAATCTCCCCTGACCCCTCTACAAAACTATTAGGTGTCATCATAGATAATAATCTAAAATTCAACCGTCATGTTAACCAAACTATCAAAACCATCAATAAAAAACTAGGGTCACTTTACAGAATAAAAGCCTTCCTAACCCGTCCAGCTAAAATTGCCATAGCTCGCTCTCACCTTCTTTCAACACTTCTGTATGCATCCCCCCTACTCTTGAATTTAAACAAGACTGTCCTTAACAAACTCTCAATTTGCTACAACCACATTGCCAGGTTTGCCACTGGGCTGCCTTTTAGGACACATCATTGCATCAATCTAAATCAGCTTGGGTGGCTTGAACTACCCAGGCTAATCCAGTATAACCAACTGATTATGGCCTATAAAATCCTCTATAATCTGGACAATACTCCTGCACTTAAAAATATTATCACCCCCTATAACAATCCTAGACCACTTTGATCCTCTAACAAGCTACTAATTCAGACTAACAAAATTAATAACATAGCCGGTGACTCTCTCTTTGCAAACTCTGTAAGTAGAACCTGGAACTCTCTTCCAGCTGATAAATTCCTTACTTTCCACCTTAGATCAATTTAAAACTAGACTCAAACAACATTTGTCACTTAACTGGCTATGTCAATGTATCAAGCCTGGCTAACTCTCTCTAGAATGTGTAAAAATCTGTTAACCAGGCTACTGTGTAATTTAATTTAATCCTAATTTACGCTCAGGATTAACTCTAACTTGTGGAACTTGTTTAACTTGCTTACTTATGTAATCTCTGTAAATAGTCTGTTTGTAATATGTAATGCTGTTTCTGCTTACCCTTGGAGCTTTTCTCCCCGGACCTCCGCTGAAAATGGACATGCATCCAGTCGGACTATCCCGGTCAACAAATGTAAAATAAAATAAATAAATAAAAATAAAATAGTGCTGGTGGTCACTGACTAGTGCATTATGACACACTCACTATAGTGCTGGTGGTCGCTGACTAGTGCATTATGACACACTCACTATAGTGCTGGTGGTCACTGACTAGTGCATTATGACACACTCACTATCATGCTGCTGGTTGCTGACTAGTGCCTTGTGACACACTTACTATAGTGCTGGTGGTTGCTGATTAATGCATCATGACACTCTCACTATAGTGCTGGTGGTCGCTGACTAGTGTATTATGAACCACAAAATGTCCAAACACATTAATGCAATTCCTTTGAAAGTTAACATACAAGCTTGCTCTTGGTATAAAAATAGGGGTCTATATTAGTTCATCGATAGCTTAGGTTGTCGAATCTGTAATGATCTACACCTAAGCGTCGAAATTGCAAAATCTGGAATGGCCATTTAAGCAAATTTTTTCCTCGGGGAAAGAATTCAGTAGGGCCGTCCGCGAACAAAGTTAACTTTTCAGCCTAAATAAAGTGGGGGGCTTCAACCCCCGTCATGGGGGGCTATGCCCCCCACTCCCCCCTAACTAAATATATCAACTCCGAGATCGCTCCACATTGCCGAAAAGCCAAATTCCCGATAACGGCCAAGCAACTTCTTTCCCAAGGAAAGAATTTGCTAAAATGACTGAGATTTTGCAAGTTCGACGCTTAGGTGTCGATCATTACAGATTCAACAACCTAAGCTGTCGATGAACTAATATAGACCCAAAAATAGAACATGATGTTGCACTCAGCAACATATTAACCATAAGGTATGTATAGTCCAATCAGTGTAGTTGGACACCTGGTTTTGAAAGATTTGCTTATGAGGCCAATCACTTAGCAAGGACTTTGTTTAATTTTGTCACATTGTCTCAAAGTAATAAACTGTTGCCTATGTATTTACCCAAGTCTTTGAATTTCTTGGTAGTCTCAACAACTGTGTTGTCAAAGAGACTGCCCTGAGGTACTATCTAGGGACCAAAGTGCAGGTGTTTATCATAAGACCCTTGGCCATGCAATTATAGTTGACTCATATTTGTTTAATAAAGTAAGGTCCTGAGTGGAAGCAACAGTAGATCCAGTTTTAATGTCATCACTGTATTTTGAGATCTACTAAACTTTTGATCCTGGAAAACAACAGAAACTCATAATAAGGAGACTTGGACCAAGTACAGAGCTTTGATGCACCTCATTGTTTAAAGAGACCCATTTCAAGTGACTGCCTAAACAGTGACCCCTGGTTTATGCCTGCTATCCATTCTTTGACCCATTTAGTAATACATTAATTCATGCCATGGTCTCAATAACTTCATAAAAGAACATGATGAGGAATGGAGTTCATGGCATTGGCATGATCTAAATAAAATACCACAATGCTAAGTCCCTCAAGCACTGCTGAACTGATGGATTCATAAAAAGTATGCTAAACTACATAAGGTTAACCTTCTCTGCATAAAACACTGTTGACACAAGTCAAAGTTAGGTCTCTATATGTTGTCCTTATTTAATAGTGACAATATGAATCTCTCAAAGGATTTACCAATGTCATAAGTAAAACTAATTGGTCAATAATTATAGACAAGGTCTATTCTCTCACCTTTGTGAATTTGGATGATATCAGCTAATTTCAATGTCAACAGAATAAGACTATCCTTCACTAGTGCATTGATTACTTTAGTTAATGATCTTGCAAGTTAATTTCTGAAAACTACTACAGACTTGTTAGGGCTCGTTCAGCTAATGCACTTTATTTTCAAGACAGACAACTTAACCACTACCTCTGATATTAGGGGTCAAGGTGCATTGAGAGTAAAGTCTGTATGATTAATAATGGAAGTTTTACAAAATCATATTAGACTGTGGAAATAAGTGTAAAAGACACACACTGTAGTGCTGGTGGTTGCTGACTAGTGCATTATAACACATCACTATCGTGTTGGTGGTTGCTGACCAGTGCATTGTGATGCACTCATTTAATATCATCTGTTTGTACATTCCCCCAGGTAACAATATATCTACACTTGAAGATATCCTGCACTAGCTATCATGTCACTACCCCCAAGAAACCCTACTACTTGGAGACTTTAACATAGACTGGGGCACCTGTTCCTCAGAATCCCCAACCACCCATATTAACCTGCATGCATTTACACAAATCATATCCACCCCTACCAGGATAGGTAAACCCAACCAAAAAGAAAGCATACTTGACTGGGTACTCATAAATAGACACCCCCAACTGTACACCTCTGGTACCCTCCCTGATGGCCTAAGCGATCACCTTCTCACATATGTAATTAAGCACAAAGCCATTCATTCCCAACAACCCTTACTCAGAAAGGTTAGAAACAATAAAAAATGTACCCTGCCAAATTCCAACAAGAACTAAACTCATGTAATTGGTCTATTCTAAAACACCTTCCCTTAGAGGAAGCAGTAGCATACTTTAACAACAGATTCCTTGAGATCCTTGATTTGCATGCACCTGTTTGTTCAAAGAGAACAAAGGCAAAAACTGTGCCATAGCTTTCTAAAGAGTCTAAACTCAAAATTACCCATAGAAACAAAGCATGGGCTTTATGGCGTTCTTCTAAAGACCCCCAAGATCACATTAAATACAGGCAATCCAGGAACGAAACTAAAAAATCCATTTTACAAGACAAAAAACAATACTACTGTAATTTACAGACAGTAAATCAAAATAACCCTCAGACGTTTTGGGCAGGTTTAAATAACCTACTACATCCTGGACAAACTTCAACCCCAATCCCTGCTGCTATTATTGATAAAACCCCTGAAGATGTTTCTGACAGTTTTAACCGATTCTTTACTGAAACAATTCAAGCCTTAGCTAGCCAACTACCTCCTAGCTCCCCTGGTCCTGAAAGTAGCACCCCTAGAAACCTACTCGCATTCAGCTTCCAACCAGTCACCACTTCACTTATCTGTACCTTAGTCAAAAAATTAAAACCCACTACACTGTCTGCTGATCAACTCCCTGCCGAGTACCTAGAAAGATCAGCTGATGCTATAGCTTACCCTGTCTCAATACTAATCAATCGAACCATAGTAGAAGCTAAAATTCCCACCATCTGGAAAATATCCTATGTAATCCCACTTCACAAAGGAGGCAGCTCTACTGAATTCTCCAGTTATAGGCCAATAAGCCCAAAGAGTGGCGTACAGCAACAGTGGTCCCTCTCCACAAAGGTGGTGCCTCAACGGATCCTGGAAACTATCGCCCCATAAGTCTCACTAGCTTGGTCTGCAAAGCTATGGAAAGGATCATCATGGACCTTATAAATAAAGATATTGCGGACCTACAGACACTGGATCCTACCCAGTTCGGCTTTGTTAAGGGCAGATCCTGCCTCTTAAACCTGGTCAATTTCTTTGAAACAGTCACCAAGGCCATTGACAAGGGGAAGGTGGTCCACACATCCTACTTGGACCTCGCAAAAGCCTTCGATACAATACCCCACTCGGGCATTATAGATAAGCTCACCAGCTTAAATATAAACCCCTATGTCACTAGATGGGTTGCAAACTGGCTCAAGGACAGAACCCACATGGTTAGAATAGCTGGAGCCATGTCAGACTCCAAACCAGTTACAAGTGGCGTCCCACAAGGCTCAGTCCCGGGACCTCTCTTGTTCAGTATATATTTCTCGGAGGTGCAGGCCAACATGGAAGGACTGTGGCTGACCAAGTTCGCAGATGACTGCAAACTGGGCGCCATAATAGACTCTCTAGCCGACACAAGCATCCTCCAAAAGGGCCTCATAGAAACAGACAACTGGTTCCAGAGCCATGGCCTCAAGCTAAACGCCAAAAAGTGTATAGTCATCCCCTTTGGCAAAAACAAAGTGCCCACAAATTACCACATAGGTGGTAATCCATTAAGTACAGAAGAAGTAATTAGGGACCTGGGGACCCAAGTTGATAGCAATCTCTCATTTGACAACCACGTGGCCAAAGTGGTTAGAAAAACATTTTATATAGCCCACCTAATCATGAAGGGATTCACATCTAGATCAGGAAGTCATCGTGCCTCTTTACTCATCCCTCATCAGGCCCATAATTGAGTACAATGCCCTTTTGGGATGTACCTTACCAGACATCTGCAGCAACTGGAAAGACCCCAAAAGTACCTCACCAAGAGGATCAAGGGGCTCAAACAGATGCCGTATGCTGCCCGGTTAAAGAAACTCCAGCTCTACTCAGTGGCATACCGCCTGCTCAGAGGCGATCTGTGCCTGACATATAAAGCCATGTCAATCCGAATTAATGGACATGCTGCACCTCAGAAAATCCAAATCCCATCGAGCTACGTGCTCGAGGGACTTGAACCTCAGCACTGAAATAAATAGGACATGCTGGAGGGACAGATTCATAACCCAGAGGCTCCCTTCACTCTGGAATAAAATCCCAGTCCAGGTTAGGCAGAGTCCCTCATTGACTCTCTTCAAGAGGAATCTTGATGAGTGGATGGGAGATCGTAGGTTTACCCCTGGTATCACTTCTGTGTCACTGTTAGACAGAGGCACAGTATACTATCCTCGAAAAAGGGCATAGCAAAATTAATTTAAAATGGGTGGCGAAAGCCATACACACTCTGGCTAGGCTTATAAATGCCCTAGGGCAGATAGCCTAGTATGAACCTATGAACCTATAATAGCTATACTCTCTCCACTTGCAAAGATTATGGAAAAATGTATTCATAGACAACTCATGCACCACCTAATCCAGAATCACCTTATGGCAGACACTCAACATAGCTTCCATCCTCATCACAGCACTACTTCAGCCCTCCTAGCCTTGACCTACACCATAAACCATAATAGCAACAATAATTATATATCCTCAGCTCTCTTCTTGGATCTTTCCAAGACATTCGAAATGGTTGATCACCAACTTTTAATCCACACCCTGCAAACACTCTTTCTAGATACTAGAGCCCTTCAATGGTTTCAATCCTACCTGACTGGTCGACAGCAGGCTGTCCTCTAGCAGAACAAACTTTCTAACCTTCTACCTAACGCCCTTGGAGTATCACACGGCTCTGTACTAGGGCCCTTGCTGTTCTCCATCTTCATTAACAACCTTTATACTGTCATCCCAAAAGTCAGCTGTATCCAATATGCTGATGACTCTACTCTGACTTGCTCGGCCATATCTGTAATAGAGTTATGGTCAGCTACCCAGACTACCTTTAATACAATAGAAAACTGGCTTAATGAACATCGTCTGATCCTAAATCCTAAAAAACCTAAAATGTTGTTATTTTCACCGACACATAGGTCTATCGCTTTCACTTTTACCATGAATTCAGATGATGGCACAATAATCTCCCCTTACCCCTCTACAAAACTATTAGGTGTCATCATAGATAATAATCTAAAATTTGACCGTCATGTTAACCAAACTATCAAAACCATCAATAAAAAACTAGGATCACTTTACAGAATAAAAGCCTTCCTATCCCCTCCAGCTAAAATTGCCATAGCTCACTCTCACCTTCTTTCAACCCTTCTATATGCATCCCCTCTACTCTCGAATTTAAACAAGGCTGTCCTTAACAAACTCTCAATTTGCTACAACCACATTGCCAGGTTTGCCACTGGGCTGCCTTTTAGGACACATCATTGCATCAATCTAAATCAGCTTGGGTGGCTTGAACTACCCAGCCTAATCCAGTATAACCAACTGATTATGGTCTATAAAATCCTCTATAATCCGGACAATATTCCTGCACTTAAAAATATTATCACCCCATATAACAGTCCTAGACCACTTCGATCTCTAACAAACTACTAATTCAGACGAACAAAATTAATAACACAGCCGGTGACTCTCTCTTTGCAAATTCTGTAAGTAGAACCTGGAACTCTCTTCCATCTGATACATTCCTTACTTTCCACCTTAGGTCAATTTAAAACTAGACTCAAACAACATTTGTCACTTAACTGGCTATGTCAATGTATTAAGCCTGGCTAATTCTCTCTAGAATGTGTAAAAATCTGTTAACCAGCTTACTGTGTAATTTAATTTAATCCTGATTTACGCTCAGGATAAACTCTAACCTGTGGAACTTGTTTAACTTGCTTACTTATGTAATCTCTGTAAATAGTCTGCTTGTAATATGTAATGCTGTTATTATGTAATGCTGTATCTGCTTACCCTTGGAGCTTTTCTCCCCGGGCCTCCGCTGAAAATGGACATGCATCCAGTCGGACTATCCCAGTCAACAAATGTAAAATAAAATAAATAAATAAAAATAAAATAGTGCTGGTGGTCACTGACTAGGGCATTATGACACACTCACTATAGTGCTGGTGGTCGCTGACTAGTGCATTATGACACACTCACTATAGTGCTGGTGGTCACTGACTAGTGCATTATGACACACACTATCGTGCTGCTGGTTGCTGACTAGTGCCTTGTGACACACTTAATATAGTGCTGGTGGTTGCTGATTAGTGCATTATGACACTCTCACTATAGTGCTGGTGGTTGCTGACTAGTGCCTTATGACACACACTATAGTGCTGGCGGTCGCTGACTAGAGTATTATGACACACTCACTATAGTGCTGGTGGTCGCTGACTAATGCATTAAGACCCACTCACTATAGTGCTGGTGGTCTCTGACTAGTGTATTATGAACCAATAAACGTCCCAACACATCAATGCAATTCTTTTGAAAGTTAACATACTTATAAAATGTCTTATTGTTGCCTATCATGAATGACACATTTTTCTCACTCATTGATATGGCACTTGTAATTGCATGCTCTAAAAGTTTTCAAGCAGCTATATTTTCAAATGTTTTATTACGTACAGTTTTGTGGTTCTTGCAGAACCCATTGCATGTGCTGCTTTGCTATAATGTGTACTCGTATTATACTAGCATACCAAGGGGAAAATTACATTTATTACTGTTGGATCTGTGGTGGTGGTGCTGCAGTAGCGTTGTCGCCTCACAGTAAGATGTCCTGTTCGATTCTCAGCTAGAGCATCTTCTGTGTGGAGACATGCATAAATGGGCGTACCTTCATTGAAGATTGTGCGTCAGGGCGGGCAACGCAGCACGTAAAAATCTACTGCCAATCATTAGTGGACCAGAGTTCTGCTGTGGCGACCCTAACCGGGAAAAGCCAAAAGACACAACAACAACTATTGGATTTCTGAGTGAGACATTTATATTCTCTTAGTTTACACAGTCTCAAATATACCCCATCCATATAAGCCACGTACAGCACAAAGGTGGCACAATTTTCTTTCATAGTGTCTCTCTTCATGAGTTACACCCAAATCTATTGTATGAGTGGTAACATGACCCACCTGATACAAATTTGAATTCAAGAACACCATGGTTTGAACTCCAAAGACCTGGAAGATTTTAAATATTGATAATATGGCCTGCTGAGTTAACAAGCAGAAAATTCAGTAAGCTTCTGCCTGTTATGGAAAATGTCACTAATTGTGTGAAGTTTGTTTTTTGCCATTACATCTAGGAATTCTGTATCTGAACAAATGTTCCCTTGCTAGCTGACAAGTTCATAGAGGGGAAACTAAAGTTAGCTAGAATGATGGTTGGTTTACACAAGGTTGGGTTTATGTTTGTCAAAATTTTAACTTGTTTATTCAGGGTCTGCCGTGGATTGCGGTAACAATCTACAAGTCTAATTGTGGTGTCCTTGAGTACACCACTAAGCTCTGTAACTAAAATCTTCTCTTCAGAACTGGAAGAAATAACATGGTATAAGACGGAGTTGTGAACACAAATAGTAATACACAGATCGCAGATATACCCCAGGGATTACCTCAGTGTCACTGCTCGACAGAGGCACAGCAAAATAATGGGTATAGTTCCCCATACTAAAGGGGTGGCGCAGATAGCCTAGTATGAACCTATGAACCTATGAACCAGCAGTATTCTCCCAAAGACACTCAAGTTTAGCAAAACCAGGTATTGTATTTGCAGTAAAGATAATCTCCAGCATGCAGTCATCACAAGAAAGGTGTATTTATAAAATTAAACTTAGGATTTAGGTTCATTAAGTTTTTTTTTATACATTACCATAATTTTCATTCACAATCCTGATTTGGAGGGAGAAATATGTTTTTTGCAGGGCCTGCTAAAAAAACTTCTAACCAGTGGGATCATCTTGCCTAAAATTAATTTGCCTCCTTTGTGGCTCAGATGAAATTGTCATGGCCATAGAAACTGAAATCAAGAGATGCTTCCTCCCAGTATGGATGTAAGGTTATGTTAGAGGACAAAAAAAGTCCTGCACAGCCAGTGATTATAACACCTGGCTTTTGTGTACAGATAGTTATTTAAGCTTGGTGATGGAAAGAATTCCATAAAACAAGCTTTGGTGTTTATACCTACTAATGAGAGATAGGATTTCCTTCATAAAAGTGTACATGTGTTTTAGAGGCACTGTGTTCTAGTCATGTATGCCTGCATTAATTAAATAGAGCTGGAACTCCATGAAACACAATTCCCAATGACAGTCAGAAGACCAATGTTTTTCACTGTTCCTCAGCTAAATACAGATCTGAAGTGGACTGTAAATGTGAAGGTAATGCCAGGTCATGATATAAAGGATTGAACTCATACTTAAACTGGGATACCTGCATAGCCTTATCAGTAAATCTTGAGCTAGCAATACTAACTACCAAAACAATAAGCAATCCTTCCCATAATAAAAAAGTGAAAAGCTACAGTCAAAGTCCTTGTAGGTGTGAATGGTTCAGTCATTACCAGTCTTGTGTTAGTATCACGTCTTTGTTGAATATTAATAATTCTTTGCAAAATTTTTTGCATGTTATGCTCATTGTTATACTTCATATCATGGTCACTTGGATTGTAATCCTGCTTGTAGATATCCATTTTGCTTCTGATAATATATTGAATAAAGTCTATAAACTACTCAAGAGTATTCCAAACCATGGTTAATTGGGTGCAGACATGCTCTACCTTAAATTTCTCAATGTTTTCATGGATACTAATTTTATTATATACTTTCTCTCAATCACTTATGGAAGTATGTTATTACACTGTCACCTTTCAAGGTTACTTCTCCAGCCACTTGAAACTCTTACAAGTCTGTTTCCACCCAACATCCCCTGGCAAAAAAACTGAACCTGCACTGTTATGCAAGCAAAACACATAATTAGGTTACATTAAATACAAGATGGCCACCCCTTAAATGATGTACAACTGCACACTATCCTCCAGACTCCTTTAGGTACACCACTACCCCTTAAAGTTGCCTTTATTTACCTGGAAATCCCTTTAATGCCTTGTTTAGCTCCAAAAGGAATAGCTGGCAACTTCCCAAACATTTCTTCATTATGCTTCTGGTGTGAGGACACTGAGACTAGAGAAATTTGGGATCACAATTTTGGGATTGTCCCAGATTCACTAATTATTAGCAGTAATGTCCGATAGATTTGCAATACTTATTTAATGCCTTTTCTCTCCTCATTAAGATCTTTTTCCTGTTTGATGCGCACTTGTGAAAAGCTTTTCCTGTTGCTAACTACAGCACTTTTGCCGAAAATAGTCATTAACCTCAAGTGAAGGTCATTGACTCCTCACTCACTATATGAGTGTTGGTACTATGGAAAATGTGGGAGGAGGGAGAATCCACAGGCACAATGTGCCGAGATGATACACTTCAGATGAAATGGGTAGAACAGCAACTTGATACACAGATTCAGTAATTGTATGGGGGAGACAGCAAGGCAGTGACACTCATATAGGTTCATAGGTTCATGGGTGTGTACTAGGCTAATGGCCCTGGAGCCTTTACAAGCCTAGCCCATAGGATTAGCCTGACATTGTGCCACCCAACCTTAGTTCCCAGTGCCTCTGTCGAGTAGAGCCACTGAAGTGATCCTTGGGGGGAATTTTCTATTTCCCATCCACTCATCAAGATTTCTCTTGAAGAGGGCCAGTGAGGTGCTCTGTTTGACATGTATGGGAAGTCTATTCCATAACATGGACAGTCTCTGAGTTATGACTTCTAGCGTTGAGCAGCAGAACCCTCAGATTGCATTTGTTTGCAGCTGTTACTGTAGTAATTTGGTCTTTGGAACACTGCCTAAAAAAGGAGCCTTGGCCAGGATCCAGAAGCCCAGGGGTGACAGATGCAGGCCATCTCTGGCAAAACATTAAGGTCTGTCAGTCATGTCATCCCAGCAGACAGATACTGGATCCCTTTAGAATGACACCAGAAACTTAGCCAGTTGTTGAAATCAATCATTTTCTGCTTGTACTGTGGTATAATTCTGAGTGATGGTAGGATGCTGCTCAGGGCTAGGGTCATACCTGCCTGGGCTACATAATCTGAGAGCTTCTCCATGTCTCTTTTCATGTAGTTTAGATAGGTGTGTCTCAGGCCATTCACAAGCACATGTGCAATGACAGAATCATATTTGTACTTGTTGTTGAGGGACCTTAGTGCGTGAATTATGTAGTGGATCCTGGCACCTGACAAGCAGCTGTCTGTTACTTTCTCCTTATTCAACCTAGTAAGTGGGACATCAGTGTGCCTCACTATTGAGTCACCTATGACTAGTGTGTTGGGCATGCTGTTTTGCCTTAGGGGCTTTGGTTGAGTGGCACACTGTTTAGGAGAGTTATGTGTCCCATGATTAGTGTTGTGTTGTGGTGATTGAGTGCATTTCTGCCTTGGAGGTCTCTGCTGTTTGGGTAGATTTTTATTGAGAGCCACCACAAAGGTGGGTGTGTGGTTTGTGTTTTTATGTGAAGGCAGTGCTGGTGTGTGTTCTGGAGGGCTGTGTGTTCCATGTGGTGTGGTGCAAGTGTTGGCCTTCTCCTCTTGATCAGTTATTCAGTGCCTGGCTTCCAGTTTGGATATATAAGTGCATCTCTCGCAAGTATGAGTGTTGGGAGGTAAGAGGAGAGGGTTGTTGGTATATATGAGGCAGTTGCTACATTGCCTCAGGATGCCCAAGTTCACCAAGTTAATAGGAGAAAGCACAGGGAACTGACATTTAGACATACCTGGAGTGGTGGCATTAATAATAAGTACTGGAGCTGTTTCCTTGTAGAACGTTTATTGTTGGTAGCACTTTTGTATGCTACAATAATTCCTACAAGAAGTCTGCTAAAGTACTAGACTAATAAGCTAGTAAAAATGCAGGAGAGGAGAGAACTATCAGATCTAAGGGAAAATTTGAAGAGCAGACTTTGGCACCGCTCAGAAGCTTACAAACAGTCCTGGATACAGCAAATCTGTATCTGGACTAGACTAGTTACAGGAAAGGCATGAAACAAGTGCAAATGCAGGCTTTTAAACCAGAAAGTTGAAAGAGATGGAAAACTGTCCAAACAGCCAATAAACTACAATTTCTGGACCAGAAACCACTCCTCTTGTGGTAGATAGGCTACCTAGTGCTTACCACTCCCACTGACAAGCTAGAAGGCTTCTCTCCAACACAAAAAGGCTTGTGGGGCTTAGAAGCTTACAAACAATCCTGGATACAGCAAATCTTTATCTGGACTAGACTAGGAATGGCAGGAAACAAGCTTAGAATTTTTTTTTTTTTTTTACAGAATAGCAGCTAAAACAGCACTAAAAACAATTCAAGTGCAGTGCAAGCTAGCACAATCGAGTGTGTAGCAATATTAAAGCAAATACATTTTAAATAAATGCAATTTACTCAAACTGTATTCTGAACTGAATTCAGTTATTGTTTTATTCAACTCTGAACAGTTAAAGTGCTAAAAAATATACTTATTAGCTGAGTAGCAGACTCAGTCAGAACACAAGGAGATTCTAGTACAGTTTTTTTTTAGTAAAGTGGAAAGGGAGAAAGGAGAAACAGAAGATAATTCATGGTTAAGGACCTAAGTGGGTTGGCCTTCTCAAATATAAAGATCCAAAATCAAACCAAGAGATGGGTGTTGGTATAGAAGATACAAAAGGGGATAGGATGTGGCCGTGATTAGACAGTAAAAAGGATTCTGTCTGATATCAAAATAATGCCCCAAATGGTAAAAGATGCTATCATAGGAATTGAAAGTAAACGGAAAGGAAACTCTGAAGTAAGTGTCGATACAAGACAGAGGTCAGCACAGAGGCTTACAGGAAACACAAGCACAGAAACTAGCAGTGCATTTAAATGGGAACCCTCAGAGCCAAGTAAGTATTAAAAATGACAAAAGCAAGAGACTGTGAGTTCTGAGCTTCTTTTTCTAATGGCAAGCACAGCGTAACAAGGCAAACTCTTCAACTCATGTATGTGTAAGCCAAAAAAGAAGTAAATAGATGACAAATTTTGTTTAGAACTACCCTTTGCAGGGGAATCAATATCAATGAAGCTAAGTGAGACACATGGTTTAAGTGTATAAATAAAGTACTCATGCACAATTAGGTAATGTGGGAGAACTGAAATGGGAGTGTAGGTAAATTAAGTGGGTGCCTTTTATTTGTCAGAATTTTAGGTGGTGAATTTTCACTTGGTTCTGTGTTACATCAAACTTGTTTGGTTGATGCATGCAAAATCAAGTAAAAATGGATCATTTGTGTGTGTGTGTGTGTGTGTGTGTGTGTGTGTGTGTGTGTGTGTGTGTGTTTGGATGTGTGCAAATCTGGGCATATGTGTGAGTGTGTGCATGTGTTTGTGCATTTGTGTGTGAATGTATGCAGCTGTATGTGTCTGTGTGCATGGGTTTGGGTTCTGGGTGCATTGCTGGCTGTTTGTGCAAGATCACTAACAGTAGAGTAGGGCATATTTTTTATTCTGCAGTGTATACAATCTCAGAGATAGTATATTTAATTAGTGGGCATGGGGGGCACATCCATAAAGGGTGCAAGGAACTTGTCCCTCTGCAAAACACTTATTTTTTTGACAGAGATAGTATACTTAATTAATGGGAGTATGGAGGCACAGCCATGGGTGGGGGGGGGGGGGGTGGTGCAGGGAAGTTGCCCCCTACAAAACACTTTTTTTCTCAATATATTTTGACATTTCTATCAAATCTATGTTGTGTTCGATATACTGAAATGTCAAATCAGTGATAGTCAACATTTCACTACAGACCAAAATTAAGTTTTATATATATATATATATATATATATATATATATATATATATAGAGAGAGAGAGAGAGAGAGAGAGATAAGAGATAAATACAGTGAGAGGATTGCAGAGCACACCATTATTATAGAGGAAATGATAAGTGTGATAGTAAGCTCCCTTTTAAGGCGTTAGTAGGATACAGGTGATCTAAAGTAGTGCTTTTATACTCACAGATTTCTGGTTTTGCATTAATGGCATGTAGAAATGATTTAGTAAAATATTAATGCATTAATGTTCTGGAGTAATAAGAGTGGGGGTATGTGAAGTATCAGACTTGTTGGAGACAGGGTAGGAATGAATATGGCATTTATTGTAAGGAGTATGTACAGAAAATATGAAGGACCATTAAGCTGGGTGAAAGAGTAAAGAATAAGAAAAAGTTGTAATGGGGTGGGAGGGGTTAGTGGTTGTAATTTAAATAATATGGGGGTGGAAAATGGGAAGGGAGAGCAGTGAAATGAAGCCAGTCATATGGTGGCTTAATAGAGCAAACCTACATCTTATACATTTTAAGTATACAACTCTATATACAGTCTATAGCCTGGGTTTTTCTGTCATGAAATGGTATCTCTCCAGTGCTAGAAAAACATTAGCACTTCTCTGGTTCAAAGAACAGATGTGATGTCTAAGGGTAAGGGCCCAGGGATAAGGATTATTGTGAGACCAAAAATCTTATATTAAATACTACTAAGGCATAAATTGCTAAGAGTGAGATAACTGGCCACATAATTCCTTTTATGTCCTGAAAAGTAAGCTCTGATGCCCACAAGACAGTAAATCCCACTCAGGACCAGCCAAGCGCAGTACTTCAGTAATGCTGTCCAGCCACTTTAGCCTTTGGTTCCTCCTTCTTCTTCTTTCACTTTGATCTTTTTCACCATCAATGTCTTCTATAGTGAATCCTGTCTTTGCACCGTCTAGGGAAAAATGTGAGCTTTAGTTTTGCCGTTACCCCTTCCTTAAGTATTGGCTTGTCCAATTTTCTTGAAGTCCATGGAATTACCAAAATGTTCTCTCTAACACCACAGTTGAAAAGCATCAGTGTTTTGGTTCATAGCCTTACTTCTAGTTGAGATCTCACAGCTGTATAGTACTGCTTGGAAACCTGTAGCTTTGACTCTACAGAACATTGCAGACAATGTCATACTGTTGCTCTTTAATATTTTATGCAGATCTGGCATAGCTTTCCTTCCAAAAAGTAAACATTTTGAATTCCATGCTGTTACTCACTACCTGCAGAGATCTTTGAGCCCAGGAAAATAAAATCTGTTGCTGCTGCCATTTCTTCCCCATCTACTGACAAATAATTGTGTGAGTTAGATTATATAATTTTATTTATTTTGGGTAGCAAACGCTCTTTTCAACACTCTGCTTTTATCTTCATCAACAGACTCTTTAGTTCTTCCCCAGTTCTAGCCATTAGAGTGGTATCATCTCCATATCTCAGAATTATTAATATTTCTACTGACAATTTTGATTTCAGCATTTGAGTCTTTTAACACAATCATGACATAAAGTTACTACTGTCAGACTCTTACTGGGCAATCATAATGAAGTTAACCCGTAGTCAAGTGATGGGACATAATGAGAGGATGGACAAAACTAAGGCAAGAGTACTAACCAGATATTTATGGTAAGGCTTCCTGTCCAGAATGCTGGAAAATGACACCCTATTGTGGATATACAACTCTGTTGATTGCACTGCTTATTGCAGAGGTACTATTCAAACATATTGCTACGACATTCTGGGACAAACATATTGCTACGACATTCTGGGACAAACATATTGCTACGACATTCTGGGACAAACATATTGCTACGACATTCTGGGACAAACATATTGCTACGACATTCTGGGACAAACATATTGCTACGACATTCTGGGACTGCTAGTAAAATCTAGCAATGACTATCAGAACATATGAAACATAATAGACTATAGCTCCAATTTCTAAATGCAGTGATTTTCCACAAAACAAAGGCTATGGCTAGTGCCAAATAATTCCTAAATAGGTAGTTACTAACAGAGGAACTCCCTTTTGTCAGGGATACTGCTTCAGTTGTGTCCATGCTTTAACGTCAAACAGTTGAAGACATCAGTCTACAATCTGCAGAAGGATTGATTAGTAGAGGGGATTAATAAAACACTGAAATCCATACTAAGAATAGTTATGGCTGCAGATCGAAAGGTAGGCAGCTGTTACCTCAGTTACTGTCTGGAATCGGAAAAGTGCCATAAACTTCAATTGTGTTTACCCGTCTTTGCCATTGCTAAGGAAACTTGGGAAAAAGAACAGATACCACTCAAAAGTGTGATAAAATGCTATATCAGTTTACTGGATAGACAAGCTGTTAATGGTCTTAGTAAGGGAGCACAAGAAGCTAGCCCAGGAAATACAACACTGGGTCTATAATAAAAATGTCTGACTTACATAATTTATTTCCAGGAGACCAGGTATGTGTGCTATCATCTTCCATGGAAAACAAAGTTCTGACCAAATGGTACTGGAAATTTGAGGTGATGCAGAGAATAAATACAGTAAAATGTAAGACTAGAGAGTCAGAAAAGAGAAAGACAGAGCAACTCTATCTCACTAATGTACTGAAGCCAGAGAAGGAAGTAAAGAAGTCTATAGAGAGTTTGCAAGCTAAGATCATAAGGAGAAACTAGGGAGCTTATCCACAGCTGTAGTTAGAAGAATTCCTGTCAAAAGTACAAAAACAGTAAGTAAGAGAATTCCTTTCAAGATATAAAGTATTGTTCTCAGAAATGCCTGGGATAACTAAACTGATACAACATAACATGGAGACATCCATTTTGAAGGTTAGATTGAGATCTTACAGAGTACAATTATCAAAGAAAAACAGAAAGTGAAAAAGTTCAATAAATGTTAAAACCAGACATGATGGAAGAGTCACAGAGTGACTGGAGCAGCCTGATGGGGCTAATATCTAAACCTGATAAAAGTATTAGATTTGAATGACCTTAGGGAGCAGAATAGCATTTCCCAGCCTGCTAGCTATCACATGCCCAGAACTGATGAGTTATAGAGCACCTAGAAAACGACAGACACTTGACACTACCTAGCTTGATAAAGGGATATTTGGTAGCTACCACTTACCTCCTCTGAAAATAAGAGAACACTGGAATCCCAGACACTCTCTTCAGTTTACAGTGTTACAATATGACTGACATTGAGCTCCAGCAAAGTTTCATTTAGAAGATGATTGATAAAATATTGAAGACTAACTCATGACATACTGCTGCTGCATGCCTAAAGGACAGGCTCAGTTATTCATTGTTCTGGGATTCAGCCCATCTGGAGACTGTAGACTGAAATATCATGAACTAAATTACCTGAACTGTAGAGGAAGGCTTGATTGGGAAAACTACTACTACTACTACTACTACTACTATGTCCTTTGGTTTTTCACTGTTAGGGTTGGCCACAATGGAACTCCGGTCCGCTAATGATTGGCAGTGGATTTTTATGGTGCCGAGGTGCCAGCCCAATGCCCAACCTCAAAGAAGGCACGGTCATTCACGCACGCACCTATCTGCATGTCATTAATGTCACTCAACTGTGGGGAGGACATGCAGACAACACACAGAAGGCCCTCCAGCCAAGAATCGAATGGGAGAACCTCTTGCTGTGAGGTGACAATGCTAACTGCTGCACCATGGGCCTGGTGTAAGACAAGTATTTGAGATACCTTATAGAAAGAGGGGTGGCAAGCCCATGCATAGAAAATGGAGGCCATAAAAACTAAAACAATTAAATAAGGGACAGGTGAAGGCTTTTCTTGGTCTAGGTATGCACTATTGAAAATCTGAGTATAATTTAGTGACTACTGCTTGCCTTTTGTCTGATTTTATAAGAGAGAAAGCTACTGTTAAAGTTAAATGGTCTGTTGTTGCAGATACAACATTCAAAGAACCAACAGAGATCATTTCAAATGAACTGTATCAATTACTTCTGATTTTACTTGAGTATGCCATCTAGGTACTGTATTCCAAAACATTCAAGATGAGGAACATCCTATGTGCTATATCATCAGAATGTGGAGTAATGCCGAGAAAGAAGTATATCTCCAGAGAAAGAGAAAGTATCTGGTCATAAAGTAGGCCTTCTATACATTAAAGCACTGTTTATTACATAGGCACTTCAATTTGGTAATAGATCATGCCCCTTTGAAATGGTTAAATACTGTATATAAACTGATGGTAGTACAAAGTTATCTTGTAAGCACTATCCTTCCAGCCTATTTAATATATAGCGACGACAGTTTGTCAAGTTCTAATAAGCTGAATGGAATTTTTAAGAAAATGTGTTGTTTCAGTCCTCTGCAAAACCAGCATTTGGTCTTATTTTTCAGTTTCTTTAAGACGGGTTTAATATTTTTTACTGTAGTACAAAAATATTTTATATATATATATATATATATATATATATATATATATATATATATATATATATATATATACACACATATATATATATATATATATATATATATATATATATAAAATAAACAGTTCATATAAATGCAAACACACACATAGAGAGAGAAGTATGCAATATGACATAGAATGTTGTGATAAATGAAATATCATGTACTAGGTTTAGGGAATAGTTGTATGATATATAATAAAGTTACAATTCCTATGTACACAGTATTTGTTATTTTCTTACACAAACAGGGCACAATGTATTCTATTTAACTATTTTTTCTGTAAATTTTTTGTAAGGTTGAGTTAGAGTCCTCCATTTATTTTATTAAATGTTGTAAATGCATAGTTTGCACAGGGTGGGTTGAAGGTAACTTCTGTTTATATGCCATTACTTCAGTAATTGATAAAATTTGTGATATTGGGTGGAAGTGTCAATCAAGTGCTTAAATGATTTTGAAGCCTGCTTGCACCATGTGTGTGTGTGTGTGTGTGTGTGTGTGTGTGTGTGTGTGTGTGTGTGTTCGTAACAAAGACAGCTTTGTCTATGCAAATTTTTCTTTTGTCTTCCAATGGAGAATTGCCAAAGATCCCATTTGACATAGCTATGTTATAAAACTAGATATGACTTTATGTAAGTAGCTTAAGTTTTTATTGGGGGTTCTATTGTAATTATGATGTAAGTTTTCATTTTATTTCTTCAAATTAATAGCAGTTTCATTTCTAGGAGTTGTATGTCATGTGATAAGATTATTTTTGCACTGTTTGTGTGTACAGTATTTGTGCACCCAGTATACAAACTTTTCTGTGTTTTTTTCTTCCTGTTTTTTTTTGTATAAATGGGAGTGAGTGAGTTAATAGGAGTGAGATACGGTGATTGAGTGGTTACAAATAAAGAATATTGATAAATGCATGACATGCCTAGAGATGTGACAAATAAAATATCTTTACTCTGTCTCATATAAACATTTATGTTTTCATCATATACTATTGCCAGGACCAACTTGTTACAAAGATAGATAGATAGATAGATAGATAGATAGATAGATAGATAGATAGATAAACAGATAGATAGATAGATAGATAAACAGATAGATAGAAAGACAGATGTGTGTATATGTGTGCATATGCATTGAAACCTTTTTAAATGTGTGCACACCATTAAATCATTATTGGGCTGCATGTATATGTACAGTAGTTGGTTTACATTAAATGATGCTTTTGGAATGAATGTATTAAACTGTCATGCTATTTCTAGAATGTAAGAGTAAATTCTATGTGTTTTATACAACTGAAAAGGCCTATCATTAAACTGGCCTTATATTTTGTACAAATGGCAATAAAATAGACTAACAGTAACAGAGTTAATCAACAGACTCCTGTGTGCTTGTATATAATGAAGAAAAAGCAACTTTTGTTCACAAGACAAGCGCAGTGTATTTCCTCACTCATGACTCACCATGGTGATCACACAAGATTTATGATCTAGTATGATTCCCAAGCTTTGTGTCTGCAATGGCATCAGATACACTGCCTTTTAACAAAAGCTATGAATATGATGGTTGTACTTACTCATTGTTCTTACTGGTTTGCTGATGCTGCTGTGAGGACTAAGGCCATGCTCATTAGCTGCCCGCACTCTGAACTGGTACGAAGTATCTGAATCGAGTCCTTTTATAATCATGGTGTCCATTAGGATCTGCTCCTTAATCACTGTCCAGCTACTGTCGAACACAGGCCTGTTGCGAAGGTTAAAAACAATTAATATCCATGTTTTACTTTGCCCTTGTTAACAATTGTAACAGACATCCCTTTAATAACATCACAAAGTTGTTCATACCACAAAGCATTATACAGACTTCCATAGTCATACATGTTTTACTCCATAAGTTTTCCTCAGGCTGAGAATTTCTGCCTGCCTGCTTGGTGAGCCAGTTAGCTTGTGTTTTAGGACATGTATCAGATGAGTCATATTTACAATTTACTTACTTTTTAAAAAATTATATTTAAATAGGAAAGCCACTAATCACAACTGCCTTCTTTACAAGGACACCCTGCATTAACAGACTTGCTGAAAGTTACAAAATAAGCAAATAAGCTGAAGCCAGTCAGGAATTCATATCTTTAAATTTCTGCTCTAAACTTCCATACATCTTTGTTAACACTAGCTAGATAGCTGTAGTGTAAAAGTAACACTACCTTATTCTTATTCAATAAAAAAGGCTCAAAAGATTCAGATAGATGATACTCCTGAAGGTATTTCTCTCTATTTTAAAACATGCTAACTGTGATATACGTTTGATCTTCCATTCTTATTCCTTTCTGCTGCTGGCTTAAACATTGTTTTACAGCAGTTGTAGATATGCAGCAATAAAAACGTAGAAATTATAAAAGGTAGGGCTCCCTTTTCCCTTACAGAAGAATACATTAGAAACTGCCAGGGAAAAGATTGTTAATGGCAGCTGCTTGATAAAATACTGTTTGCAGCAGCTTCTAGGCATACAATCTGAGAAAGTTATTTGATCAATCCTAGCAAACAAAGTAACTACACATAAAGAGCAAAAACAGTTTTGCACTGAAGTTCAATAAACATATTGATCGCAGTATGCGGTTAAGGAATGCAAGAAATAAAAGGAGCTGTACAATGTCATATCAGTCTCTTTTCAACTGATCAGTCTTATTTTCAGTGAGTGTATTACTTACCAATGTGCTTGTCATGCAGTTAAAGCAAATCCCTTATGCTTGTTCTTTTCCTCCAGGCCACACAAAATACAATGCAAATCATCTGCCACTACTGGTAACAGACTAGGTTTTAAAATGAAGACTTTTGCAAAGAGAGTCTGTATTTCTTCAAAGTGGTCAGAAAATAATGGTGTTGAAAATTTCTCAGACGTGCATATACTACTTAAAAATGTAAAAAAAATGAAGATATTAATGACACCAAAGGTACCTTGCAGTTTAGTGACTTCAGCTTACCTAAATTAGAAAACCAGCTAGTTTTACTTGTGTACTTAGTGGTCAATCTTTACATATTCAGTACAGTCATGTCATCCTCAGGCTTCTATTTCAGTATACAGTAGATGAGGTATTAAAGGAGATTTTATGTCTGCTTAATAATGAAGTATTCCATAGTCCATGGTTGGAAGTGAGAACAAAATCACAACTGTTAGTGTTTTTAAATGCCCAGCTATATATATAAATGCATAGATAGACAGATTTAGTTATGTAGATGAAGACACACACACACACACACATATATATATATATATATATATATATATATATATATATATATATATATATATATATATATATACAAATATATAGTATATACATATTTACACAAGTATATTTCCTATATTTTCACATTATCATTATTAATATGCTATTTCACCTCAGGATGTATGCTATTGTTAGATATTAGTTATTGTCTCTGAAGGATTTATATTCAAATTCTACAAAAACATACACTTTCAACTTAATCTGGGACTTGTTTATATTGGGTGGAAGCTGATTCCAACAAGCTAGCCTAAATTTCAAGAGAGCTATCTATGCAATATACACCACTAGGCCAGCTCAGCTCTAAGTGGCTAGCCCAAACGAGGGTTTATTTAATGCAATTTCTATGTCCTGGTAGGAAGTAAACTGGAACCTCAGCTATTAAGCTGCAGAATAAAGATGGACGTTGTTGTAGACTGGCTGTTTATTTTTCTAAATGCTTTATCCCTGTGCTTACTGATCACAAATGTTATTCTCCACTTTGCACAGCCCATGTGTCCTCCGGCACTGTTAATTTCACCCATTTTTGATTTCTCCAAGTCTTTTGCGTTTTTAATACCATGACAGGAATGGAGCCCATTTTTAATCTGAAGTATAATTCAAGTTCATGAAATTAATATTTTTTCAATCTTTGATGTTGGCCAGAAGTGCTCTTTGTTGCACCTGCAATATGCCCAGTAATGACTCCTTCTGCAATTCATACAGAGTTACATGTATTGGTTACATATCTAAGTGTGATTGTAATTTTGTATGACCCATTGCTCCTACTACTACTGGAACTGTCTGGGTATCCTTCTTCCACATTGCCCTCATTTCTATCCGCAAATTCTGGAATTCTATTACTTTGTGTCTCTTTCTGTACATAAGACACTGTAGTCACTGGGTATACCAGTTTCGACGATCAATGCTACCTTTGTCTTCTTTTCATGAACTACTATATCTGTTTTTCTTGCATCTATATTTTGAACTTTTGGTAATGGGTGATCCCATGATATAAACTTGATAATTTTCTATAATGATTTGTGACTCATGTTTCCAATGCTTCTCAGCTACTTCAATATTATACTGTTTGCACAATCCCCAATGCAACAGTCTTGCCACATTATTATGCCTTTCAGTATACAGGCTTTCTGCTATTAGTATATCACGACCAGCAACAAGATTTGCAACTGTTTCCAATTCTGTTTTAAAAAAAATACATGTGTCTGTTTCTCCCACATGTTCAATGGACTTTGTTAACTAAAGTGTACTTAGTCCACTGTCTTGGGCTGCCAATATTAACCTTTAATCTTTTGGATTAAATTCACCTCTCCTTAACCATTCCTGCATTTGTTTCTGATCAACATGAGGTTGTTCCAAGAATTTTTTATACTTGAACTATATTTATGCATTTTCCACATTTCTTGCCTTCTCATCTGATCCTTCACCTTATATTCTTTCGTTTTTTGGCACATTCAGTTGATACCTGATTTTTATCTACTTCTGGTTTGATTTCCATTCCTGCTTGACACAGACATGCTTCTTATAAACTAAACATTGAAGTAATTCTAGACTTATTCTCCTCATGTTTCAAAACTTTCACTGCATTTGGGTCTTTTGAGGTCAGCAGATATGTAATCAGTTCCATGTTTGCAGACCTATACATGCAATCAATTTCAAGGAGCCCCATACCTCCTTCAGAACTGGGAAAATATAGTTTTGGTATGCACTGATTTTTATAAATCATTTGATGAGCATGAATCAGCCTTCATGTTTTCCTGTCAAACCTATCCAATACCTTTTGGGGCCAGTCTATCACTCCAAAACTGTAAGTTAGGACAGGACAAGCAAATCAGTTCATAGTTTGAACTTTGCTCCTAGATGTCATTGCTGTTTGTTCATGTTTTATTGTTTATCCTTCATCAATTCCCAAATATTTATACACACCCTCTTGCTCAAGTTCTTTTATATCACATTCCTGTTCCAAACTGATGTTTTCTTGGTGCTAAAGTTTCACTCCGTACAGGCCAACAGCTGTGCAGAGAGGCTATCATTCAGGCAGCCATGATGGTGCTTCATGCCCTCACTGGTATCACAACAATGAGGAAGTTTGTAATAGCTCTCATCCCACCCCTGAGGAGGGAAACATGTGATCTGCATCACTACTGAGGTCCCCAGTGCCTTCCGTGCATGAATGCTTGCCTCTGCACCCTCACATTGAAGGTTACCATAAAGTAGTGACTTGGTCAGCCTAATGCCTACTCTCAGGCCTTACATTTTTATTGCTGGTCCTTCTATGAGGGACTGAGGAAGGGCAAAGCCAGCTCCACCATACCCCCCAGTATGAGGCTACCATTTCTTCCATGCCTGCTCTGGCAGGGGCCCAAGCTGCTAATCAAATTCTGGTTGCCTGGACCATAATCAGGCCTCTATGTCTCTATGCCTCTAGAGCTGTCTGTACTTTGGCTACTTTGTAGACCACTTTGGTAAGCAGTTAAGTTCAGTTTACTTTAACCAGTATTTTCTCACAGTCTTTCATGTTACAAAAAATGGAGTCTTTGCAGCAGAAGTTGGAAGAAAAGAAGACAGCTGCCTTCATGTCTAGATAATGTGCAACCACTAACAACAATTAAAAACACAGGAGAAAGGCGAATATAACTAAGATATATGGGAATTTCATTACAAAAAATTATTTTCTAAAAGCCAAGACTAAGATATTTGTAAATTTAATTATATGCAGTTGTAAAAGACAGGATGTCTGAAGCTACTGAAGCATAAGGAAAAGGATTTCATATTACAAACCAGCAAATTATGTCAGACTAATAAATGAAACAAGATTGATGATAACTGAACAAATGCTTCAGGCTTCAAGAAATATACTAAACGTAAATACAGTCTAACAGTACCATCTAATGGAAATTTCAAATAAACATGAGAAGATCTGTAATAGCTATATCATCAGAAACAGATTCTTTAAAAATAACTTATAAGACATCACAAATTGAGAAAACTATAGAGAAAATATGGTTTTCAAAAATAAGACAGATACATTTATTTATTTATTTATTTATTTATTTATTAATTTTACATTTGTTGACCGGGATAGTCCGACTGGATACATGTCCATTTTCAGCGGCTGCCAGAGGAGAAAAGCTCCAAGTTACATGTATAAACAAAACACTTATGAGACATGGATATATACAAAGTATGTACAATGTAGTCCTCAAGAAAGGACTCACAAGATTGACAGTGTTTATGATATACATAGCTATTAGGGTACAAACATTGGATATATGCAAAATTACATATACAGCAAAAATGGATGCTTACATAGATTAAAAAAAACACTAATGAGACAAGCATATTTACAAGGTGTGTACAATGTAGTTTTCAAGAAGGGATTCACAAGATTTATAATGTACAAAAACTAGAAGTTTATAACAACAGTTCTGATCAAAAATGAGTGACACACAATACTGAACAGAGAAAGGTGGGTAAAATATGGAGTTAGCCAGGATTGGTACAGGGGCAAAGGCAGTATGTTC
>NC_056728.1:937502874-937707874 GCF_019279795.1 Protopterus annectens | reverse complement strand
TCAAGACACTTCAGAAATGGCAATTGGCAGGGGTGTTTCGATTTTCCTTATTTATCTAATTTATATGTAAAACTGCTGTTTTGATATCTTCTAGCTATAACCTATATATCTCTTACTGAATAACTGCCAGATTCCATGTGCCACATACAGTATCTGCTGATGATATCACTGCTTATTTTCATTTTCAAACAAGTGCTTTACCCGAGGCGGTTTCCATAGAAACACAGGGAAAGGTTCAATGACACAGTCTCGCTGTGGTCTTTATTACCAGAAGAACAAGAAGCAGAATCTCCTGCTTCACAGCTCCCTTTTTGTTTGACTAACTTTGTATTTCTTCCTTAGCATGTTCTTCATCAAAAAATGTTTGAGAGACTGTTAAAAGTAATCGAATCACAGAAAAGCATACCGCCATGCAGCCAGACACATGCATTCCCAGTCACCCTCTCATACAAAAAGGCACACTAACCTTTCACTACACACCCACACATGTACAGACACACACACATGCCATTCACTATGTATCTATCTTATTCAAACACACAAACCCACACCACCTGACAGTTTCTCAACTTAATTCCAGAAATATATATTAGCAATCCTTAATATCAAGACCTGCTTGATCAAATGGCATGATGACTCCTGTTATCACAGACTAAAATTTCAAATAAATCATCTCCACCAACATCTCTCTATCTCTCTCTCTCTCTCAGAGACAGAGAGATGTAGATATGCATAAGTTTGTGTGTGTGCTTGCGTTTCATTTTTTTTCAACAATAGCATTTAATTTTTTAGACTTCTAGTTTGTAGTGGGAACTCACATTTTACCTTTCTATCTGCATATACTTTATAAATACTAATAGTTTAAAACAATCTGCAAATAGAAGAGTTTAGTGGCTTATAATTCAATCTTTTTTATCTGAATATGTTACACTGTCATCTTGTCTGTCATTCTTTTTCTCTCATAAGGATTTGCAGGGAGGTCTGACTCATTGTTGAATGAGTAGCTTAAAAATTAAAAAAAAAACATGCCATGTGTTAGTTAAAAATTGAACAAGGCTTTGCATTCAGAATAATATGTGTTACCTTTATTCTTTCTGAAGAACATATAATAAACTGCAGAATGAACCAGAAAAGACTATGGACCTGCAAGAAAACTAACAGAAGAAGAAAATCCAAGTTGTAGCTGACAGTGTCAGGCTTATATACAGTTACATCCATGAGATGCCAGGATTTTGCTTTTTAATACTAAGACTGCAGATTCACTGAGATTTTTTATTTGCTCGAGGTACGGAGTACCAGGGTTACAAGAGAGCATTGGTGCAGTCTTTTAGTACATGTTTTATTGTCAGTAGTGTCTAGTTTCCTTAATTATGATTTTTTGTTATTGCAATTATAACTGCCAGTGACAAAATGCACACATTTTAGTCATGGACTCAGCTGTTCGAAAAGGTTTGAAAAGGGGAAAAAAATAGTTCCTAATGCCTATTGGGATATGATTTGTTACTAGAGCTTTAGTTCTCCTCTTCCCAAAATTAGAATTTGTTATATAAAGGGTGGAATGAAGTCATCTGTGGTGACTTTGGAAATCTTCCTACAGTTTCAGTAACACTCTCCAGATTGATTGTTTGGTACTTTTAACAGAAAAGGTCTGGTGCAAACACAAGGCTCAGTTTGAGTGAAAGTTCCAGAACTGGAGGTTAGTCAAATGACTGGATTACAGAGGTCATGAAAGTCATTAAGTTTAAGACGTCAACATTTTACTTTATAGATAAGAGTTCATCAGGTACAAAGTAATTCTAAACTGTACACTTGAAAAGTCTACTCATAATTGAGGTTAAGTGTTTACCAGTCTATTTTGAGAAACTCTGTGCCTGTCCACTTCATGTGTATATTTTTCGAGTAGTAGGAATTTGCTTAAGTGTTGATAAAGGAACAATCTGAGCTGGATTTGTGGAAGTATGACCATCTATACAACTTGCATTCTCTGCTCAATTATTGGCAGAAGAATATGCAATATTGTAATATGACCACTGCTTTACAATTACTTTTATAGGTATTATTAAACAGTTCTTGATAATTAGTGGAAATATTAACATCATTACGGGTGGTTACTAGGCATGCAGTCAAAATGACAGTTTCACAATTCTTTCAGAGCACTGGTTAAGTGACTTGGTCATAGTAACACAATGGACAAAGGAAAAATAAGAGAATCAAATCCCAGACTACAGGAAGCAGCTGATTAACAGTTCATAACTTCACTCCTCTGTGCTTACTGCCAAACTAAATCAAGTACATAAATACACCACCCCATTACATGTTTTAAAGATGTGTCCTAAGCCTTTTTCCTACATGAATTCATATTGCTCACTTATTTGTACTGAGGAAAATAATTATTTGTGCTGTGCTACCTGCTTTTACTTTATGTCCTGGCAAGATTTCAAAATCTGTTAGATGTTCATACATTGCTGAAAAGAAGGTACAGCTTCTTGTTTCAAAGATATCTCAACATTTGCCATATACTACCAGTAATTTTCCAACCATTGTTGACTCTATCATCTTTTATATTAGCCATTCAAGGAATCCATGAGTGCCTCCATGAAAAGTGACGTCTACACACCCCACAGTCATGCTTTGTCAACTTTCATATAGTGCCTTCATGTTCATATACAGTTTTGTATGAAATATGCTGTTCTGATGAATGTATGAAGATCTAGATAACAATCAATGTCATTCCTCCATTTTGCAATGGAATATATATTTAAGCCCATCAACATCTCCTCATAAAGCTAATGGAGAGGACATTATCCAATTGTAGTGCCTCTGATTTGAATGACACTTTTTTGTTTATATCTCTGCAGAGACAGGAAGTTCAGAAATGAACACAAAACATAACATGGGGTCTCGCCATCTATTTGCAGATGCAAACCCTCATTTTACTACTGGGAATATCTGCTCCTGTATGACCGTGAATCCCTTAGATGTTTATTAACACCTTGTTGTAATGATTTTGCACCTTCAATCCATCTGAACGAAAATCACAAGCTCTCTTTCTACTTCCTTTGCTGAATGAACCTCATTCTCATTGTGCCATCTTACACTGGACTTCTACTCCCACAATGCACTTAACTCCATTTCTTTAAATTCAGTGTAACTAGATGTGTAGTGCACTGGATGACTGTTAGCACTTTGGTAACTGACATGCAGACATCCTCACAGCACCCTATATATATATATCCACTCCACTGCAGATGACAGTACCCTCTATAATGTTTCCCTTTAGTCCCTCATCAACATCTTGTATGGAGTTCAAAAAAAAAACAACAAAAAAAGCAAAACTGTAGACACCAGAGATAAATCCACAGTTATTTGATGCCATATATGTAGTTCCAAAAATGGGATTTGACCCTTAAGCAACCCCCAACAAATAATTTTCTTACAATAAATAACAGGCATCCTTTGCAAGTAATATTTCTTTATTTGCCATCTAGGTAGCATCATTATTTAACATGAATTACCATACCTCTCAACTGTCTAGATGTTTACAAATATCCAGATTTTTGCCTCATATTTTTGGCCTGTTCCTCATAAAATCTGCAGTTTTCTGGATTCTTGTGGCAAATCAGTGAGGACTGAATTCACTAAATAATGACAGACATTTGAGTTTCAGACTTCGTATAATTCAGAAAATGTATGGTAACACAAGACCTTTTATACTAGCAAATTTTTGAGTTTACAAAAGCAATATTTAAAATTTGTTACAATTTTTGGAGCTTTGTCCCCCAATTTGGGTGACACAGTGGGGCAGCAGTTAACATTGTCACCTCACAGCAAGACATTCTCTGGCTCAATTCTCAGCCGGGGTGTCTTCTGTGTGGAGTTTGTATGTCCTCCCTGCATTTGCTTGGGTTTCCTCCGGGAATTCTGCTTTCCTCCCACATTCCAAAGACATATGTCTGGAGCATTTCTCCCTGGGCATCCGCTGAAAAAAAGGCTCTGTCCTAGTTGGACTTTCCAGGTCAACAAATGCTAAACAAATAAAAATTATTTTTGACTTTGTACAGATTTCTTGTGTTAAGAGGTGGAGAGGTATGCAGATTACCACTTTACTGCTACAGTTAGGTTTTTCAACTTCTTTATTAAAGTTTTATATGGCACTGTATCAAAATTTTCATTAAATTTTATACAAGCCACATCCACAGCCTCTACAAATTAATGAGCAAATCATTCCTACAGAAGAACTTCCAACATTTCCCATTACAAATGTGAGGGTGTCCACATAATCTGCTTTCTGATCTCCATCTTATTCCTATTTTTGTAGAGATTACTCCAGACTGCCCCATCTGCTGAAAATTTTCAAATATTTTTGTAGACACTTCACTAGTTTCTTTCTTAGTTCATTTAGACATCTGGGATCAATGGCATCTATCCTCAATGCCACATGTACCTTCAGTTTCAGAAGCTCCTTAGTGACCATTTCCTTTGTAAAAGTGCTTAGAAAATATCTCTACCAAAAAAATCCTGCTATATGAAACAACAGGAGTGTTTATCTCCCCAACTTGTATCATAAATATATTCAAATATACAGCTTCAAGGAGGTAACCAAGTCTTACAGTATTATTTTGTACTCTGCATGAAGTACAAAACTGTTTATTTAGCATGGCTGCCTAATAAACAGTCATCTGGCTTCCTGCATTATGAATATACAACAGTATTTTGGGAAAAGTCAGGATTTTGGAGCCAGTGTATTTTCCATAGTAGTTAGAGGGAATGTCTATATTATTTTGCCGAAATTGTATTCCAGTGAACACCTATTCATCGACACCTAATCAGTGAAAATTACTTCAGCAATTCACTGAATTTACTAAGGGCAGGACATAGCTGGCCAACAACAGAAAATGTTGCCTTTTCTCCACTGTAGTGCGATCTTGGAGTTGGTATATAGAGTTAAGGGGGGGTGGGGGGGCAAAGTCTCCCACATTTATCTGTGTTTGATTGACATATATATTGCTCCATTGTTCTTCTGGCAAGTACTTCCTTGCCCTTAGTAAATTCAGCAAATTGCTGAAGCAATTTTTGCTGATTAGGTGTCGGTGAATAGGTGTTCGCCAGAATATGATTTCAGCAACGTAATACAGACCCTAGAGGGAATATGTGAACAGAAACAATGTTTCCTTCTCGCTGTTAGATCTACCTAGTGTGCCCTTCAAATAGCTACACTGCTACAACACACTTTGCTATATAACCAAAGCAGCCTGATCAACTATATCACTAACCTTTAGTGTTCACTGAGGCATGACAAAAAAGTTACTTAATCGAACATTCTGACGTGAAGCAGGAACCTGAAATAAGTATGAACAAAAGGCACGTAAAGGGTGAATGGTACAGTTAAGATACAAGTCACAAATGAGCTTTGGCAGAGAAAGGAAAATGTTAAAAAACTGCACATTGGATAGCAATGCGCACCATTGTCCTATGTCCTGTAACCATGATAATGAAGCTTATGAAAATGGCAATCATATAATGACCATTAAAGAACTCTGATGTAATAACAATAAGGACTGAGATCAACCATATTTATTCATGACAAAGAACAGATCAAAATGGATTTTTTTCCAGCTGTAGGAAAATTAAGGCTGTAGTAGTCACAAGAAACCAGCTGAAGCTATTTCAAACAGTATTTAGAGAGACAGATGGAAAGACACTCACAGTTATAACACAGTGGGTGGAAAACTGCACATTGAAAATTATAACAGGCCTCAAAAATCAGAGACTGTACTCAATGGAGACTCACAAGTATGATACATGAATCAGATATATCTTTAATAACTACTGTAGCAGCAGCAGGGGGAGGGGATATTCAGATTTTTATAAAGAGGATCCCTTACACATTAAGAAACTCAAATTAAATAGAAATCTCTCAATACAAAATGTGGACAGCATCATCAAAGCCAGAGAGAGGGAACATCTAACATCCCAGTCAGAATCAAATTGCTTGATTTGCTTGAATATCTGGCATTATTTAAGCCCTGTTGACACACAGGGATAAATCACTGACTATGACTTGATCTGAGTTTGATCATAGCAGTATAGGTGGTAGATGGATCTATCCAGGAAATGATGGGAATCAGTAGCCATTGTTAGCTCCCACCCAGACACTAATGGGAGTGTTTTATTACTGCCAGCATAAATTCTGCAGAAGACACCAAGATCCTCTAATTGGGCGTTTCCCAAGCAAACAACTGGTGACAAAACCACTGCCAAAAATGAAATTCTAAAAAGTGCACAATATTATCCTCAGGCAAGCATGACATACCCTGTAACTATTACACTGACAATTCACCCTTTAAATCAACCCAGTATTTAGGGACCTGGGAACGTATGTAGACAGTGAACTGTGCTTTGATAATCATGTATCCATTTCTGTAAGAAAGCTCCTTTTCATCTTACAGCTTATTAGTAAGGGTATACGATCCAGGTCAAAGGATGTGATCATTCCACGTATTAGCACATATTAGGCTAATCACTCAGTGTATCACCCCCCTTTGCTATGTACCTGTCCAAACACATGGCACAACTTGAATGACCATAATGCTTCATTACCAAGAAAATCAAGGGCCTACATCATAAAGGTTACAATGACCATCTCAAAGCTCTCTCCCTCTTCTTGGTATCTTACTGGCTACTGATGCATGATCTCTGCTTTGCTTACAAAGCCTCAGCTGACCCCATCCTTTTAGATGTACTGGGTATCTATGGTGGCATAAACACCCAACAATACATTAAAATAAAACCCTGACCGCAAGGTACTGTAACAAATGAAAAACAAAAACTTTGTGACTCAACTCTGTTTCTTAACCTGGTCATCACAAGTGCAAAACATGAATAGAATATAATAAAAACCAATAGTTAAATCCAAAAAATAGAAACTTGTTTGAGCACTTTCTTTCCTTATTTTATTCTTATATCATACACCGGAATTTCATCAGAAAATAACAGGTTTGCTTAATCCAAGTTTAAATAACCTGGCAAAAAATAACATCACATCCTTTAAAACAAAAAAATATATACAATCTACAAAATCTTTCCTTGTTTTAAATACAAAATTAAATATTTATCATCTAAAATGTATTAAAGACAATTGCTAAACAATTAAAATACCTTCATGATATTTTACCTTCAAAATGCATTTCATATTTACTGGTTCATTTAAACAATGGAAGTTGTCTGCCCTTAAACAGACCTGCCAACAATGTCTGCTGAAGAACAAAAAAAAAAAGAAATTTACAAAAATGAACAGATTCAATACTGTGGTTTCCAAAGCATTTGCAGTGTCTCCATATTTCAATGCTTTTATATGCTCTCTGATTCTAAATCTAAGCTCTCTAATACTTTTACCTACATAGTAACTGTGACATGTACTACACAAAGCTACATAAACTATTCAGATGCTGTGACAGTTATATCTGTTACTTGTTTTAATTGTAAATCTTAAATGGGGAAAAGTGACAGAGCATGTATTACTTAAAAATCTACAAAGTCTACAATTACGACAAGCAAAAGTCCCAAACTAACCTACTAAATTTCTTATATTCAAAAATACAATTCAATTCTAATAGTGTCTTAACATTAAATACATTTTTTAAAAATAAAATTTGGGACTGCCCTAATAACTGTTGTTATTTCTTTGTTCCCTAACACAATTTTCCAATTTCCATTGATAATATTCACTATTTCTGCTCCATCAATACTCATAGGAACTGGAAAAGCAGGACCATTATCTAATGTGAAACTCCTGTTTGGTTTATTACCTACTATACTACTTCCTTTTTCTGTTTTAATAATTGGTATAAACTTAATTGTTCCACCACTTATTATTTTTTCTCTCCATTTTTTTGATTAACTCATTTACAGGGTAACCCCTATCTAAAAATAATTTTCTAATAAACTCAATCTGTTTCATAAAACTTTCTTCTTCACTAATGATCCATCTTATTCAAATCAATTGTCCCTTATAAATATTTTGCTTCATAAATTTTGGGGGAAACCTTGACTAATGAAGATAATTATTTTTCAGCTTTCTTTATATAAATAGATGTTTTGAAACATTTGCTATCACAATCCATATTAATATTAATATCCAAGAAGTTTACCTGGGTTCCCTTTCCACTAATATTAAATTTGAGCCAGAAAATACTCTCATTAATTTCCTTTAAAAGTAAATCAAAATCTTCTTCACTTCCTGACCAAATAAAAATCAAATCATCAATAAAACGCCTATAAAAATCTGACATACTTAAACATGCTTGAACGTGATTAAATAATGCAAGCAATCAAGATATAAAGAAGAAATAATTAAACTTTTTAGTGGGGAAGCATATAGGACACTTAGTAAGAAAGTGTTATAATATAATTGCTAATTGCTTGCTTGCATTATTTAATCAGAAATATATTGATTTTGATGTGTGTTCATTTTTCAGTGTGGAACAACCTGAGCTGGGTATTCTGTTTGAAATACCCAAAGTGCGTAAAGATGTTAGTAACCCTCCATTTGAATCAGTAGTCTCAGCACCTAGAAATAAAACAGTTACTATTTCAAGCTTTTTACATGGAATATTAAATAATATTGTACAACTAAGTCCCTTTTATTTAAAAAAAATCATTGGCATTTATTGAAAATTTAAGAGACTATGAGTTTAAGAGAGATGAGAAGTTTCTAGGAAAAGTTGATGTAGAATCATTATATATGAGTGACAAACAAAAATAAAGGATAGAATTTTTGAGGTTGTATCTAGAAAAAATTGAATAAAAATGGAACAACCAAAAGTAAATTTTCTAAGTATTGTGATGAGTATTGTTTTAAGAAACAATTTCTTTAAATTTGGCAAAGGTTTGCTTCAACAGACCATTGGAGTAGCGATGGGGGCAAAAGTTGCCCCCTCATTTGCAAATTTAGGTTTATACTGGTAGGAATACAATTTTTTGATTAAACTTCCACTGTTTAGGTATGTCAGATTTTATAGATGTTTTATTGATGATTTGACTTTTATTTGGTCAGAAAGTGAAGAAGGTTTTGATTTATTTTTAAAGGAAATTAAAGAGAGTATTTTCTGGCTCAAATTTATTATCAGTGGAATGGGAACCCAGATAAACTTCATGGATATTAGCATTAATATGGATTGTGATAGCAAATTTTTAAACACATCTATTTATAGAAAGGAAACTTTTAAAAATAATTATCTTCATTATTCAAGTTTTTAACCCAAAATTTATGAAGCAAAATATTTATAGGGGATAATAGATTAAAATATGTCAGATCATTAGTGAAGAAGAAAGTTTTATGAAAGAGATTGAGTTTCTTAGAAAATTATTTTTAGATAGGGGTTACCCTTTAAATGAGTTAATCAAAATGGAGACAGAAATAATAAAGAGCAGAACAACTACATTTATACCGATTATTAAAACAGAAAAAGTAAGCAGTAAAGTAGGTAATAAAGAAAACAGGAGTTCCGCATTAGAAAAAGGTCCTGCTTTTCCAGTTTCTATGAGTATTGATGGAGCAAAAATAATGAATATTATCAAAGGAAATTGGAATATTGTGTTAGGGAACAGAGAATTAACAACAGTTATTGAGGAGGTTCCAGGTCTTATTTTTAAAAAGGTATTTAATGTTCAAAAAACTATTAGAATTAAATTGCATTTTTAAATATAAGAAATTTAGTAGATTAGTTTCGACTTTTGTTTGTGGTAATTGTAGACAGTGTAGATTTTTAAGTAATATATGCTATGCCACATTTCCCCATTTAAGATTTACAGTTAAAAGAAGTAAGTGATATAACTGCCACAGCATGGGAACAGTTTATGTAGCTTTGTGTAGTACATGCTCTAGTTACTATATAGGAAAAAGAATTAGAGAGCTTAGATTTAGAATACAAGAGCATATAAAATCAGTGAAAGATGGAGATACTGGAAATGCTTTGGCTAAACATAGTACTGAATTTGTTAATTTTTATAAATGTAATTTTTAGTTCTTGAGTAGGTAGATGACAGTAGGTTTGTCAGAGGTTTTAATAATTTTCCTGAGACCAGGGAACTTTGTTGGCAGGTCCGTTTAAGGACAGACAAGTTCCCTCGTTTAAACGAACCAGAAAATATGAAATGCATTTTGAAAACTAAAATTTCATGAAGGTATTTTAATTGTTTAGCAAGTGTCTTTAATAAATTTTAGATAATAAATATTTAATTTAGTATTTAAAATAAGGAAAGATTTTGTAGATTTTGTATATTTTTTTTTTTGTTTTAAAGGATGTGACATAATTTATTGGCGGGCTATTTAAACTTGGATTAAGCAAATCTGTTATTTTCTGATGAAGTTCTGGTGTGTGGTAAAAGAATAAAATAAGGAATGAAAGCAATCAAGCAAGTCTCTATTTTTGGATTTAGCTATTGGTTTTTATTCTATTCTATTCATGTTCTGCACTTGTGGTGACCAGGTTAAGGAACGGAGTTGAGTCACAAGGTTTTTGCTTTTTACCCAACAATAAATATTAATTTCTTCTGCAATATAAATACAACATATTTCAGAGAGAGAGGTGTATCATTGAGAATAGCACTTATTTTCCTCTCTGCATAAGTCAAAGTACATCTCTTACACTATTCAAGTGTAATCTGCAAGTTCATCTCTGGTTTGATAGGTTTATCCCTTATGGATGGCATGTCTGCCCAACTCTAGGTTACTCATACTTAAAATACAAGGGATAAAAACCTCTTGGGAATGCATGACTAGACTTCTAAGGATCTTCACAGATCAGTACCCTAATAAGTATCTATGAATCTTTGAACTTATTGAAGGTAGCAGCCATTAGGTTGATGTTGGGCATGCCTTGTGTAAGCCAGGGTAAGAAAGTTGCTGGTTATGTGAAGACATGTACAAGCAACCTCCCTAGATCAACATCAGGAGTGATGCCATCAGTCTTGAGGGGTTTGGTGGGGGTACAGCATGTTGAGCATGCTAGCCCATTCCTTCATACCCAATCCTTGCCTTGGGGAGGGGATGAATGGACTGGCAGGGTTCACAGCTTGACTAGGGAATGAATACGCTGTAAAGGTTTTGCCCTGTCTCCATAGGCAAAAGGCCTGATTCCCATCTCCATCTGAAGAATGAATGTGATGACTGAGTGCAGATAAAAGAAATACCATGTGGATCATGTAGACAGGAAAAAAAATATTTTATGTCAAAGTCCCAGTATCATGCTAAAGTTCTTAATATTTCAGTCACCAGAACTGAAAACATGGAAACAGTCAGTAGACTTCAAACCTCAGCATCATTGCCTAGTCAGTGTGCTAAAAAACCTTTGGTTGCTCAGAGCTCACACCAAAGGCATCTAAATCATGGAACCTGGAACTGGAAGCCCACACTCCATATTTCTATACCTTAATAAAGGATTGCAGGGGAATACTAAGAAAAAGTACTGTTCTGGTGAGCTGGAGAAATAACAACTCTGGCCAGGGACAATCAGTTGAAAGACAATTGTTATTCTACCATAAATGAGACCACAGGGCTTACAGCATCACATGCAACATACTCAAAGACAATGAACAGTATTTTCAGAGCTAATGAGACATATTGAATTCAGAATCATAAATGCAAATGTATCTGACCCACTGTCCTCTTTATAATTTGTTTCACTATGACATGTCAAGATACAGCTCAGCAAGGAATCAACTCATCTAACACAACTGGTAGGGAAATCAACCTGATGGAGAAATAAACTGTAGAAATTTTTGCAGGGAGAAATCACCTCAGCCCCCAAGACTTATATATACCAACTTCACAATACAAAATATGAAGGAATGAGAAATCTCTGAAAAGAAAGGAATCACTGCCAACACACACTTAAAATTACACCGTCAGTGATTTCCTATGGAAAACAGGGGGCAGGGACTTCCACCTTCTCCATATTGGGCTAATTGAGTTAGTAATTCATGAAGCTTTCATATGACAAGCAGTATTGCAGTCTTTTAAGTGCTAAGATTCAAAGACAAACAACTTCTATCAGTACATAGGCCCAATGCCTTTACTCTTACTCCATTGCCAAAGGCTGGAATAATCTTCCCACAAATATCAGAGCAAACACCAATTTTCATATAAAGATACCTTAAAAAATTCTTAAACACAGCCTGGATCCATTCCTGCTCTAATCCCACATAATATTATATCCTCTCTTTTATTTTTCCTTTTTTTATCCACCTTTTTCTTTTATTATACATTCTTCTTCTTCTACTCCCACCTTATCTTACCTTTCATGTCTGTCAACAACCTGCATTATCCTACTGTTTCTCTCCTTCAAATAATGTCTCTTGCTTTTATGTCTTTCCTTACTGCTAAGTTAATAGCCATTTTCAACTATTTTTATTTTTCTTATCTAGTTGATATTTGTTATTCTAGCCCATGACTTGTTACTAATTATGTATATATTTCTATGTATTTTTATATATTTTTTATGTATGTATTTTTTGGAGCTTTTCTCCCCAGGTCTCTGTTGAAAATGGGCTCTTCAGACCCCAGTCATACAATCCTGGTAATCAAATAAATAAGTAAGTAGATTCATCTGGAGGCCCTAAGTGTTAAAATTGTGATAATCTCTTCTACAAAATGTAACTTCAAGTAAAATGTAACTTAATTAACATGTCTTACCTTTGTCATATCATTTTATGCAATAGTCATTTAAAGTTTTTGGAGTTGCAGTTCACTTACAATCATTCATTAACTATGTAACATCTTTTATCTTGGTAGTCATAACACTCTCCAATGTCCTCTAAACTACCTCTTCAATAAAGTGCTCAAGATCAATTTATATATCGCCTATATATCAGCAAATGGTCCTGACTATGTGCTTCCAAAACATTGTTCAGGTTTTGGATCATTGTAACATTCAGTACTTATGATAACTATACCTTGCTCTGCATGCCAAAATCAGATCAAAGTCCATAGACCTGAAATAAAAGTACAGTCTCTAAACCTCTGTCTGAATTCCAGAGTTCAGTACTTTAAAAAATGGGTCTAGAGTGAAACAGTTTGTCTTGCTTAAGTGAGATTCAAAACATTGTACACAAAGCAACTAAACTGTACAATAATGCAAACACACAATATTACAGAAGAAAACAAAGCACAATACTTATTACAGTGTTTTTGGAAGTGCCCCCCCCCCCCCGCACTTACAATAAGGGGTCTTTGAAACATACCCCAGATTACAGATATCTTAACTTAGACATTTGCAAAACTTGGAGAGGAGTAAGAGAGAAGATAATATTTTCTCTTTAGCATGAGTCACTCAGTTTTACTGTCTAACAAAGCAACACCCAACACAATGAAATATCAGCAGTAATAAACCCTTTAAAACATATGGCATTTCAATGCTTGACTTCATTTTACACAGCAAATGACAAGATTTCTGTTAGAAACATGTACATGGAATGAATTTATTAAACTACAATTGCTGACTTGACTCTCCACTTACTTGGTGAACATGTAAAACACGTGTGAAAAATTATTCTTAAACTACTTTCCCATAATATTATTTATTCCTTTTATGCTACAAAGTACAAGCCATATATTAATAAATCCCTAAGCCATGCTCCTGTAATATCAGGCATATATTATTTCCATTGAACTACTAACTACTTAATTTTTTTGTCTTAAAATAAATAATGTCACATTCCTTTACTGTATTCTTTGATTAAAATGGGAGGTCAGCCAGGTTGTTCACTCTCACTTGCCAGCATCATTGCTCTTGGTTTACTCAGGCAGTATAGCAACCGCCTGATGCTCACAGACAAAGAATTATTGCTTAGCTCATCACTATCTATATGAAGGAAATGTGATTACTTAGACAGATTGGAATCTTCCCTGTCACAAACAAACATGACCTCTAAGCAGCATATACTACCACTACTGCTTTTCACACAAATGCACAATAAATTATCATACACCATTAAAAAGACCCTGCCTAATCCTCCAAGGGCTCACTACAAATCAAACACTACAATACCTATTAACACTAGCAGAGTAAAGCGTCACTAGGTAATTAACTACTCCATAACTAGCACACCTAGACACCGTTCCAAGAAAAAAAAGTGTTCTAGTGATTGGCGTCTCCATTGCCGGACACACTGACTCAAGTCTTATGAGGCTGGACAAAGAGAGGGAGACATTGAGTTGCCTTTCAGGAACCAAGATCTCTGACATATCGAGGGTTCTAAAGACCTTTAAGCCAAACAAGTATGATAATGGCATGACAGTGGTTTATGTGACATGAAAGGTATGCAGAAAAACATGACAGAGCTCTCCACTGATTGCATAAATTAAGGTAAGACCCTAGCTTTTTGTGGACTCCTTCCTTCTCTTCAACTGATAGCAAAGTTTATGAAAGATGATTGGTTTAAATGACTTGCTGCATAGCTAGGTCATTTTAGGGAGGCCCAGTATGTGTAAGCATGATGGGAGATGCTAGAAAGTTACGCTTGCTTCAGAATGGATGGCTTACACTTCTCATTCCAGGAACTACACATAATGACTAAGGCCTTTGCTGCACCATAGTGCCTTTTTTAAGTAGAGTCTGGCTAATGGACTGCCTCACCTAACATAAACAAATCAAGTACCAGACAATGTTAAGGTGCTCCTGCTCAATGCCAGGAGTTTAAATAACAAATTGCCTGAGCTTCAGTCTCTGCTGCATTTCAAGTGCATGCATGTGGATATCACAAAAACCTGGTTTAAAAGTATAGTGAGCACTCCCTCCTTACCAGGGTTTTGCAACTACATTGCCTTTTGGTCTGATAGTAACTGTGCTGGAGTATCCATATTTGTTAAAGGCCACATTACTTCAATGTAGATTCCTAGATACCCAAAAACTGAAATGATTGCGATCCAGGTCACACTATATGGTTGGGGGCTGGCATAAAGGTTAAGGCTTTTACCTCCCCAGAAACAAGGTACAAGGTTAATAGGACTCACTATGAGATCATAGCATGTTACAAAACTCCCCTCTATGCTCCCAGAAAACCATGTTATGTTCCCAAATACACTAGATTAACTTCAGATTAACAGGAATTCCATTATCCTGGGAGACTTTAACTAACAGATGATATCTATACCTATACCTACAGTATACCTATACCTATATTTATGCCTATAGCTACACCTATACCTACACCGATACCTGCGCCTACACCTATACCTGTACCTGTATCTAGACCTGTGCCTATATCTATACCTACACCTATACCTCAGCTGTAGATTATGTTTAAAATTCCCTGATTTCATAAATAAATGCTATCTTGACAAAGTTGTCAAGGAATCCACTAATACAATAAAATAAAAATAAACTTCTTAAGCAATATAGCAAAACAAAACCCCTCAAATCAAGGTTGACCTTAAAAAGCTATCATAAGAGCTAAAAACACCATCAAGAAAACTAAGGCATCCTATCAGCCCTAGACTAGTAGCAGAAGCTAAAGACAACTACAAATCCTTTTTAGCTACATTAAGAAATAAAAAAATAACACACAGCAGTGCTCAAAATTTATCCAAAATGGCACAACCTTCTAGGATCCAGTAGGTATGGACAACATATTAGCAAGCAAATTCAGTACAAATTTCACCTCTGAAACAACTTCAAAGTACACATATCCAGCAGAATCTTATGCTGGTAACATTTATTCATTGAATATTTTTGATGTTTAACAGGCAGTTGCTGTCCTTTGATATGAACTTTTTCAAAGAGAAGGATAATGCAGATGTTTTTACAAGTGAATTGGCACAATAAACACCAGGTGCAGTTCCTCCATCAGATTTTTCTGTCGACTCATACTTCAAACAGCCATTGAATGAGTATAAAATGCTTATGTATGTTATTTGGCATCTGTGTTTTCTTAAAGTGTACCTTTTTTTAACAGCTTTATTGAATAATCACTTGTGATACAGGCAAATTTACATTTATACAAAAGTAATCAAACTGCATTAAATTAACATTAAGAACCATTATGCTTCACATACATTGCTATTTAACATATAACCTAACATACATAAATTATTCAATTCTTGCCCCCTTTTTTAAACCATCACTTACGACATAAGCAGTCATACATTTATATAAATGAAAACAAACTGCACAGACACAATCCTAGTTACAAGCATTTTGCATCACAAACTATAATGACACACTCCCAATTGCAAACATTGTACATCATTTATAATAAAGCATATCTTAAGACTAATATTGCACTAAAGGATTTGCTGGTCCTGTTGAAACCTACTATCAGTAAACCAAATCAAATTTTGTTAAACAAATAGAAACCTGTGCAGAAATGGCCTCACTGCTTTTTGTAGAGATTTTAATGAATTTTATGACAGAGAGATCATGCAATTGCAGTCCAAGGTTAATGAGGTTATGGCCCAAGTGGATATGGTTATGTAGCTTTCATTGTTTGCTACTAAGTTGGAGGATTATAAATAGGCCTTGGCAACATTTGATAAAGAATGTGTGAATAAAAAAATTAAGAAATATCAGTTGGATGTCAAGATTATAAACTTAACAGACTGCTTCACTGACAACTGCCCAAGGTGAAGACAGTGTGGATTGCAGAAGGACAGAAAAGCCAACCTAAGCTCCCAACTTTTAAATGTGAGATACAAGTACAATCTATCTTACGTTCTAATGATTCCTCAGATACAGGGGTTACACATGAGATTTCATCTGCAATAGAAAATGAAAAATGAAACTGTAATGTCCTCTCAAATTAAAAGACCTTTTGTTTCTACTAGCCTGTTAGAAAAAGCAGATAAGGTGGTAGGAGATACAATATGAAATATGGACATAAAGCTTCTGTTTCATCAATGAATGGACACATACTGAATGATAATTTGGTTTTGAATGTCTTTTCTGATTATGTCTTGAATGAATCTGAAAATGCATTATTAAATAAGGGATTGAGTTCTATTCCTTCAGGTGTTACTAGTGAATTTTAGTTGGCTTCTGATGTTAAATAGTTCACTTATGAGGACAATTTCATTTTTAATCAGACACATGACTTTTTTTAAGACCTGATTTTCAGCCTCCTGCCAATGTAGTGGTGACATGTTTTGAAAAGCAAATAATAAGGCATTGCACAATTCTGGAGTGTATACCAAGGACAAAAATAACACGACCAAAGAAGAATGTAAGATTAGGAATACCCTCAGTAGAAATTATAAGATTGTAATATCTCAGGCTGTTAAAGGGGATGTTGTGATAGCTTTAGTTTCACAATATTATTATGAAGAAGCACTTAAATAATTACGTGATAGCAGGTTTTACATGAAACTACTCTATGACCCCACAGAAAATTTCAAGAAGGAAATTGATAAGTTCTTAAAACAAGCATTTGAAGAAGATATTATTTCTAGGATTTTAAAAGAACTTATGGTAAAGGAACCAGCTTTGAAGCATATTTATTTTCATTCAAATGTCCACAATAATATAAGAAAATCCATCAAGGTGAAGTATAGTATCAGGAATAGTTCCCCTGACAGAACCATTATCTCCCTTTTTAATACTTTATTTAGAAAACATTGTTGACTAATGCAAGAGCAAGACTGAAGGATACCCTGAATTCCTTCAAATTATACATGAAGTTCAATGTGAGAATCATTGATTTGGTGTGAGAATCATTGGTTATAGTGTACTCCGGATGTTAAATCATTGTACATCTCAATACCTCATGGGGGTAATAGAGGCTTTTGGAGTTTTGGCTAAGTAGGTTACTACTTTATCCTTCAGGTTTTAATAAATTCTTGATTTTATCGGTGGAATACACTCTTTAAGCAAAATGTATTTTACTGTAATACCACTTGTTAGTTGCAATTAATGGGACTATATGGGGGCTTCTTTCACTCGTAATTTATGCAGATTTGTTTATAGGGTATGTAGAAGAACACATGACACATAACGTGATGCATAACCTCTACCTCCCATGTCTGGATATATGGCAGACCTAGAAGACTCCCTCTCTCTGACGCCCTCTCAGTGGGAGGAATAAAAGTGCAATGTTGAAGTTTCAAGTAGTTCATTCAGCTAATTAGGTAGATGGATGAGGTCATGAACAAGAACTTTCATCCATTTACCTAATTAACTGAAAACAATATTTGAAACTTCAGCAAGGAGTCTTTATTCCTCTCACAGGAAAGTTATTGGAGAAGAGACACAGTCTCCTGCATCTGCTAGCTACAGTGATTTTATCTGGACCAAGTCTTTGTACTCTGTTCAATGTTAGTCATAGGTTCAAAGGTTCATAGAAGGTTACTAGGGTATTGGCTCTAGGGCCTTTATAAGCCTAGACATGTTATACCCTTGTTCTCTTATTAACCAAATTGTATGGTTTATATTTGCAGTGTGAGTCTATGATCAGCACTGACTGTCACTTATCTTGTACATCTGAATAAGACAATGAGGCTCAGGTGTTCGTTTAAGTAGTTTATTACATACAAACACATCAGGATGGATGGCAGGAACACTGAACTTAAACTATCCAACTAATTGATTGATTACATATACTGCATGCATGCTCTCACTCTGACTGCTCACTCAAAATGGCACCCTTGCTTGCATGTGCTCAGTACTTATATGCACATGCCCAGTGACTGGAATGCTTCTTAAAGGTATATTATACACTCTGATCTACACCGAGACACCCCTGGGGTAAGTTTACATTCTCCCATCCAGTTGCCTAAATTAGGGTCATTGAGGAGCTCTGTTTTGCATGAACTAGGAGTTTGTTCCAGAGGAGTGGCAACCTCTGGGGAAACATATCTGTCTCCCCAGCATGTCTTGTTAATGTCGCAAGCTAGGTTAAGATCCCTAGAGTAAGTGACTCTTGTCTCATTTGACTTGCAGATGTGCAGCATTTCCATTAGGGCAGGGTCCAAGACTGCTGTGTAGGCCAGGCACAAGTCACCTCTCAGCAGCCTATAAAATACAAAGTACAGTGACAAGGCCTTCAGTCTGTCCATATAGGTCATGTGTTGGAGGCCCTGAATTTTCTTGTTGAGAAACCTCTGAGGTCTCTCTAGCTGCTGCAGGTGGCTGGCAAGGTACATACAGAAGGGAGAGTTGTATTCAATTAGTGGACTGATGAGGGATGGTTACAGGGGAGTTATAACATCCTAGCTCTGGATGTGATGCCCTTACTTATGAGATGTGCAATGTAGAAGGCCTTCCTTACCACTGTGGACACATGGTGATCAAAGTTAAGACTGTTATCAACCTGTGTTCCCAAATCTGTCACCACAGGGGTGCTGTTAATATTGTAATTTGCAGGGACTTCCTCATTACCAAAAGGGATGATAATGCATTTTTTGCATTTAGTTTATGTCCATAGTTTTGGCACCAATCATTTGTCTCTGTAAGCCCTTTTTGTAGTATGTCAGCATTGTTGGGGGACTCATTGATTGCACCCAGTTTACAGTCATTGGCAAACTTGGTAAGCCACAGCCCATCTGTTTTTGCCTGGACTTCCGAGAAACAGATTCCAAGCAACCAAAGCAAAAAAACTCCAGCAGGCAGCCAAATGGACCCCAACAAGCAAAAATCACTCCAATAAAAGAAAAAGCTAGGAGTCCAGCTATAAACACTTAAATAGCACTTTAATCGTGAATGTTTTGAATACACAATATTCTTTGCCAACACAACATAAAATTAACTGTGTTAATGAATTTAAATATAAAATGCAAGCCAATTGAATTTGAAATCCAATCATCTGATCACTAATTAAAATGCATTTTATAAATAATGCTACCTAAAATATAATCTAAAAAAACACTTTAAAGCATAATAGAACATATATATTAAAACATAGAACACAGAACACGTATAAAAATATATGATAAAAACATATAAGGAAATTACATTTCATACATAGCTATGTTTGTTCTTAAGTAATGGTTTTGTGCTATTCTTGCGATTTAAACCCGGAAACTTGTTAGCTCTAAAGAAATGTATCCATTTATACTCAGCATATCAGTATCATTTACAAGATCACCCCTTTTTTTTTGCTTATAAATACTTTGTAAAACCTTAAATTTAAAAGAATGTTCAGTACTGAACTGCATAATGTGTTTAGTAAGTGCATTAATCTCTATCTGCCTACAAATCTCAGATAAATGAAAACCAATTATTTCTTTGAATTTCTGGTTAGTTTTTGCCTATATAAAAACATTCACATCTTAAACAGTTCACAAAATAAATCACATTTTCTGTAAGACAATTTGCTGAAGCTTTAAATATAAAGGGCTCCTTTGTTATTGGATGTATACATTCTTTCTCTGAACTAATATACTGGCAATAGAAACAGTTATGGCAGGGGACAGATCCCTGTTTACTAAAAGGAAAATTCTTATGAGAATTAAATACTTCATCTTTGTAACAGAGTCTTTGTTTTAAGTTTCTTTCCTTTTTATAGACAAAATGTGGTTGTGTGATACCAATTTCATTAATATTTGGGTCAGATTTTAAAATCACCCAATTATTTTGACCTATCTTTTTATTAAAACTTGTGTGTCTATTATACTTTGTAACATATCCCATGTGATAAAAAGCAAAACACCAGGACTTGGAGATGGCTGTAAAATCTAGTATAAAAATCTTTATTCGACGCAAGCACTTTCTTGGATCACCCCACTTCTTCAGATGTCTAATACATTTTAAAAACAGCTCTGCTTTAAATATGCCCTCTTGGGACACATGATTAAAACCAACCAATACATTGTTCTAGTGTGAACAAGCACTTTCAATTTAAAGCAACATTCCACAAGGTACAATGCCATTAACTGAACTAAAAGTCTGAAACACACACACACATATATATATATATATATATATATATATATATACTTCTGAAAACCTATTTATAAAATATCTAAATCATAATTCAAAATTGCATAACACACCAATGTACAATCACGAGCAAAGAATATATCTGCACATATTTGCATTTTCCACTTGTGTTCTCCAAAACACATGCAATCCTATGACAAGAAGTCAGTAATTTATTATATAAACAATTCCACAGCACATCTTCCTAAAAAGCTGCTTAGACTTTAACTTAGGATGCAGGGGTATATATTCATTTAATCCATGTCCTCTGTCAGCCCTTAGTTTTACTATCCACTTAGCTTCAAGCTCTTCAGTAATATTCCGTAGGTCCCCCCTTATACTCTCATATGTTCTCCCTATAACCAAAAATTTAAAGACATGTTCCATATCACTATTAATAGTGTGTCTAGACAAAGCATTCACTTTGTTCCTTTTATGAATAGCATAAATGTGTTCACGTATTCTTTCCTTCAGAGACTTGTCTGTCTTCCCTACATAGAGACTACAGCACACTGTGCAATGGGCCAAATAGACTAGGTACTCTGTTTCACAGGTAGTATTGATGTCAGACTCATATGTCTTTAACTGGTCTGGATGTGCAAACTTAGAAGTACTGTCTATATACTTGCCACATTTGTTTGTACCTTTTTCTATAGCTGACCTTGTAGGGCCATGCTTCCTATCACTAACCTTAGATTGACATAACTGTCTCTTCAGAGATTTATAGTTCTTCAGTGAATGCTTAGGTTTCACATCTATTAAACTACTGATGCTCCTATCTAGTCTCAATACATTCCAGTGTTTCTCTACCACATTCTTATACATCCATGTGTCTTTAGAGTGACAGAATGATATTCTAATTTGCTTATTTTCTCTAATATTATCTTTCTGCCCATCACTGTATCCTTCTCTAAAGTCTTCACTCCTAGAAAAATATGGCTTGGCCTTTAAACATCTCTGTTTACTCACTTCCTTGATGTTGTTCTGTATATCATTAATGTGATATTCCCTTTCTAAAAAATCACTACTAGTTTGCTCATCTTGATGATTAAAATCTTTATCTGTCACATTCAGTCTTGAAGCTCTATAGAACTGGTTCTGAATGACATTTCGAAAAATATATTGAGGGTGCATACTATCTTTGGTAATATATGGTTTCCATGGCATTCTTTATATGGGGGGGTGCATACTATCTTTGGTAATATATGGTTTCCATGGCATTCTTTCTTATGCAGATGAGTGACCACAATGCCATCATTTTTCTTTTCAACATTAACATCTAAGAAATTTACTGTTTTCATAGAATATGTATTTGTAAACTTCAAAAATGTAGAGGTATGATTAATATATTGTACAAACTCCTCCAGTTCTTCAGTGTTACCTCTCCACAAAATGAAGAGGTCATCCACAAACCTCCTCAAAAAATGCACTCTGTCTGCATAGGGATCCTTCAGTATAAACTTGGTTTCCCACACTGCCTTTATGGCATTGGCATAGCTATTGACACATGAGGTGCCCATAGTTACGCCATTAGACTGCCAATAATGATCTCCCCCAAAAACAAAAACATTGTTCTCTAACACAATGCTTAAAAGCTGACTTACTTGCTCTGTAGTATGTGAGTCAACCATGAACATATCCCTTAAAAAAGTGCAGATGCTCTCTATTCCTATGTCATTCGGTATCACTATAAATAAAGACACCACATCAAGGGTTGCCATATATGTCTCCTGCATCACCTCAAAGTCTCGTGTATACTTAAACAAATCAGTCAGAAAATGTTCTGTATCTCTTAAAATATGCTGTATATTGTTGATCTTAGGTCTCAAGAATTTCTCTAAGTATATTGACACTGGTTTTGTGTATCAGTTTCTTCCAGATACTATCAGGTGCATAGGGGGGCACCTTACACTTTTATGAATTTTAGGTAACCCTTGTATGACTGGGGTGGTGGGATGTTCAACAACAAAATAATCTAACATATCTTTGCTAATCAACCCATTCTGCCAAATCTCCTTTAATTTGGTGACTACCTCACTGGACATCTGTTTAACTTGATGAACTTTAATTTTCACCTAAAATGTTCTATCATTCAACATGTTATGGATCATTCTCTTGTATGCAACTGTATTCAACACTACAATAGGGCTGCCTTTATCGGCAGGTCTTATAACAATGTCTTCATTCTTTTGCAAATTTTTCAAAGCAAGATGTTCTTGCTTACTTAAATTAAACCCATGTTTATTCGGCTTTCAGTAGCTATCTTGTAAAAATCATGTCTGCAAAGTTGCTCAAAAGCATTTAATAAGGGGTTTAGCTGTGGTACATACAGACTAGGTTTCCTAAAAGTATTGACACTAGTATTAATAACATTTTTAGTTTCATTATGCAACAATTTTAACATCACATTTCTAGTAAAACACGATATCAAAAATAGCATCTGTTAAATCACAGTAGCGTGTGGGAATGTATGTGAGTCCCTTTTGTAAAACACTGAGTTCATTCTCATTTAAAACATAGAAAGATTACACACTAGCCTTCCTTGAAGAAGGCCTTCTTTATATTCCCCTGGTTCGTAATTTGGTCATCTGTCTTTCTCTTCTGTCGACTTCTGCTCCTCCCTCTTGGGTGCTGGTCTTTTAGCCTGTTTAAATCCCTCACAGGAAAAGGAAAGGACAGCTGATGTTGCCCTAAAGGGAATTTAGTATCCAGGTCAGTTTCTTGGGAAGGTGTCATCTTCTCAGCTGACTGATGAACCATTGCTTTGACTTCAAATATCTTCTATCTAGACCCTGTTCCATTTGAAGTTATAAAATGTGAATTTATTGAAGAAACAGTAGCCGTTGAACTAGTGGTGTTGTCTTCAACGCCGGTCAGCATTGTAATGGCTGTGGCATCACTTGTGGGTGCGCCCTCATTATCAATCACAGTTGCAGCTTGTAAATCATGGGCTGAAGCTTCCTCTGAGGTCGTTCTTGGCTCATTCGAAGTGCCTCTGCTTTCTGAGAACCTGGGCTAGGAAAAAATATGCCCAGATTCAAAATCACGAAGGTCTCAGACTATTTTCCTCAATTTTTGTTTGGTCAGCTTGCACTCATAAGCTGATACAGTGTCCAGGACATCTAGCAAATATTTATCCACTATATTAGTTTCAAAAAGGGAAATCAGTTCAGCATATTTTGTTTTAGCTGACAGCGTATACGCCTGTATCTCTTTCTCTGCTGCTGAAGTCAACAGTTTAATATAAGAGGTACTGGTAGCTAAATTTACCTTCTGCCAGCTAGCAAGTAGCTCCTGGTCACAGTTCACATAAGAAGGCATTTTTAAAATTCTAAGGCCTCTGGAACAAGACCTTCTAGGAGGCAAACCTCCATATGGAACTTTTCAAAGTGTACTAGTTTCAGCTTAAACAAATCTTTTTCTAGAGCTAGCAGCTTCTTTTTAAGACCAGCCAAATCTATAGCAACTGCATCAGTCTCACCTTGATCAATGGTGCAGTCCAGCAAAGGATTACAATCATAATTAATTGCCTTCATCAAAGGAATCACTTGAATAATACTTTGATGCAGTCCTCCTGGATTATAATCCAGTTCTATAACATCTTGTCCTTCAGCCATAATATCCAAAGCTAAGGTAGCACACAAAATCAGAAGTAAAAACACAAAACTGCCACCAAAGCTTTAGAACTCACTTATCCTGCACAAAACAGATCCAGAATAAAAAGCAAAATACCAGGACTTGGAGATGGCTGTAAAATCCAGTATAAAAATCTTTATTCAACACAAGCACTTTCGTGGGTCACCCCACTTCTTCAGATGTCTAATACATTTTAAAAACAGCTCTTGGTTTAAATATACCATCTTGGGGCACATGATTAAAACCAACCAATACATTGTTCTAATGTGAATAAGCACTTACAGTTTAAAGCAACATTCCACAAGGTGCATGCCATTAACTGAACTAGAAGTCTGAAACATATATATATATATATATATATATATATATATATATATATATATATATATACATACACTTCTAAAAATCTGTTTATAAAATATCTAAATCATAATTCAAAATTACATAACATATCAATGTACAATCATGAGCACAGAATATATCTGCACATATTTGCATTTTCCACTTGTGTTCTCCAAAACAATAAGAAGCCTGTGACAAGAATTCAGCAATTTATTATACAAACAATTCCACAGCACATCTTTACTTAAAAGCCGTGGAAAACAACATATAGAAGCCTCCTCACCAAAGGCTGTTCTGCCAAAACACCAATACACTTCAAAGCAAAGCAAGTCGCAGCAACCACCACTCGGATTTCCTATTTTATTCCAATAAAAAAACAATAAATAGCAGCAAAAGTATACAAAAGATGAGCGCTTTCGGGCTGTGCCCTTCTTCAGATAAAAAAATACTGGATTTCCAGGTTATTCACAGAGGAATTGAACTATGAGGAGGAGGTAATTAAAATGATAGGGCATTTTGAAGCAAGAGGCAATAACAGTAACAGAGTCATGAATATTATCCAGAGACAAGAGGTTTCAGGGGTAATAAAATGCAACATTGGCTTAAACAAGAAGGGGTTAGTAGACCCATGGTTAACAAGAAACAAAGTGATAGCACCCTTAGACTTATGTTAACGTACAGTAACAATATTCATGGGGTGTGTGAAATTATTAGGTGCAATTGGAAAATTTTATTTTCAGATGACAAATTGAGAAAGATATTGGTGGATAAACCATCCTTTGGGTTTAGGAGGAATGGAAACTTAAAGGATAGCCTGAGCAATGAGAATGAGAAAGTAATTAAACAGGTAATAGTAAATAAAGGGACCAAACCATGTGGGACTTGTACAGCATGCAATAGCATAGATAAAAATAATATTTTCACACATCCAATCACAGGTAGGGAGTATTATTTTGGTGCAAGAGCGAATTGCAATACCCATAGTTTGATATACCTTGAGACATGTCAATTGTGTGCATATTATTATGTAGGTAAGACGAATTGCAAATTTAAGGTCAGGATTTCAAATCATCTGTCTGCCATAAGAACACGGAATGAACATAATGCCTTATCTAGGCATGTTTCTAATAATGAAGGACATTATTTTAAGTTCAAGGCTATTTGGAATATAAGGAAGGGACATAGCGGTTGGGACATAGTAAATGATACAGAGCTAGAAGAAACCAGAGGGATAGTTGAACTGACAGCACATAGACATCCAGGCTTAAATGAGGTGGTCCCTTTAAAACCCGCACTCAAGAAAAGGCGGGTTCAGTACTAGGACATGATTGGTTGTCACTCTATTTTAAATAACAGTGTCACAGTACTTTTTTATCTGAAGAAGGGCACAGCCCAAAAGTGCTCATCTTTTGTATACTTTTGCTGCTATTTATCATTTTTTATTGGAATAAAATAAGAAATCCAAGTGGTGGTTGCTGCGACTTGTTTTGCTTTGAAGTGTATTGGTGTTTTGGCAGAACAACCTTTGGTGAGGAGGCTTCTATTTGTTGTTTTGGACTCTGTATTTGGTGTACTAGCCTACCTCACACACAATGGATATCAGTGGAAGGGAACAGGCACAGGCAGTACAGCTGTTCCCAATCACAAGACTGGAAGCAGTACTAAGCAATAAGGTAAAGAAAGATTTGGTTTCTTTGGATAATCCGTTACTTGGCCTTGACCTGCATGTTACTACATAGAGGAGATCATTGGGTAACTTGAATGTTGCCATAGACTCTGTGTTTGAAGAACATATGAATGAACTTGTAAATAAGGTCAATCGAGCCTGCTTACAGTTTAGTGTTGTACCAAGAGGTATGAGAGTCTTCTGTATGCTGGCGCAGGGAGAGTATTATCCTGAGCTCCTTGCTAAATGGCAACAGATAAATATAAACACAGGGTTTTCATATTTATGTCTTTTGTTGGAGTTTTTTGCTTCAGAAGAGAAGCAACTGGGTCAAGACGCTGAAGAGCTGCAAAGGAGGTTGGAGTCAGAGTTCCAGGAGGAGAGGCACATCACATACCTAGACGCTGCATACTGTACTTTTTCATCATAGATCAGAAACTACAGCAGGTCAAGGCCAAGAAATTGCAACACGACTATGGGAATTTTGTGAATGGCCAGATGTTTGTCTGGCCTAGAGACAATGTGAACAGTAATACACATGAATCCCATTCCCTAACTATGGCAGAGAGGGTGGTGCCACAATGGAGATTGGGGCAGAACACCTACAAATCATCTAATAAACAGAACAATGAGAGACGTCACAATATGCAGAATGGGAACCGACCTGTGAAGAGAGCAGATGAGAGTGCAGAGAACGCCATATGAGGGAACGCTAATAGTGTACAAGGTGAAGGAGAAATATTGCAACAAGTTAAAGAAGTGGTAAAAGTATCACAGCAGTTTTCTGGTGATAATACACACACGGAACAAATGACAGAATCAAGGCACAGGGGTTCCAGTCCCAATAACAGAAGCACAGTTGACACTTGTTTCTTTCCTTCAGAGACCTGTCTATCTTCCCTACATAGAAACTACAGCACACTGTGCAATGGGCCAAATAGACTAGGTGCTCTGTTTCACAAATAGCACTGATGTCAAACTCATATGTCTTTAACTGGTCTGGATGTTCAAACTTAGAAGTACTGTCTATAGACTTGCAGAAACTACATCTGCGACATTTTTTGTACTGACAAGTCTCTGAAGGAAAGAATACGTGAACACATTTATGCTATTCATAAAAAGAAAAATGTGAATGCTTTGGCTAGACACACTATTAATAATGATATGGAACATGTCTTTAAATTTTTGGTTATAGGGAGAACATATGAGAGTATAAGGGGGGGACCTACCGAACTTCACTGTAGAGCTTGAAGCTAAGTGGAAAGTAAGACTAAGGACTGATAGAGGACATGGATTAAATGAATATATAGCCCTGCATCCTAAGTTAACATCTAGGCAGCTTTTTAGGTAAGATATGCTGTGGAATTGTTTGTATAATAAATTACTGACTTCTTGTCACAGGCTTGTGGAAAATGCAAATATGAGCAGATATATTCTGTGCTCGTGATTGTACATTGATATGTTATGTAATTTTGAATTATGATTTAGATATTTTATAAATAGGTTTTCAAAAGTGTATATATATGTTTTAGACTTCTAGTTTGGTTAATGGCATGTACCTTGTGGAATGTTGCTTTAAATTGAAAGTGCTTGTTCACACTAGAACAATGTATTTGTTGGTTTTAATCATGTGTCCCAGGAGGATATATTTAAACCAAGAGCTGTTTTTAAAATGTATTAGACATCTGAAGAAGTGGGGTGACCCACGAAAGTGCTTGTGTCGAATAAAGATTTTTATACTGGATTTTACAGCCATCTGCAAGTCCTGGTGTTTTGCTTTTTATTCTGGATCTGTTTTGTGCAGGACAAGTGAGTTCTAAAGCTTTGGTGGCAGTTTTGTGTTTTTTGTATCCCATGTGATATTTGCTATTATACCATGACCCGGACTTTTTCCATTAAACCCATGAGTTTAACATGTTATTGCTATATTATCTTTAGGCCTTTCCTCATTACTCCCAGTATCCCTTCCAGTGGCAGCTGGTGACTTCAAATCAGATGGGGGCTGCAGGAGACAGATGAATGGGTGGGGTCAATGAAAAGGGGTGTGGCCAACTAGAAAGGGGAGGAGCTATGCTCCAAAACCACAAAAACTGTACCTTTAATTAAATACGCTGCCCTGGGTGCCAAACCGTCATTATGAGAGTCCAATCAAGACAAAATGAAGTGTAGAAGAAAAAAAAATTCAATGCATTGGCTGCATGACAGCTTACTTAATATCTAGATGGAATCAAAAAGGTTGTGAGGCATGAAAAAATAAATTACTTTTTAAATACATTACTGGAATGCCAGTCAAAATCAAGTATAAGAAAAACAAGCAGCACTAAACTCAAACCACTTCTCCTTGCACTGCAGTTCTAATTATAATTTATATTCAGCTTTATTAAAGTACCAAGTAAAATGCTGAAAGTAGCAATTTCTGTGATACCCCACTTGTAAAAATGTTTCTTATCCAAAAAAGACATGCTGCCTGACAACTATCTACTTGTTTTATGGGGAAAACATGATCAAAGTAAAAAATGAAAAGCAAACAACAAACAAGCTCAAGATACATTACTTACAGGATTACTGTACAGGTAATAGACCACACATGATAGATTTGCATTCTGTTTGGTTTACAGGTAAAGCCTGCAAAGATGACTGCAAGTCTCCAACAAATGTAATGAGCTTCTTAAAATAATGTAATCCTGTCCTTTATTACAAATACTGTCTTATGCATTTCAATACCCAAGGCTTATACATTATCTAGTTATGTAAGTATTCTCTGCATGGCAACAACAGAAAAGCTTTCAATGTTGGCAGTTCTTTAACAGTATGCTTATTAAAGCTTACTTGCATCTTTCAATTTCAGGCAAGCTTACCTGATGGTCATTAAAGCATTGCTACTTATACACAGAGCAACAGGCACTTTCTGAGTAATAATAAGCATAAATCAACAGTATGAAAATATGACAGAAACCAGAACATTCTGCAAAATCAAGGATAATATAAAAGTAACACTTGTGTCTACCTTGGATGGGGGGATGCTCTGCACATTTGCACTGGATAACTGCTCCTTGCCTTGCTTGGACACATCCAGAGTCACTACATGGGGGAGGTGGGGGGTGCAACAAGTGTGTCACAATTTGAAATGTCTCTGGCTGACTGTGATGGCCCTCTCACATTTGTCATACCTCTCAACCTTAGAACAAGAAATATGGACAGAGCCATACATAGAAGTGGGACAAAGGCCCAAAAATAAGGACAATTTTTAAATATTGCTCTTATAAACTTAGAAAGATAATAGAATAGTAGGTCTTGCATTAGTATGAATTTTCTGAAAGTTACGAAATCTGAAACTCAAATATCTGTCATTTTTTTCTAACTTCATTCTTTAAATGATTTGCCACTAATTTGCCAAAAAACATGATTTTATGAAAAATGGACCAAAAATGTGATGCCAAAATATAAAATAGCCACACAATACAGCTCGGAACCTGTCAAAGAAGGGACACTTTTTTAATATTAGTACTGCTAACTTGAGCAGCTGACAAAATAAAAGAATCTACATGCATTTCTGAAATAAAAGTAATCTATAACTCTAATTATTACAGTTATTTCTTAATTGTAAGCCCTCCACATTTTCTTCCAAAATTGCCATTTTGTGGCGGGATTATTAGGGGAAGAGCAAGATTTTGAGCCAAAATCGGGGACAGTTGAGAGGTTTGGATATGCCTAATTCTATAAAGCAATTTATTTGCATGTACCTCTCAACCTGTTAATGCAGGAAATCTGTACAAGGCCAAATATACTGGGGGAACATATAAACAGTACTATAAATTGTTGTATAAACAGACAATTGATTGAATAACAGGTCTTGCTTTAGCATGCATTTTTCTGAAGGTTATGAAGTATGAAACTCAGTGTCTGTTATTATTTAGTGACTTAATTCCTAAATTATTTGCCAGAAAATCACACATTGTTTGAGGAACAAACCAAAAATAAGAAGCAAAAATCTAGTCATTCTGTGAAAATCTGGAAAGTTGAGAGGTATAGTTCAACCGGGGCTGTCTTTGAGTTTACCGCCCTTCCCCCTCACAAAATCATGGTTGAATGGAGTCTCCCTCCTGCAGCCATTCCAATGAACCATTACTTGGCTATTTCACCCCATTTATCATGAACACTAATGTGCATACTGCTTTACTTCTACGATGATCTGGACTTCATTTGAAAGTTTTATTTTGCATTTTACAGCACAAACGCTAAGACATCTGCTAAATAAAGCAATGCAATCTCACAATGAAAACAGACTTAGCATTAAAACTTCTCTACCCTTGAAACTTTCATTCATTGAAACAGCATTGAAACCCACATTCAAAGAAAATACATTTTGCCAGTGGCAGATAAAGATTAACTTTGGGCCATTTTCAAATCATAGGCCTCTTGTGCATGAAACATACACATGGTCTTTGATACACTTTCTTGATTGTATTAAATTATATTCCTTTTACAATATAGTACAGTTGTTAGAGGGCGTTTTAAAATTGTTTTGAACATTTTTCCAGTAAACAATGAAACAAAATGCATGCACCAATAATGATAGAATTGCCCAATTCAGAACATTTTTCAAGTAAACAAATACTGACAAAACTGCCCAATTCAGAACATTTCTATCATAAAAGTCTACTCAAACTTCTACAGTCCACAAGTATCAGTAAATATGCACAATCTCTGAAGAAGTAAAAGTCATCTAAATAATTCCACATTAAAGAATTCTGTAACTAATAAAGAGGTTGCTGCTAGCAAACAACTTTATATTTCATTGTTTCATCTACTAATAAAGTGCCTGTTGCCCTTAAAGAATAAATTGCCTAAGCTGCATTAAAAAACAATAAGCTAGTAATACTGCAATAGGGAATGGATGGCAAACTGATAACAGGTTCATAGTTACTAGGTATCTTCACCAAAAAGGACTGCAGCATTCTCCCCCTTTACAATGCAATACAGTATGAGCAATGCATCTATCTATTGTGAGAGTAGAACCCACAGCCTTCTGCATCAAAAGCAAGTACACTACCTATTGTGCTATTAACAAGACAAGCAAACTTGGCATAAGCAGCACTAAACATTTGTTCCCCTGCAGCTCTCAGCTTCTTGTAAAATCTACTTGACACTCAGCTGCATCTCTGAACTTTGCAGCACAAGAAATCTGGACAAATCCAAAATTTAGGGGGGGGGGGGGCAAAAGACCAAAACATAGGGACACATTTTTAACATTGGTTGCATAATGTTGGAAAGTTGTTAAAATACAATGCTGTGTCATCATCATACATTTCACTGCCCAGTATTGAACCCAGGACCCTGTGCAAAACACTCAGAGAAACATACCACTATGCTATATCATCTGTCTTAGGAAAGAAAGGAAGACTGAAACTTAAATGGCTACCATTTAGTGAATTCAGTTCTCACTATAGCTGTCAACATCTTAGCACATAACACCTGAACAAAGCCAATAATGTGGGAATACAGCCCCCGAACATATTCAGTGAGTTCAGTTATCACCATAGCTCTCAACCTTGGCATAAAAAACCTGGACGAAGCCAATAATGGGGGAATACAGTCCAAAAAATAGGGACAAATATCCAGTGAGGACACCAAAGCAACCCACACAAACACAGGGAGAACATGCAGACTCCACAGAGAAGGCACCTCAGCCAAGAATCAAACCAGACAACTTGTAGCTGTCAGACAGCAATCACTGCACCACTGCACTACTGGCTGTGTTAAGTAACAAAAATAGAGAGACCACAGATTTTATGAGGAAGAGAACAGAACAAATATTAGGCAAAAAATCTGCAAATGTTTTACAAATGGTGGTGGGTAGGGAATTCAGGCTCTTGTCACTTGGGCCCAAAGCATAGGGTTCAAGCCTTATTCTCTACCCACCACCATGTAGCAACTGGGGCATTTCACATACACACTGCCTGCAGATCCTTGATGAGCAAAGTCCTGCAGCAGCCTGATGATTCCCCGCAGCTCCTCTATGAGTTATTTTGTCCTCTGTAAAGTCCTGTAGCAGCCTGATGATTCACTGCAGCTATTCTGTCCTCAGCAGCCTGATGTTTCCCTGTCCTCCATAACAGCCCGCACAGGCTTTCTAGGTCTTGATGTGAGTAGGCTGGAGCCTCCAGCATGTGAGTGATGCACTCCAGTGTTTTTCCAGTCTGTGCGGTCGCCACCTCTGGGTTGACAGGGCAGAGTTTCCTGCCTTCCCTATCCGGACTGCCTAACAGAGCAGTCTGGAGTTCAGGAATGGCATGCATGCATGTGGAGTTCTGGACTGCCTAACACAGCAGTCGGAGGAATTAAGCATGCATGCGTGGTTCTGGGACTACTCGTAAACTTTTTTTTAAGTTTATATTTCATTGTCTACAGTAGTGGGGGAATTTGTCTACAGTAGTGGGTTTATTCCTTTTAAAGGTGGGGGCCTGCAGTCTTGCAGTCCGATAGCACGGGCTGCCCCTGATTCCTTCTGACATTGGAGAAGTAGGGTGCACCCAAATCCTCACGTTTAGAAATAACATAATTGCTACTCCTTTCTAACAGCTCTGTATTGTATTCTCTAGTTACAAAGTCTAATGTCATACTATCTATCTCTTGTATAAAACCATCATTTTTATTCAGCCTGTTTCAGGAACTGACTACGTAAAATGCTATTATGAGCAAATCTAAGATGCATAATATCATAATGACATATTGTGTGGAGTGAACATTTTTTTTCTACATATGCATTTTAAAACAGCCATTACTAAAAGATGCATCAATGTGTAAAAAGCTAATTTTATCCTTTGAGCTGTTAACATCAAGGCATAAAAAAAGCTGTAATGCCTTGTAAATCAGCAACAAGCTAATATAATGATTAAAGTGAGAATGCAAATTAGTATGTCACACTGAATATGATCAACAACTTTACCTAACTTGTCACCATTTTCAGTTACTGTTGAGGAGTACACTATCCCAACTGAGACCACTGTGACTTGGAAAGTAATCCTTTTCCAAGAGAAATAATGATGTCAAAGTTATATATAAGAAGTTCTGGGGGGAAGCATATAAGCCAACTCAGTGGGAATGTGGGCACTTTCTCTCACAAATATTACTTTGTTTTTAATAAATATTTATAGTATTTTGTTAATGTGCATTTGTTAGAAAGCAGAGTACAGTATTACCATGGTGCTGTTTGTGGAGGATAAGAAAACATATATGCCTAATTTAAGTTGTCTCTTTTATTGGAAACATCAGAATGTTGAGTAATGAATCCATGTCTAATATATAAATCAAACAGCCTGCAATCATGCACAAAACAATCCTTTGAGCCTAAGATCACTCTCACCTGATTCCAAACCTAACAACCCTCATAATAAACTCCACTGCACATATATTAGCTTTATAGCGCTAGCACCTGAATTCTGGGAACCTCTACCCACTGTGGATAAATCCATTGAACCCTTCCCAGCATACACAGACAGACACACACACACACACACACACACACACACACACACACACACACACACACACACACACACACACCAACCTAAACAATATCCATTCAGAGACCCAGGATGAAGTTTGCTTTGAAACAGAATGAAGCAGAGGTTTGTGATGAAGCTTATTATACTACGCATTTATTATAATGTGCCTTGGCAGCAGTGGTCTGACCATAGCTGTAACCATCCCACAGCTCACAAGCAGTTAATTTTCTTCCTTTACCTGCCTGCTGCTTCACCTTCCTTTTTCTGACCAGTCTCACTCTATATGCCCCAACATGGGGTATCCACCACTTACCTTTCTATATCTTAAAATAACTGTAAACAGTGCACACCTCTTTCTCCATGGCTATTTTACTATTAATATTGCTATCTATCCATATCTTAACTAAACCATCAATATGTAAATACCAGTTTGGTTAAAACATTTGACCATGCAAACTCTGCAAATTATTAATACGTATATATATATATATATATATATATATATATATATATATATATATATATATATATAACCAGCACTTGGCTCGTGTTGAAATGTATGCTTGATAGATATGTTCACTACTTCAGCCTACAACTCTGAACCAGGAAATGTTCATTGATAACAGTGTTCTACTCTAGTTAACAAGCAAACAAACAAGAAAACAAAATAAATAAATCAATTTTTAATCTCACTCAGTATAATCCCATAGAGCTATAAGCATATCCTCTTTGCAGCCCTCCCCAAAGTTCCTTTCACAGTAAATGTTTTAGATTATTGGCCTATTCCTCATACATATCTTGTAGCAAAACAATTAGAAAAATTAATTTACAAACAATTTCTAAAATACATGAACATTTATGGCATTTTATCTCAAAATCAGCATGGATAACAATTTTACAGTCAAAGTACTTCATTTTCAGAGCAATGACTCTAGTCACCAATAAAATGTATGACAGTATGATGGCTGTTTATTACTATAAGCAGTGCTAACCCTACATTTATTTATAACTCCCCAGACTTGTATCTGTAATCAAGTAAAAATAACACTTTTAGAATTCCATTACACAATGAGTTCTTTGATCATTTGTGCTAACACGGCATTCCAAATGAGTCATTGTCTTGCCTGTATTCATGTATCTTCACTAGATAACACATCAGCTGTGGTCACCAGACCCCCCCCCCCTTAGCTGGTGAAGCAAGATCTGCAGAAAGCCACCACTGCTGACAAGATAGTGATATGGCCGGGTCTATATCAGCATTTTGAAAATGTAATAGGTCAAATCACTAAATGTCGAACTGAAATTATCGACCTATTGCATTTTTGAATGCCGATAAAAAAATAAAAAAACAAAACCAAAAAAACTAAAGGGTGTAGGTATGGGGGCAAGCCCCCCTGCCTCCCAGACCCCTCCCGCTACTTAAATATACCAACTCCGAGACCGCACTAAATTGAGGTAAACGGAAATCTCCCCTTATGGAGATTTCAGTTTACCCGTTCGATGTTCTGTCTTTTCGGCATTCTCGATGTGACAATATCAAATTCGATATTGTCAGCATTCGAGATGCTGATAGGGATCCATATGGCCATACCTACCCACATATATGCTTTCACATTTATTCAGTATTCCTGGCAGTGAAACAATGTAGAAGCATTTCTATCCTGAGTTCTAGGTCAGCAATGCCTCCCAAACCAACTTTCAAACCTGGTCTCTACCAAGGTACAGAACTTGGCCTGCCTTCCACTGACACATTAACCCTGACCCTCTCCTAAAGGGAGGGGAGCAGCCAAAGCTTCACCACCCCTTACTAGCTACAACAGCTGCCTGACCTACGGTCAACCCTAATTTGTTGGTTCAGACTTTGTCCCTTTACATCAGCAGAGCTAGAATAACAGTGCAGAAAAAGATGAAACATTCTGATTTCTATGTGTTTTTACATATATTTATATATATATATATATATATATATATATATATATATATATATATATATATATATATATAAGAGGAAGAAGCCGAAACAGAAAAGAAGGCCGACACAAACAAAACAAAACCGAATGAAATGATCTACACTACAAACCACAGGTAAGGGGTTTAAACACATGCATAACACTGCCACCTTACCTGAACATGGTAGGTATATATATATATATATATATATATATATATATATATATATATATATGTATATACACACACACACACACACACACATATATATATATATATATATATATATATATATATATATATATACACACACACACACACACACACACACACACACATATATATATATATATATATATATATATATATATATATATATATATATTTTTTTTTTTTCAGTGACACATCCCACTGTGCCTTCTGCAAAAATACAGAGCTAATCAGCTTATTTCAAAATCAGTTTTATTAACAAATACTTATTGTGGCTGAAAAATTTGTATTATTTCAGACAAAATAGCTTAATTTAATGGCAAACTTTTGTGTAGAAGCAGTGTGGCAATATCTCATACAAATGAGGTCAGATCATTATACATGAAGGACAGAAGTAAAAAGTAGAAAATAGACAGTATACTTCCATCTGATTTTCTTACATAAATTTCCACAAGTAGTTTACAGGAAGCACTTTTCTTTACATTGTCCATACAGCATATTACAGCTGCATTTGCCGTGGATTGACCGTACATATGCCACTTAAGCAGTAATGTCCTCCAGTGCGGTATTGTTCTTCTCTGTCTGGTCTAGCACTGTGACTCTTTGCATTGAATTTTATCAGATGGAAAAATTTATCAAGATTCTCTGTAATAATGGTTATTCCAAAACTGTAGTCATTTTTATTACAGCTCTCACATGGAGGTCTTAGTTGAGCTGTGACATTTTTTTTCTTTGTGTAATATAGTAACAGAGAAGTCAGATGCAGAATAGGATACAACTACTTTTATTTACTTGTAGCTTTGCAGTGTCTAAAATGCCAGTTTATCATTTAATTTATCACTGAACAGCAGCAGTGTGAAAGCTCTTTTGACAGCTCACTAACCAGGTATCTACTAATTTGGGCAATGAAAAACTTAATTGAACAATGCTTATATTCTCAATAAAAATCTTTGATTCAGTACAATATTCTCATTGTTTAAAAGAGTTAACATGTTGTAAGCTATTACCTCATATCTTTACTTTTTGTGTAATTACCTTAGTCAATAGTCATTTTAAGTCACGGGAGGAAATTTTTTGTTCCATTCTCAGTAAGATAACATCAGAGCGACACAGAGCTCCATATTCCATTCACTGTTTTCATTATTTTTAGGAACTCATTTGAAAGCATCCCAACACTATTTAAAGATGGTGGTGATGATGATGGTGGCATGGTTATTTGAATTCTGATTCATGTATAAGTTCCATATTAGAAAGCTAAGGACAGCTCACCCCTTGGTTCAGTACATTATGTTTAACATTTAATGTCAACACAACTAAAAGCATACTGCTTGCAGAGCTTACAGGTATCTCAGGTCACCAAAAACTGATCTGTTTCCATACTACCAGGAGATGCTTTACAACTTGTTGAGCATTTTAAATAGGATAAATAGGATTCAGTTTTGATCAGCAGCTAACTTTATCATTACATCTCATTTATTTTAGCACTAGGCTAAAGAACATTCTAGCTACTAACTACAGGACTGCAAATCTATAAACACCCGAAGCAAAAAATACTATAGCAAACTGTGTACTTCTACTTTTCATGGAATATGGCCTCCCACTTATTTCTGCAGATTCCTGCATCCACTGCAACAGATTTCAAACACCACAAAACAAAATCTGTAGATTTATGGTTAACTCATCTTGGTTGGAGGGTGGCTTAATGGCTAAGGTGTTTGCCTTACAAACACAAGGTGCAGGGTTTGAGTCTCACAAGGGATAATTAGCTAAGCTTAAAATGGCTCACAAGGGCAGTTAGCTTAGTACTAAACTATGAACTATGAACCTATATATCACACTTTTAAAGGCAAATGTGTCATCTGTTGGCATGAAAGTCAGACTAGCTTATTTTTAACAGAATTTCCCTACTGAGCTATTTTTTTCTTTCTGTTTTTATTTAAGTACCAACCATCATTACAAAAAACAGAGACAATACCCATCATTAGGGACCATTATGAAATACTCTATATCCAAGACAAGACCCCACTCTCCCCTCTGAAAAAAAAGAAGAAAAAAAAGGCATCAAGACATTCATGGTATTTTTTATATTAACTGTATTATTAACCTCTCTCCTTCTTTATTTATTTTATTAATTTAAATTTGTTGACCGGGAGTGTCCGACTGGACGTAGGTCCATTTTCAGCAGAGGCTCGGGGAGAAAAGCTCCACAGTAAAATAAACAGACAGTAGTTACATTGGATTACATAGTGATTAACAATTTAACATAGCAATTACTTACAACATATTTACAGAAGAAGAACATAGTACATCAGTAGACAACTAGAATCTTTATCTGTGAAGTACATAACAGACATTAACAAATGTTACAATGAGAAGTTCCTGCTGTATAATAAGTACTAGGCTTATGAGCATCTGAGCTTGCTATAATCAAGGTAGTTAGTGGAATGGAGAGAAAGGTAGTGGTGGGATGGGGTGGATGCTATTAGAGTGGGAGTTGCAAGGGCATAGCCAGCATGTTTTTAGGTGCGCTTTTAGTAAAGTTTTGAAGTGGGTGCATGATGGTACGGAGGTACTTGTGGGTGGGAGTGAGTTCCATAATTTGGCTATGGCACAAGAGAATAGTGCTTCACCAGCAGAGTTATTGGCTTTAGTGATCTGCAAGTGATTTTTGTTGCTGGATCTTAGTGGTCTGGTGGTGCGATAGGGTTGGAGTAGATTCTGGAGGGATGGGACATTTAGTGGATGCTTTACTAGTTTGTGGGCGAGTGAGAGTTGATACCACTGAAGGAGGTGAGGGAGTTCAAGCCAGCCCAGTTCAGCAAGTGAGAGACAGTGGTGACTATGGAAGGATGCCCCTGTGGCGAATTTGGCGATTTTGTTGTAGCAGGTCTCTAGCTTGTTTAGATCACATTGCCTTAGGTTGGTATATATTGGAGAGGCATAAAGTAGGGAGGAGATAAGGTGGGAATTTGCTATTGAAATCTTTGCTGCTTTGGTGAGAAATTGCTTATTTCTGTATAATGCTCCTAGTTTTTTGTGGACTTTTTTTATGGTCATGGATATGTGAATGTCAAATTTTAGTTTATTGTCTATTTCCACTCCTAGCAATTTGGTGTGTTCAGTTGGGTATATAGTGGTGTTGTCTTTTGCTGTGATGTTAAAGTGAGAGTTGTTTTGAGTATGTTTGGTGGGTTGGAAGATGAGTAGTTTAGTTTTGTTTGGATTGAGTATTAATTGGGCATCAGCTAACCATGTTTCAACAGAGGAAAAGGCTTCCTGTGTGACTTTTTGCAGTTTGGGTAGGGACTGGGCTGAGCAGATGATGGTCAAGTCATCTGCGTATTGTATGAGTGTGCCATGTTTGGTGGTAGAGGCTAGATTATTGGTGTAAACAGAGAAGAGTAGGGGTCCAAGGATGGATCCTTGGGGAACCCCTATGGAGACAGGTAGTTGGGGAGATATGTCATTCTGCCATACAATGGATTGTTGGCGGTCAGACAGGTAACTCTGAAACCAGTTGGTGACTGATTGTGAGAAGGATAGGTTATTGAGGACAGAGATAAGTTGTTTGTGTGGGACCATGTCAAATGCTTTAGATAGGTCTAGGAAAATAGCACAGGAGAGATAGCCATTGTTTTTATGCTGAAGGACAGTGTTAGTAAAGGAGAGTAAGGCAGTGGTGGTGCTATGGTTTGGTAGGAAACCATGCTGAGTACTGGAAAGGAGGTTGTTAGTAAGTAGGTAGTCTGAGACCTGAGAGTGTATGCATCTCTCTAGTATTTTGGAGAGTGGAGAGAGAATAGCTATGGGGTGGTAATTGTAAATTCTTTCACAGTTTTTGAATTTCTTATCTTTAATATATTAGACTCATCTTGATTGCAGTTTTCTACCTCTGTAATGGTCTGCCATCTCTCTTTTCAGATACATTTTCAATTGCTTTTGGTGTTTTTCTTGGCATTGGAACCACATCACCTGTGTATTTGTATACATATATCTCAATTTAGTTGTGCATTGTTTTCCTTCCACTTAAGCTTGTTCATCTGTCAAATTCCTAAGGTTATCCAAGACTGTACCACTATCAGTTTTTCAAGTGCAGTTTATTATTTTCTTTGCCAATAACATTAAAATGATCTTTGAACTAGCTCACTTACCTGGTTAACAAACTAGAAATAGATGACTGCTTATGTATTCCCCATCTTTCCAATCCCACAATACAATAGATCTTGCATTAATTTCAGAATATTCCCTAAATATGTCTTGTATCAGTTTTTCTACCTTCCTTTTGTATCCCTTAAGATTATCAGATTCCTAGAAGACATGCTATCAGGTACGCAGAGTTCTTGCCTCACAGCCATTGTTTACCCCTGGGAACTGTGGTATAAAGCATCTGTTGAGATATTGCTATGTGATGATCCTATATCTATTTTCTAATCCCATCTTTCTAGATTATCTCAACCCCAGCATATTTTCCCAATCTTCCTTCCATTGTGTGCTATTTATTTCCTTGACAATTACAGTATCTTATGCATTCTAGTTATTAATAGCTTCATAGGTTCATATGTTTTTCCTAGGCAATTGGTCTGTGAGGATTTTAAGAAGCCTAACTTTACATTCTCATGACAGTTGCTAGCCCTGGTGTTTTGTGTATTAGCATCCCAGAGACAGGCAGAACAAGAGTATGTTGGGACATTTACTTGTCACCCTATCCTTGAAGGGCATGGGTGCTAAACCGGGGGTGAATTTGTTCTTTGCCATCCATTCATCCAAATTACATTAAAATAGAGTAAGAGAAGTACTTTGCTTTATGTGGAGTGGAAGAACATTCTGCAGAAGTGGTATTCTCTGTGATACATACCTACCCCTCCAAAATGTCCTATTTATGTTACAAAAGAGATTGAGATCACTTAAGTGCTATTTGCACTATGATTAGACTTGTGAATGTGTAATAAGTCAGAAAGGACAGTACTGTTAGGGTTTCATATGCAAGACTTACCAGCCTGTGACATACCAAGAAGAGAGACAAGGCTTTGAGATTGTGTAAATAGTTTTTATGATCACGGCCTTTGATTTTTTTTTTTTGTTTGTTTTTACTGAGAACGTGTTGCAGTCTTGCCAGTTATGACAAGTAAATGTTCAGGTATATATCAAATGGGGCATTATATTCAATGACTGGTTTAATGAGAGCAGAGTACAGTACAATGTTTGCATCCTTTGTCCTGGATACCATAACTTCCGATATAAGCTGTGCAATAAAAAAGGAATACAGGATGATCAAAGGACAGTTCATTGTATACATATGTTTCCAGATCCCTGACTAGAGGATCAAGTTTCATCGGGGTGCTTTTGACATGACATAACAGTTACAACAGAAGTCATGCTTGCTAAAGAATACTTTTAGTTTTAATCTATGGTTTTGGCACCATCTATTTGTTTGGGAAAGGCCTTCTTGGCAGATCATGGTGTCATCTTGTGAGTTGATGGTACCATGCTTATATTCATCTGCAAACTTGATCAAACATAAACATTTAACATTTGCTTTGACCTCTGAGAAGTAAATGTCAAAGAGAAGTAGTCCAAGGACTGAAGTTAGGGGAACATAGGCATTGACAGGTCAGTTGAAGCATATAGAGCCAACCACCATAATTTTGTGGGTTCTATTTGCAAGCCAATTAGCTATCCAATGCACTACAAGAGATTTAGATTTAGTTGGGAGACTTTATCTACAATATTTTAGTGTGGGATGATGTTGAATACTTTTGTGAGGCCTGGATATGTGGTATTTACAGATTGCCCTCAGCTATTGCTTCAGTAACTTATCTGAATAAGTCAAACAGGTTAAATTAGCAGGATTCACCCTTGATGCACCCAAATTGGCTTGGTTGAGACCTTGTAGCTATCTATGCCTTTTTTGCCAATTCCGTAATGATCCTTTACATAGGCTTACATACCGTGTGAGGCTTGTCAGGGTTATGTGTCTATAATGACCCTGGTCTATTGACACTCCACCTTTGTGCAGGTTATAATTATTGCAGTCCTCCACTCATGCAGCATTAAGACTGTTTGGAGGCTGATTTTTTTTTTGAAAAACACCTTTATTGAATTATCACTTGTGACATAGGTAAATTTACATTCTTATAAAGACTAGACTCTGTAGGGAGTCTGACAAGTCCTCTTAAAGGCTGGCCAGTAGACAGTTCAGTATGTTATCCAGTCACATAGAAGTGGTATTATTAGCTTTGGATAATACCTTGTAGACTTGTCCTTGTGAAATTTGAGGGGTATAGATGCATGCAATCGCTCTGAGAGTATAGGTGAGGAGAGGAGGTAAAATTTGGGTTAAACTTGTCTGCAAGTAATTTGGGTATGTCCTCTTGGCCTGGGTATGTGATATCATTTACTGTTAACTCTGCGCAGAGCTGGGAATTGTTTCTGTGATTTCTAACATAGTTAAACAAGGCTTTGTGGTTATCCTTTGCCTGTGTGGCTATTATTACCTCATATCTAGCTTTGATAGATTTGATCTTTGTCTCAAGTTTCCCACTCAGTTTAGCAATACCTTATTTGGCATCATGAGATTTAAACATATTTTTTTCTTGCAAAAAGTATTTTCTTCTAATACACAGGATGTTTTTATTTGGCTTTCACCATAGGGATTTATTTTAAAATTTGACATTGTATTTACTTCAAAGGGGGACAGTTACATCTGTGCAGCTATAAACATGTGCATAGAATTTGGAGTTAAATGATTCTGTATAAGCAGTAGGGCCAAAAAGTTGGTTGGGGGTTTTGGATTAAGCCAAGTGACTGTCACATGTCTTGTGTATTCAGATGAGACACTGAGTCATGGGATGGGTTCAAATCATTTATTGTACACAAAGACATCAGGAGCTGTAACTGGAACATATACTTCGAACTTCATAAGCTTACTGACTGACTCATGACTTCTAACACACTTACATATGCATCTTCATTCAAGCTTGCACTAACTCTGAATGACTATACAAAATGGCACTGATCTAGCACATGCTCAGTAACTTATATGCACATGCCATCTAGTGACAATGGTTGACTAGGTACAATCTATCCACTGATCTATATCATCCCCCTTTAATTTGCTCAACATGCAAAATAGGAGAACAAAGATTGTTAGATTAGGGACTGCCAGTTTAAAGTAGTTATTAGGCAGGCTTAAGGGCAACATAAATTGTATTTCATTTATGCATAAAAGACAGCTAAGCAGAAAGAAAAATAACCTTGCTGGTCAAGCATGAGAGACAGTTTATTAGAAAGGAAAGATAAGCATAACATGTGTAAAAAATACAGAAATACAGGATGTTCTTTTCTCAAGGGAAAGATACAATCTTGCCAGCTACAGAATGTTGCTTAATGGAATGTTAAATAAAGTGCATACGAGAAAATGCCTGAGACCAAGGTTAGGAGGAGTAAATAAGGAAAGTTACTGGACTGAAGCAATATATGTTGTGTTCAGGATAGCAGTTCAATTAAAGTTAGTTAACTCATTTGACCTGGCACTACAAAGAAGATTAAACTACAATACAGCCACTCAAGCCTGAGTACAGAAGACAGGTCAAATAAAAACTATTATTACTTTAGTTTACGTTGTTTAGGACAATCAAAATATGATGTGCAGTAACTCTGGATATTGTTTATCAGCACTGTTAATGAAGACAGTATTCGGATATTGTGAACATCTAATACAGCCTTATTGAATGAACTACAGTGTTTGAAGAATTAATTCTGAAAAGTACACAAGACTTGGCCCATAAAGGAGAGACTGGCACCTGTTCAGCATGAGTTTGGATAATTAACAGATAAAGACATTCACTCTCAGTCTCATTACAGTGTTTCCAGCTAACTATGGTGCAGTACAGTTTTATCAGTTCTTACAATGGCACCCGAACAGGCCTGCTGTCTGGGGAGAGATATATAATTCTTGCAACCCAGCAGTTACTCTAAACACTCAAAAAATCAAAGTAGTTGTATTGTGTAACCCTTCCAAATCCAGTTTCCAGTGCAGCATATATTTTCTTAAGTTCACAGTGACTGTTTTTCCAAGTCACTACAGCAAAAGTACTATGGACATTTCAACAGCACACCAAAAGTTTTTCAGCTAAAAGGCCCCAGTAAAGGTAATCAATGATGCTACAGACCCCCCTTTCAGTAAACGTATTGTTCATTTCCAGACTTGGTCACACTACATGTGTTCCACAAAAATCTGCAAAATAACAGTGTTTCATTCAGCTAGTGCAGTTTACACATCAATTATTTCAAATGTCCTTATCAGCAAAAAGAAACAGCTGCAGAAATACTTTTCAGTAAAACAGCACTACTTCATGCAAAAAAAATGGACACAGCACACATATACTCAATGCAGCTGTTACCCAAAGTGCAAAGTACCAGTGTTTACTTCAGAAAAGCCTCAAATAACTTCAGCAGACTAGTATTAAATCAAAGCAGTGTTCCTTCAAAACATAAAAGACATTATCCAGTTGACAGCTATCTCCACAAACTTTCATGTTTCCAGTGTAACGTCATACAGCCAAAAAGCAAAAAAGAAGTTAATAAGATACAGATAATGGCACACATTCTTCCAGGACCATAAAGTTGTGTAAGACTTTATATGCATTTTTTAGTTAACAGCTCAAGAAAGTTTAAATTTATCAGTAAAAGTAATTGCCATACCTGTTGAATAAACATGTCAAGTAACACTGCTGCAGTTAAAACATCAGTAAATCTTTGGTTTAAGTTTAGAATGTTCTCTTAAAGTTAAAAGTTATTAGTTCAAGAATGTTAAATATTTCTAAATGCAAAAGGATTAAATCACAGAAGCCGGCTTATGAGGCAGCTTCTGTCACTACAGGTTTAGACTTAATTCTTGTGTAAATGATTCAGCACACACAATTCAAAATACAGAAGTATGTTGCAGTATTAAACATACAAATGTCAACATAGTCAATGTACATAACATGCAGGCAGTGTCTCAAGTTCACATTACTTCATCTAGTTTCTTATTTTCAGAATCAAGTGCAATGTCTGCACTAAAAAAGCTAAAACAAATCTAAGTGCATATTTTAATAAAGTAAATTCCAGAATAACTGAAAAACACACTTCAGTGCTAAGTAAAAATGCATTACATAGCTACCTGTAAAAATCAGAGCATTAATCTGTCATTGTTTTTGTTTAAAATAAATAACACTATTTCATAGCTTATGGATGAATCAACTTCAGCTACACATAAATCTTTATTAAAAGACACAAATGCAGTTTTGTCAGAATTTAAAAGGTCAAATATTATATCAGCTAACAGTTCAAAGTGTAGCAGCTCTGTACTAGGTATAAACATGTCATATGCTGTTTTAGACTTCAGTAACAAGATTTGTGCAAATGTACAGATGTTAAAGAATTGGCTATGACAGGAACATGCAGATTTATGAGTTAAAGATAAAATACATTCCAGTACAGCTTACACAGCTGAAGTGCTCAGAAATACATATTGGGTATGGCCAGTTAGAAAAAAAGGGTAAGCGTATACCTCTATGTCTTGTAAGGTATATCAGAACTAAGAGTCAAATTAATTCACAGAATAAAGGGTTTACAGTTACAGATTTGGCAAATGAACCTTTTGTGTTATTGTTTTGTTTGAGTTTTGTATTAAAGTGTTGCAATGCATAAACAATATTGTAATATAGATAGAGACAAAATAATGTTTGCTAGTTTACATAATGTAAAATTTAAAGTCAGTGCTACATTGTAAAAGTTAAAAATTCATATTCTATGTATAAAAGAGTACATTATGTAATCATTTTGAGACTGTATACATTTCGTATGGAGATAGCAGTTTGCCAAGCACATCAGCTTAGATTACAGCCAGCCTAGCAAGCTGAATTAAAGACAGTACTATCCATTTTAATGCATTTACATTTTTACTATTTATCTCAGAAAATTGTAGACAGTAATAATAATTTCTTGCAGTATTCAGTACTACTGAAAAGTTAAATGTTGTCAGCTAAAGAAACGGTTATGGTAAGGCAATGGGTGGAGTTTTACTCACAGAACAGTATGTTAAAATCTAAGGGTCATGAAACAAAATGTAAAAATTTCAACAGTTAAAACTAATTTTATATAGGTGCAAAAATGCACAGTGTTACATTACTATTTAGTTTCATTTGGAATTATCAGTTTGCTTACAGACTTGCAAGAGATTGTTAGCAGCAAATGTTTATTTCATGCAGAAAAATGTAAATAAGGTCAGGGCAATAAGAAATACTATTAGTCTATAATTGTTAAAGATGCAAATGGTATTTTAAGGACCTGATGCTAGATACAACCAAGAACTTTAGTCATGCAGCCTTGCACAAGAGATACAATGTGGTTTAAAGGCCTAACTATAACTTTAACTATAAAATGGACACTTCATCATTAAAGCAGGCCTTCCTTTACCTCATCAGTGATTGGGACAATGCAGAGTAAAATTTGACAAGAGCTGTGATGCAGAAGTTGACTGTCTATGTGTTTCAGTTATTTCTTCAATGTTTGTTTAAAGTTAAAATGTATGGGTTAAAGCAAGTGTGTGTGTGTTTTAGACAGTTATAGAACAATACTAGTTTCAGCTTATGTTTTTATCAATGTTCAGACAATACTGACAAAAAATATTTCAGTTAATTTCTTATCTGTGTTCATGTAATACTATCAAAATGTTTTCATTTTTTCAGACAATTTTACAATAGTACTAGTTTTCAGTTTATCTATGCTCAATGTTCTCATGTTTTCAGACAATTGTACAGCAGTGTTAGTTTTCAGTCTATGTTCAGACAAAATGTTCTCATGTTTTCAGACAAATGTACAATAGTACTAGTTTTCAGTTTATCTATGTTCAGACAATGTTTTCATGTTTTCAGACAATTGTACAGCTGTATTAGTTTTCAGTCTATGTTCAGGCAATAATAGTTTGATTTTTCAGAATATAACATGTACCAGTTTCAGTTATGCTTTTATCTGTGTTTAGTTAACACTGGCAAAAAATATTCTTTTAGTTTATTTAGTTTCCAGAATATATACAGCTATTTTTAAATGTTTAGTATACGCTAATGTAAATTTCTTTCAGGATTCAGAATAGGACATTCATATTTAGTTATGTGTTCAGTATAGTACAGTTCAGTCAAATCTCAAAATATAAAATAATATTCAGTTACTTCACATTATTCAGTCATTAGTTTAAGAGTAAAGTAACTGAATTACATTATTTAGTCATTAGTTAAGGGTAAAGTGACAGACATATTTGTAACAGGCTTATTATATTATTCAGTCATTAGTTAAGGGTAAAGTGACATAATTATTTTTTGCAGGGTTATTAAAATACGTTATTTAAATAATAGGTAGTAATAGCTATTCAGTATACTCAAGGTATAATATGGCAGGCTTAATTTTTTAATAAATTTACAAATTACAGTACATGTTACATAATTATTGTGCATTAGTCAGAAAGTTAAAAAAGACACTAACATGAAATGCAAAGTTATAGACCTAAAATACAGAAAGCATAAGTTTAGTAAAATATTAAAATAAGTTATCTAAAGAATATGTAGCAATAGTTATTCAGTGCACTCAAGGCATAACAGAGCAGGCTTAATCTGTTAATTATTTTACAGATTACAGTGCATGCTTACAGATTACAGTGCACTTTACATAATTATTGTATATTAGTAAGAAATTAAAAGGACACTAACAGACAATGCAAAAATATAGACTTAAAATACAGAAAGTACAGGTTTTAGTAAACTATTATAGCTCATAAATATTTATAAAAGTTAAAAGGTAAGTAGCATTATAGAGCAATTTAAATAAATATTTATAGATGCACGTAAACACAGAATATAGTAGTTATGCTTTAAGACCACTTATAAAGTGATCTTTTTATTGTAAATTTCAATTAGTCTTCAGAAAATAGCCATCATGCTTGATAGGCTATGCAATAAAAACAAACAGTACAATGTTTAAATATGTAAATCTATAAACTACAGGAAAAGGTTTCATTTGCTATAATTTTTTTTTTTTATTTTTTTATTTTACATTTTGTTAACCGGGAGAGTCCGACTGGATACATGTCCATTTTCAGCGGAGGCCCGGGGAGAAAAGCTCCAAGTATATAACAGACATATGAACATTGTTAATGCAAAAAAAGGAAGATAGTTGAGTTCTAAATACAATATAAAGATACATCACATCTTGGGAAAAAAAAAACAGCAGCATATAAAAAAAAAACATAGGTCAGTTACAAAGGCGAGGCGCCTTGTTAAAAAGCGGTTAAGGATAGTGAGGTAAGAGAAGGGTAAATGATAGTGGTTAATCAGGTTTGGAACAGGGACATTGCCAGAGAGTATTGAGATGGGGTTTAAGCTTTTTTTTGAATTGTAGGAGTGAGGGTTCTGAGGTGAGCATGGTCGGTAGGGAGTTCCACATTTTACCTACAAAGTTTGAGAATAGAGATATATATATATAAGAGATAGACATCATAGTACACTAAGGCACCAGTTCACAAGGTAAAAACATAGGTAATAAACAATGTAACTTTACAATTACAGCATACAGAAATATAAAAGAAAAATAGGAAGGGTTAACAGTTCATACTCTCTAACTTACATAAATGAATCACAAAAAACAGGTTAATCAGCTTTAAAAGCCACATAATTATAAGACACTCATTTTCAGAATAATATACAGGTTTTAAATACATCACTCATACATCAAAACCTAGACTTAAAGACTCTTAAAGACTGTAAATCTAGGTAATATAAAAATCAAACCATAAAGTTAAGAGACTTCAATCCAAACAGGCCATAAATGCTCAAGTGACACCTAGTGGTCAAAATTACAATTGCAAGTTTATTCACCAGATAAAGAAAATGATTCCCTAGTTATAATTAAATCATAAAGTTAAAAGACTTCAATCAAAACAGGCCATAAATGCTCAAGTGATACCTAGTCATCAAAATTAAAATGGCAGGTTTACCAATTTTTTTTTTATTTTCAAATTATGAGTCAGGTAGCATAAAGCTGTACACAGTAGTTAGCAACATAAATGCAATGTAACTACGGAAGTAGGTCCCTGTAGATTTTTGTCAGGGGCCTCAGGGGCAACTGTTAGATTAGAGACTTCCATTTTAAAGTAGTTATTAGACATTAGACAGGCTAAAGGGTAAAATAAATTGTGTTTCATTTATGCATAAAATTCAGTTAAGCAGAAAGCAAAACAACCTTGCTGGTCAAGCATGAGAGACAGTTTATTAGAAAGGAAAGATACACATAAAGTATATAAAAAATACAGAAATATAGACTGTTCTTTTCTCAAGGAAAAAAAATACAACCTTGCCAGCTACAGAATGTTTCTTAATAGAATGTTGAATAAAGCACTTATGAGACAAAGCCTGAGACCAAGGTTAAAAGGAATAAATAAAAAAAAAATGACTGGACTGAAGCAGTATAATATGTTGTATTCAGGATAGCAGTTCAGTTAAGGTTAGTTAGTTAATTTAACCCGGCACTACAAAAAAGACTAAGCTATAATACAGGCACTTGAGCCTGAGTACAGAGGACAAGTCAAATAAATACTATTATTATTTTAGTTTATGTTGTTTACGATAATCAAAATATGATGTGCAGTAACTTTAAATATTGTTTATCAGCACTATTAATAAAAACAGTATTTTGATATTGTAAACATCTAATAAAGACTTATTAAATAAACTACAGTGTTTGAAAAATTCATTCGGAAAAGTACACAAGACTTGGCCCATAAGGAAAAGACTGGTACCTGTTCAGCATGAGTTTGGGTAAGTAACAGATAAAGACTTTTGTTCTCAGTCTCATTACAGTTTTTCCAGCTAATTACAGTGCAGTACAGTCTTATCAATTCTTGCAAATATATTTTGAGAACTAAACATTAGATCAACATTTCAATAAATAAAAATGAGTTCAAGTACAAGTCGCTGAGTATTTTGGATTCAGTCTGGAAATTCTACCTGATCTGGTAACATAGAAACTTTGATTGGGTTTAGCAACAGGGACAGTATCTGGGGATTCTTTTATAGCTGGAACATCAAGGATTACATTAAAATTATTTGAAGAAAGCACACTGTCCTTTTGAATTCGAACAGGAGTAGAGTTGTCTGCACAGGCAATCTACTGCATCAGTCGTTCGGAGACAGGTAATGCAACACATGGTTTCAGTTCCTTCTGAAATCCATTCCTTCCAATTGTATGATGTAAGATATTCTTCACAATTCCCAGTGAGTTATATTCTTTAGATGTTTGCATTCTCACAACTTCTCCTTGTATTAATGGTCTAAGGGATTTACTGGTCTTACCATAATACAACTTTTGTGACTGACGTTTTCTCGAACATTGAACCTTGACCACTCTATTGTTCTTTGCATTTGGTACTAACAATTGTTTACTGATTGGAAGAGTTGTCATAGTCTGTCTGGACATTAAACTCTGAGCACGGGAACCAATCAAGTTGTCGCAAGAAATGTTTCTGAGACTGAGAAAGTTAATAAAACATTGGTACCATCTCTCTTGTATTTCTCCAACAAATGTTTTCCACTCTGAACTGTATGCTCAGCTTACCTATTGGATTGTGGATACTCAGGACTACTGGTAATATGAACAAAGTCCCAAGACTCAGCAAATTTCTTAAACTGCTGACTTGCAAACTGTGCACCATTGTCAGACATGACTTTGTGCAGACTACCATGGACAGAAAAATGTCTCTTCAATTTTGTAATGACAGTGCTGGACAGCAAGTTAGGAAGTAGGTCAATTTCAAACCAATCTGAGTAAGAGACTACTAACACTAAGTAATGTTAACCATTCCATTTGAAAATATCTGTAGCAACTGTCGCCAATGGTAATTCAGGAATCTGGTGTAGCTGAAGTGGTTCTTTTTGTTGTTAAGGTTTGATGCCATTGCAAATTGAACATGCTAGAGTTTCCTTCTCTATATCTTTGGACATAGAAGGTCAAAATACAATGCCTCTTGTCTTTCTTTTGGTTGAATCAGTATCTGGGTGACCAAAATGCAAAATTTTGATATATTCCTGTTGTAATGCTCTAGGAATTACCACTTTTGGACCTTTCATGATGATTCCATCTCCCATCATGAGCTCATCTCTGTAAAGAAAATACCGCTGAATGTCAAGTGGTAAACTAATTAGTCACACTGGCCATCCTTGACGGATTATGTTTTTCAGCATCTGGAGAAATGGGTCTGAAGCTGTGTAATTTCTTAGTTCATCAAGGTGTGATGTTGAAAAATTTCTGACTTCCATGACTTCAAAGTCTGCTGTTTTATTTTCATGCTCTGTCATTTGTCTGGGTGCACATGACAAAGCATCAGCAGGGTACAAGTATTTGTCCTTTTTGTAAACAGTATTGAAATTGTATTTTGGAAATTTTAACATCATGCATTGCAATTGTGTTGGGGCTGTATGCATTTGCTTTTTCAAAATTGTCATTAATGGCTGGTGATCAGTATTTATTTGGATTGGTCTGACATAAATATAATCAACTGAACTTCGAATATGTGAACACTACTGTCAAAAGTTATTTCTCTATTTGTGCATGATGCATCTCTGTTTGGGTTAAAGTTCTTGACACACAGGCTACTGGTATGCCTCTTTGAAGACATGCTGCACCAAGGCCGTACTTTGAAGCATAACAAGAAAGAGTTACAGATTTGTAAACATTGTAATATCTCAATGTGGGTGAACTGGAAATTTTCTTCTTTAGAATATCAAATGCTCTTTGGTGTTTCTCCAACCAGGACCAGTTTACATTTTTGCATGTCAACCCACGTAATGGGGCAGAAAGCTCACTCAAGTCTGGTATGAACTTTCCTAAATAGTTGACTATATCTAGAAAACATTGTAAAGATGTGACATTCTCTCGATCTGGTATCTCAAGAATTGCTGCTTGCTTACATGGATCTGGTTGTAAGCTATAACTGGTAAACCAATATCCCACATAAGTATATTCTTTCAGCTTGAATTTACATTTCTGAGTAGTCAATTTCAGATTTAATTCACATGCACAATCTAGAACTTTCTTTATATTTCTATCATGTTCGTCTTCACCATTGTCTCCAATAATAACACATGGGTAACCAAAAAAAAAAAAATTGTCCCATAGCACATTGAAAGACTTCACTGGCAGAATTGATTCCAAATGGGATTCTCAAAAATCTGCATCTATGAAATGCTGTACTGAATGCAGTTAACAGTGAAGATTTTCGATCCAGCACGTTTTGCCAAAAAGAGGTTTTGCATCTAAGACTGACAAAATAGTGGAATTTGACATGAGAGTGGCTACCTCTTCTACTGTATGCAATGGATGATGAGGATGCTTATGTGCTTTGTTTAAGTCACTTGGATCAATATATATTTGAATATTATCTGAGCTTTTCTTATGAGCTATTACCATGGAGGATACACATTCAGTTGGTTCTTCTGCTGGAGTAAGGACACCTAAATTCACCATTTTGTCTAGTTCTGCTTTTACTTTACTCTGCATTACTACTGGAATCTTCCATACTGGTCTGCCAACTGGACTTAGTTCCTGGTTTAACTTTATGGAATATCTGACTGGAAGTTTACCAAGCTCAACTGTGAAAATATCATCATAATAACTAAAAATATTCTGTGTAAAATGATTAGGTTCATAGGTTCATAGGTGTGTACTAGACGATCGGCCCTGGACCCTATATAAGCCTAAGCCCAAGAAGATTCCCTGGCATCATGCCATCCAAAGTTGGTTCTCAATGCCTCTGTCAAGCAAGGCCACTGAAGTGATCCCCAGGGTGAACTTCCTATTGCCCACCCACTCATTAAGATTTCTTTTAAAGAGGGCCAGTGAAGTGCTCTGCTTGACGTGAATGGGAAGTTTGTTCCAGAGTATGGGAAGTCTCTGGGTTAGGAACCTGTCCCTCCAGCATGTTCTGTTTATTGTGGTAATGAGGTTAAGGTCCCTAGAGCATGTGGCATGGGGGAATTGGGATTTCTTTAGGTGTAGCATATCTAGCAGCTCTGGATCAGACATGGCTTTGAAGGTCAAGCAGAGATCGCCTCTAAGTAGGCGATAAGAGACAGAGTATAGCTGGTGTTTTTTGAGTCTCTCTGTATAGGGCATGAATCTAAGGCCTAAGATCCTTTTAGTGAGGTATTTTGTGGCCTTTCCATTTGTTGTAGGTGTCCAGTGAGGTACATACAAAATGGGGCATTGTATTCTATAATAGGTCTAATGAGGGATAAGTAGAGAGGGATTATGACCTCTTTCTTCCTGGATGAGAAACCTTTTGTAATGAGATGTGCCACACAGAAGGACTTTCTGACTACAGTGGCAACGTGGTTATCAAAGGAGAGGTTGCTGTCAACCTGCGTCCTCAGGTCTCTTATCACACCTTTGGTGTTTAGTGGACTACTGCCTATGTGGTAGTTCATGGGCACCAAATTTTTCCCAAAGGGAATGACAATGCACTTTTTGGCATTGAGCTTAAGGCTATGGTTCTGGCACCAGTCATTGGTGTCAGCGAGGCCTTTTTGTAGAATATCTACATCAGTTGGAGAATCAATAATGGCTCCCAGTTTGCAATCATTTGCAAATTTGGTCAGCCACAGTCCCTTTGTGTTGGCTTGAACTTCAGAGAAGTAGATGCCAAACAGGAGAGGACCTAAGGTGTGACAAGAGACCTGGGGACACAGGTTGACAGCAACCTCTCCTTTGATAACCACATTGCCACTTTGAATTAATGCTGACCTGTTTGCGATTTCTGTATATTACTCCACTTCTAACTGCCTGCTGCATGATTTGCAAGATGCTTCAACTTTGGATCCCATTCTGACACCATGTCACATGTCTCGTGTATTCAAATGAGACATTGAGGCACGGGATGGGTTCAAGTCATTTACTGTACATAAACATAGCAAGAGCTGTAACTGTAACATATACTTCAAACTTCATAAGGTTACTGACTGACTCATTACTCCTAACGCACTCCATTCAAGCTTGCACTCACTCTAAATGACTATACAAAATGGCACATGCTCAATAACTTGTATGCATGTGTTATCTAGGTACAGTGGCTGACTAGGTACAATCTACACACTGATCTACAGTCAGCACTCAGTTTTAGTAGCAATGTCTCTGAATGCTGAGGTGTTGAAATAAGCCTCTGGCTTCAGTCTTATGGTGAATGTGACTGACTTGTCATCCAATTTAACCAGGGAGGATGTTAACATGGTATGATTGCAGGTTCAGATTGTATCCTATACCTGCCACACACAAATAAGCCTTATAGTTTATAAGTACATATCAGAGTTTTAATTAATGGCTTCCCAGGATTTCATCTACCTCAGAATTGAGCCCACTGCCTCCAGTGCAATATTATCAACAGTAACTGAAACTTGAGCAAGATTATTTTCTGTCTAAAATCTCACACACAAACACATCATTTCACAGAATGGATTACTGATATGTCTACCCTAACAGCAAACATCCCTTGTCTTTATTTTAATGTTACCACCAGACAGACAACTAGCATATCAAAGCAAAATTGTTATTTACTCTTAAAATAAGATAAGCATTAAATACATGTATGGAACTAATATCTTGAGCAAAAACTCTTTAAAAGATAACAACCAGCTTTCCAAAACACATGACCTTAAGCTAATAATAAAATATCACTTGCCATAATATACAAAATTCAGTACAATACTTTACATGAACTGAATAAAATTAAGCATTGTAATTGGGAAAATCAAATATGCAAGCATTTTTAAACTTGCACAAGGAAATTACAAAATAAATGCGCTTAAACAAGCATATAGTACAAAGAATAACTATAATAACTTGGTTGGACCTATTTTTAGCAGTAGCTGAAGAAATATGCTAAATTTCTTTTTACCTCTGACTTAGAAATCTAAAAACAAGTGTCACAGCTTTCAAAAGAAAATGGAATCCAGTTTTGTGCTGTCCAGAATAGAATCCACCTATATAAACAAACAGCAAAGAGTATTAATCATGGCAGTTGATTTCTTCTGTACTTAAAATAGTCTAATGTGGTCCTTCCAGTTTGGTTTAAAATCTGGTTAATATTTTCCTATGCCCATGGCATCTTAATCGGGTCTGTATTTGAAGACCGAAGATGCATTCTTTTGAATGCGTCTTGGTCAAACTTAAAAGGCTGAAAACACAAAATATCGAAGAGGCTGTTAAGTGAATTCTTTCCCTGAGAAAGAATTTGCTTGCCCGCTTTGGTACTTTGCCGTTTTCAGCACTGTAGTGCGGTCTTGGAGTTGGTATATTTAAGTAGGAGGGGTGTGGGGGGTGAAGCCCCCCACTTAATGTAATGTTTGAAATTGTTTTTTATTTTTATTTTTTGTTGGAACAGCGATTTTTTTCCCCTTGGAAAAAAAATCACTGTAATGACACTTCGACATTGTAAGCTTTCGCTTACATAGGGTCAATTAATCACCATTCGCTTTTTTAAGCATTCGGTGATCTAATATAGACCCTCTTAATCATGTCTGTCTGTGATGCTGATGGTGGTAGTAGTGGTGGGGGAAGCAGGCAGATTCCACCAAACTTGTCTTGAAGTAAGGTAATATTTTTTCAGCTGAAGATATAGAATATGTTTTCTCATCTTTGAAGCTAGATTAGACAGAAACAGCTTTACCACATTCCCACTGAAAGCAGTCACATAGTTAACACTGTTTATATTTATTTTCATTTACATTATACATATTATATGCTATAAGATTCACCAAAAACACAACCTTTTATGAAAGAAATAATTGGCATTTGCTTTAGCTTAATATATATGCTCAATATTTCACCACATTTTTTCTTATTTTCCATTCCCGAATCATACTTTTCTGTATCGTATTTTCTCAAGCACATTCAATTTGTTATTTTTTCCTTACCTCTTGATATTGCCAACAAACTTCCTAATTTTGTCATATGTTGGTCATTGTTGATCAGTGGCTTAACCAGGTAAACAAACACAAACAAATAAATAAATGTTCCAGGAATATGTCTCATGGTATTATAGGGTGAATTATATTGAGGCAAGATCAATCAAGAACATCATGTAGAGAAAGGAATGTCTCATATGACTGAATAAAAAAGCTTTCTAGTACCACTGCAAAAGATAAAAAAAAACACTTGGTGCCAAGAAATAAAGCCAAAGATAAAATGTTGGTGATACATTATATATAAATCTGTAGAGGAACAATGGGGGCATTCACAACTGTGGGCAGCAAAGAGATACCAAACTTCTGTCACACTGTTTGAAAGTTCTGGAGAGGGTGATTGATAAATGAATACACAGAACAGTAGAAAGGTAAGATGCTGGAAACCTACCGACACAGCAAAATCAACTTAATTAAACCTCAAGGTATTACTCCCCAGTGCCAGGAGCCTAATTAAAAAAACAACTACACTCCCTCCAAGCCCTAAGAATATAGACATCTGTGCAGTTACAGAAACATGGTCTAAAGAGTCAGGGACTACCCTGGCAATGCAAGGATTCAATGCCTCCACACCTTTAGATCATTAGTTGTACAGACAAGGGCTAAAGGTGGAGGTGTCTCGATGTACATAAATAACACCTCTAGGTTGTTCAAACAGGATGATGTGCTGGAGTTCTCCATGTGCAGTTCACCACAGATGTCTCAAGAAGCTCATGATGCATACTTGGACTTCTGGATATACTTTTCATCCATCGTAACACCTTACTCAAGGAAGACTATAATTACCTCTCAACAGACAGGGAAATCCTACAAGGCCTCAAATCTACAGGTACAGAGATTGCTGAACTTCATAAATAAAAACACCCTTGACCAAACCGTGAATGTGCCCACTACAGGCTCCATCATACTGGACCTTGTACTCACAAATATGGGAGAAAGCTACACTCCCTCCATCAGTGTCTAATCTTCCTGGTAAGGTCTGACCACTAAACTATCTTCTTTGAAATCAAAATCAACTCTGTAACCCCAGTAAAGCCAGTAACAGTTAGGAACTATTCCTACATTTACATGATGGTTTGTCAAGATTCAGTGTCTCTCCATACCCAGAGAGCACACAGCCTGTAGGATCATAGGAAGTTAACAGGCTAATGGCCCTAGGGCCCTTACAAGTCTAGCCAAGTTCTGATCTTGTTTACATGATCAGTACATATTCCCCCTGTCCAAGAGAGAAACAGTCGGAACCCCTGTGGTGAATTTATAGTTACCCATCAAATCATTCAGATTGTGCTTGAAGAGGGCCGAAAAGCTTACTTATGAGATGAGCAATAATAGAATGCCCGTCCTATCATTTAATGTATTTTTTTGCATTGAGTTTAAGGCCATGACTTTGGCACAAACCATCTGTTTGCATGAGAGCCTCTTCTAGGATGTTGACATCGTTTGGGGATTCTATGACTACTCCCAGTTTTCATTCATCAGTAAACTTTGTCAGCCACAAACCTTTAGTTTTTACTTGTACTTCATAGAAATAGATTCTGAACAGTAGGGGTCCCAGGACTAATCCCTGTGGAACACCACTGGTTACAGTTCTACTGTTGAAGGTGGATTCCCCTATTTTGACTGCATGGGTTCTCTCTGTGAGCCAGTTAGTGACCCACCAACTGACATAAGAGTTGATACCTAGCTAGATGAGTTTATCAATAATGCCTGAGTAGGGGATAGTGTCAAAAGCCTTGGCCATATCCAGAAAGGCTGTATACATGGTGTTCTCCTTGTCCAGGGCTCTGGTTACTGTCTTGAAGAAGTTCACCAGGTTTAACAGCCATGATCTCCCTTTATCAAATCCAGACCGAGTAGGATCAAGTGTTTGGAGATTACCTTTATCTTTCTTGATAAGGTCTCTCACTTTTTTAATTTCTCCAAGTCTTTTGGGTTCTATAGGTTCATAGATTCATAGGATGATACTAGGCTACTGGCCCAGAGGCCCTTATAGGCCTAGCCAACAATTTCACCTATGTTCCCACAAAGTTTCTAATACCCTGATGGGAATGAACCCCTTTCCTAAGTCAAAGTACAATTAAAGTCCATGAAATTAGCATTGTTTCGGTCTTTGATTTTTTTCCAAAAGTGCTGTTTACAGCACCAGCAATGTGCCCAGTAATAACTCCTTCTGCAATTCGTATGGAGTTACATGTATGGGTTACATATCCAAGTATGATTATAAATTATTTTTTATAAGACCTGTTGCCCTTACTACTATTACTGGAACTGTCTGGTTATCCTTCTTCCACATTGCCCGCCTTTCTGCCTACAAATCCTGATATTTTATAACTTTGTGTCGCTCTGTACATAAGACACTGTACTCACTGGGTGTAGCGATCTCAATGATCAATGCCACTTTTGTCTTCTTTTCATGAACTACTATATCTGGTTTTCTCGCATCTATTTTTTGAACTGTTGTTAGTGGGTGATCCCATGTGATATAAACTTCATAATTTTCTATGATGCTGTATGGCTCATGTTTCCAATGTTTTTCAGCCACTTCAATGCCATAATGTTTGCAGAAACTCCAGTGCAACAGTCTTGCCACATTATTATGCTTTTCAGTATACAATCCTTCTGCCATTAGTATATCACAACTAGCTACAATATATGCAACTATTTCCAGTTCTGTTTTACAAAACCTACATTTGTCCATTTCTCCCACATGTTCAATGGACTTTGTAAACCAACATATACGTAGTCCGCTATCTTGAGCTGCCAATATTAACCTTTCATCTTTTGTTATAAATTCACCTCTCCTTAACCATTCCTGCATTCAATCCTGATCAACATAAGGTTGTTCCAAGAGTTTCCTATTCTTTCAGCTATATGTATGCATTTTCCACATTTCTTGCCTTCTTGTCTGACCCTTCACTTTATATTTTTTCTGTTGTTTTTTGGCATATTCAATTGCTGCCTGATTTTTATCTACTTCTGGTTTACTTTCCATTCCCACTTGATGAGGGTATGTTTCTGCTAAACTAAGCAGGGAAGTCATCTTAGACTTTTTTCTCATTTTTAACAACTTGTGAAGCCAAGATATATGTGTGCAGTCTCACAAATGCAGATCTGTACATGTAATCAGTTTTGAGGAGGCCTATACCTCCTTCAGAACGTGGACTATATAATCTTGGTATTCACTGATTTTTGTAAATCATTTGATGAGAGTGAAGCTTCTTTCTTATTTTCCTGTCTAACCTGTTCAACATGTTTTGGGGTCAATCAATCACTCCAAAGCTTTAAGTTAAGACAGGAAGAGCGAATTGGTTTATAGCCTGGACTTTGTTCCTAGATGTCAATGCTGTTTTTAGTATTAATTTAAGCCTTCTAAGATATTCTTTACTGAATTTTATTTGCATTCGTTCATGTTTTATTGTTGATCCTTCATCATCTCCCAAATATTTATAGGCTCCCACTTGCTCAAGACCCCTGGAGTCAATATTTAACTACAGTCTTAAAACAGGCTTTGTGTCATGAGACTGGAGGACTGAGAGGCATCCCTCATCATAAAGGAGGACCTTCAATAGATCCTGGAAACCACAGACCCATTAGTCTGACCAGTCTTATTTGCAAAGCCATAGAAAGAACTATCATGGAAAGTATCAACATGAACATAGGAGACACATGCTTAATGAACCCGGTGGGCTTCTTTGAACAGGTCACTAAGGCAATGGATGAGGGGAAGGCGGTGCATACTGCCTACCTAGATCTGGCTAAAGCATTTGATTTAATACCTCACTTGGGCATTGTGAATAAACCTACAAAACTAGGCATAATCCCCTTTATAATAAGCTGAATAGCTAGCTGGCTCACAGATAGAGCCCAAGAGTTTAGTATCAGAGAGGCCACCTCCACAAAGAGGCTTGTCACCAGTGGAGTCCCTTTGGGTTCTGTGCTGGGCCCACATCTCTTTGATATCTACTTCTCAGAGGTCAAAGCCAATGTTAAAGGCCTCTGCTCGTTCAAATTATAAGTAAGGGCATGGCATCTAGGTCCAGAGATGTCATTGTACCACTGTCCTAGGCCCTCTTCAGACCCATCATATAGTGTAGTACCCCCTTCGGTATGTACCTGACTAGATACACACATACACACACACACACACACACACACACACGCACACGCACACGCACACACACACACACACACACACACACACACACACACACACACACACACACACACACACACACACACACACACACACACACACACACACTGTAACTTCCACAATGGTTTATTGCAAAAAGAATACAGGCAGTTAACACAATGCCCTATGCTGACTGGCTGAAGGCCCTGTCTTCACTCAGTATCATATAGACTTCTGAGAGGTGATCTTTGCCTGGCATACAAGGCATCCCTGGACACCATTTTGATGAACCTATGGTATATCTATACAACAAACAGCATCAGGGCTACTAGATGAAAAGACCCACATTTTGCTTGTGGCATTGGAGAGACAGAAATTTTTTTCTCAGAGAATTCACATTCTCTGGAACATGCTCTCTATCCATGTGAAGCAGAGTTCCTCCCTAACCGTATTTAAGTACAACTTGCACAAATGGATGGGTAATCAGAAATTCACCCCTGGTCTGGTACCTATCTCCGATGGCAGAGACAGTCAGTAAATTACCCCCTATAAAATCAATTTTGTGGGTCCCATTTGGGTTGCATGGCTAGACTAGTATACACCTTATGAACCTATAAGATGTTTGACTTCAGCTCAGGATGCAGGACAACTGACCCAATGTTTGCAATGAGGCAGATAGTGTAGAACAACTTGAAGATGAGGGAAGAGTCCAACTGGGCATTCTAAAATTGGAGAAAGCATATGAAAAGGTTCCAAGAAAGCTGATTTGGGCAGTCCTGTGATAGTTTTAAATCTGGGACACATTGATAGTAGTAGTACAGGATATTTAGAGGGACTTGATTATACAAGTACACACAGTGATTCGACTCACAAATGAGTTCCTAAAAGGAATATGTGTGTATCAGAGTTTAGCTCTGAGTCCAGTCTTGTTCATACTGATGATGGACTACACTGGCAACATGCCAGAGGGAACAGACTGACAAAAGCACGCATCACTGTCTGAAGAAGAATTCACCTACAGGGCCCAGCAACACCGACAGGGATGTATGCCATTGAAAATGTCTTAGTAAAGTATTACTGAGGCTATTTAAATTGTTCACTTTTTATGGGTTATGTTCTAGCACACTTTTTTGGAGAGCTGTAAAAAATTATGCTAGTTACCTGCTGTTTTCCATTTGTTTAGGTCTATTACAGTGTAATTTAATAATTACACAAAAAGTATAAAAAATACATAAGGTAGCTTTCTAATTTCCCCTAACTGAAGATCCTACTTAATTAACAACTTATTTTATGCCTTTGCATAAAGTTTGCCACTTGTCTTTCTCATTCTTCCTTAAATTCTGTTATGGTATATGAATGTGCCTCTACTTCAGGAGTCTGTTCTACCACTATCTTTTGTATAAAAAATAATCCTTGCACCTTCTCAAGCTGCTCATCTACATATGTGGCCAAATATGCCATGTTATTCATTTACGTCCATTCCTTGAAATATGGTGTCTACTTCATCTATATGGACTCACTGAGATTAACAGATGTTTATATCATGTTGTCATTGTCTTTTGTCTTAAAAATTGAAGACTGCCTTTATATGGCACCTGGTAGAGGCTTTCATAATTTTTCTTGGTCTTGTTTGAACTGTCCCCATCCCCATCCTGTCTGCATGCTGGTAAAGAATAAATTTCCAGTCATATATATTGTGCCAGCTGAAATATTGTCTTCTATCTGTAAGGGACAAAAAAACACACTTTCTAATGGTGAGAACTCATTGTAAATATTCCTCTGGCATAGCATGCAGTTTATCTCACTGCTCGCTTACTTTTGAGATAATGTTGCGTGTGTAGGGGCCCAGATATCTTTTCACATTTCTCATTCCATTTGCTTCTCCTTAAGTTACATAGTCATTTCCTGGGCTATTGTTTTTCAGGCATACTATTTTCAATTCTTGTGCACTGAATTGAACAACACTTGTTTCAAATATTGTTTCTATTTTGCAAAGTACCATCCTGTCCTAGCTATGCATTCATTTATCTTGCTGTGTACCCTGGTGCTATGAACAGCAAGACATACTGTTCTTACCAGGCCTACTGCAATGTTGCATATAATGGTCTTGAAAAGCAACAATACTTGTACTAACTGCCATGGTAATCTCTAGTAACAAGACTTTTATCAGGATAAAATTCATATACTATGAACCCCTTAGACCTTTTCTGTAGCAAGTGTTTCACCTATTCTTTCAACTTATGATGCAAGTTTTCCTAAGTTGCTCACCAACCTTATTTTGTGATGGTATGTCAAGTTCCTTGCTAAAGATAGTTTAAGCAAGTCATGCTCACTGCCCTCTCCTTTTGTCACCAACCCATGGAGCTCAGTTTGATAAACTGCAACTCTGTAACATACAGAGGTATAAAAGCCTGACTATGACCCTGGTAACTTGTAACTAAGTGGCTCTGGATTTGGAATAACCTAGCAGCAGTTGATGACAGAGACCTGCTTATACTGGCTCACCCATACTGAGGGGAGTGGTGGTGATACTAGTAGGTTGATAGCTGTCAGATGAGGGGAGGCTTGTACTTTCACACTATCAGTTGGACCAGGGGATTTGGGATTTATCATCCCAAGCTGGTGATGGCAGCTGTCATGGTGTGTATGTAGAAGCATTCAGACTCACATGAGATGAGCATAGACTACACCTGTGGTGATGCACGTGGCCAGATTAGTGAACATGGTGAGTCAGATCCATGCTAAACAAAATATAATGTCTACATACATGATTACTTATGTGATCTTGTCTCATCCACAGGATGAAGTAGGACTAATTGACAATAAAATCTGATGGTCAAAAGAACATCTGGGAGAAGGGAAAAAATTAATTTGCAATGACTGACATGCCCCCCCGATGTAAATCCACACTATTTTAAATTCAGTGCTTCCTCTCTTCTAAACAGCAAATCAGTAGTTTTCTTGCTATGTCCTTCTCCCACTCTTGAGAAAGGGAAGTGCACCTGCTCTCATCCAGTCTTCACAGACCTTACCCTAATATTATGATTTGTTGAAATGGTTAGCCACTGGTACTACCATTTCTGCCCTCTAAATCATTTCAGGGTCAATTCCATCATGTCACATCACATTACCCAGCTTTTATCTTTGAGGCATTTTTTATTCCTGTGTGCATAAGGGTAGATGATATTAAACACAGTTATTTTTTATACAACACTGCATAGTAAGATATCACCTCTCATTCACCTTCTCCAAATTCTTCATTTAGACGTATTGTCTGTTCATAGTGTACATGGCAGGTAAGAAAACAGATTAGTAATATGAGCTGTTGGAATCACTAACCAATTTAGTAGTTGTCATTTGCTGTGCCTGGCATTACTGCAGATTTTCCACAATTCAGTGCCATATTGTAGCACTTTCAGTTAATCATCTTAAGGTATTCCTCGACAGACATTTTCATCATCCATAAACATTTAGTTAGTTGACTAAATCTTATTCCAGTTTTGTAATCATATCAAATATATTTGTATTTTTTACTTTTACCACTTCTGAAAAGGGTCAGTTATAAACAAACCTGTCAATTAAAGAAAATATGATGGATAGATATGTAGCTAGATAGTGAGATGGAATTCCATATAAATAGACTGACAGAAATACAAACAATTAAGTAAATAAATAAACAAACACACTCAGACTCACATATATACATGTATGCAGACAGACAGTCAGGCAGGCAGGTAGACTGACAGTCTGATAACTATATAGGTAGTTAGATAAGCAGATAGAGAGACAGACAGATGGATCGATATGCAATATTCCAGAGAAAGAAAACTATGAGAAAAGAGTGGAAAAGTGATTGCTGTTAGTAGAAATCTGACAGTGATAACACCCAATGACCTAAAAGTAAATAAACAGAGAAACTGGTAAGAAGGGCTGAGAGTGCTGTGTGACACAGAAAGGGTCATAATCAGTAGAAGGCAGAAGTTATTATTTGTAACCATTTGAAATGTCAGTACCCACTACAGTGAGTCCGAAAATACAGAGACAGAAAGGCTGTAAGAATGGACTTACATATGCTAAGTCCAAGTTTCTATTTCTTGGAATATTCCCTTTTCACCAAGGTATGGAGATCTCAGAGTTTGTATATGTAAGATTAAGGGTGTGGGAGGTGCAGGATTTTTAAGAAGAGTGATTTTCGGTATTCGCTCTTTTCTGTCTTTTTGGCACCCAGCATTTTGAGTGCTGACATTTCAATACTGATCCTTTATTATCTGCTAGCATATAAATAGCTGGTGTGACCCATCGGGAGTACTGTAAATACTTACATTTATAGTGGGCAGTGCAGCTTCACTGCATAAAGTACAGGAGTAGACTGATTTATATTGTTGCACTAGTTGTTCAGAGCAGCTACTACAAATTTCAAGTAGTATTTTTTTTTTTTGTTTGACATGCAAAATGTTAAGATATTGATTCAGCACCACTCCCAGAAACATCCGATGAAGAACCGTGCTAAGCCACTGTACAGATTAGTCAGCCATGAGGGGTATTTTTCTTTAAGGGCCTAACCCACCCGCTTCCTTTATCTATCTATATCTAATTACATTTTCCTAGTGTCTTGGAGCTAATTCCACCTAGTCTGCATAAATAGCAACTTGGGCCTCTCCTAAAATAGACTATGCCAAGTAGTACTAACCTAGTCATCAAATGTCAATAAATTAATGTAAATAAAAAAAAACAGTGCTGAAACTCTTAATACAGCATGCTTGGAGACGACAGGAAAGCAACATGGGTGATTAAGACATACTAATTGTTCAAGGCAGAGCAGATAACAGCCACTGATACTAACCACTAGTATCTGTGTGACCACGGGTAATTTTTTGAGGCAGTAGTTTCAGATTGTATATCTTGTCTATCATTTCGTTCCACAGGATACCGGAAAGGCAAGTAACTGATCTTATTTTTTTCAATTAAAAGATGGCCGTAGATTTATGTTAATCAGTTGAAAGCAAATAACTTGAATGCTGGGTTATGTAAAAAAAAATCTCACCAAAAAGACTTCTAGTAAACCTCAGCATAATTTTTATTTTTTTATTTTAACTGAGGGCAAGCACTCTCACAACCTTATGCTAGGTTATACTCTCCATGAACTTAAATATACCTACTTCAAGGTTGCAGAAGTGTACAGGAAAGCAAAATTGTCTCTATCACTGAAAATACTTCCAGAGATACTGTTTTGCACAGCTTGTATTTGGAAACAATGCTGTTAATTGACTGACAGGTTTCCAGAGGCTACCCTGTCCAGAGAATGGCATGAATACATACAGATGACACAAGGCTGGGAAGGATGTTAGAGCTTACATTTCTACTACCTGAGTTTATAGTAAAATGTTGTTTTCAGTGCTCTTCTGTACGACAGCTAAATGTCACCCGGTGTTGTGTGTTCAAAATACCACTGGGAAGAAAATAAGCTTCCTTTGTCATTTGAGAACATGACTGATTTGACCTGCAAAAAGCATTGTTGTAATAAATGTTGTTGCCATATTTGATGTTTTAAATGAAAGCTATAAATTATTTAATTTATTTTAAAATCAGAGTTAAGTAGAACAAAGATATGTTTGAATCTGTAGTTATTTCTGATTTGGGCTGAAGAATATTGAAAACTTTTTTGAGCTTACAACTGCCTGAGGTTTTCAGTTCCAAAATGATTGTAACTTTCTTATGAATGTTGCAATTATTATTTTCTTGGTAGTACCTTTTGTCAAACCAGATTATAGCAATGCATGTTTCATTGAACTCAGATCACAGATACTGCTATAACTTGAGTTTGCCACATCGCGGAATTGCCTCCTTTAGAAGCTAATGCCACATCCTCAGTGTGTGTGTGTGTGTGTGTGTGTGTGTGTGTGTGTGTGTGTGTGTGTGTGTGTGTGTGTGTGTGTGTGTGTATGTGTGTGCGCGCTGTGTTTGAGAAAGACAGCACATATGGTTGCATCCTACAATAAGCTGGCAGCCCTTTCAGATGAGCTTCAAAGCCATCTGCCCAGTCAGTGCTAGAATAGACTCGCTGCAAACCTACCTTTGATTAAGCAAGAGAATGACTAAGTGATTAAATGATTACATGTATGCATCAATGAATGAATGACTGAATATAGGTAATATAAAAAAATATTTGTATGGAGAAGAAAGAATTTTGATTCACTGTTTGAAGTAATGTGATTATAACTGCCACTGATAAGAATTCTCGGTGATGTGAGAAGCTACTGAGAATCATGCAGTGGTCTTCAGTCTGAATCTCTGCATCTCTGCTTAGATGCTGCCTGACTGAGCAAGTCACATAACCAGCCAATGAACCCTAGTCACTCATGAACGGAGGCATTTGTACCTAATGGGTGTACTTTGTTACATTAGAGTTGAGACAGCTATCAGAAAAGGCAGTGCTTGTATCATCATCATCATCATTGTTTTTTTATTTACCTTTGTCTGTAGAGTGGGGGTGTTTATCCTTATGCTTAGGTACCTGATCACCTTCATACATCAATCATGTTGAAGATCAGAGACTTCAGGTATCCTTAAATAATGGCAACATGATTTCTTAAGAGAGAAAGCAGAAACAAGAACAATTTCCACAACTTGCCATGCAGTCTTTTCTCATATCAGAAGCTGTGTCTGTGGAACAATGACAGCCAGCTGGTTACATGATGCCACAAGGGGAGCTACAAAATATTCTATGTATGTATCTTTCTTCTTTAAATATAAAAGGTTTGATCATGCAGTCCTGTTCTACTACCTGTATGCATATGCCATACCTCATAATCCATATCTCTTTTTCCTTTTCCTTTATTATTTATACCTGTACTTCTATGCTATGTGTAGCAATATGTTAAAAATAATGTTCAATATTTTACTACCTATAAACTTATTCTGTTGTCCATATTCTCAGTTTTATCCTTCTCATTTAATAATGCATGTCCTCATCACAATCAACACAGTATGAGAAAACAGAGAGAAAATCATTATTCAGAGTAACTCCATTCTTGACTCATAATTATAGCACGCAGTTAATGACTATCACATAATATATATGGATTATGTTTGTATGAATCTACTAGGCATCTGCTTTGTGATGCTTTTCTTTCTGTGCCACTAGTAAAAATGGGTGATAAGCCCAGTTGTTTTTTTGACCTTTAAACAAATGAAAATAAATAAAATAAATGCTCAGGTAACCTACTTCATTTATTTACACAGTTCTATATGCTCAGCAGTCTGTTAAAGGCATGCCAGCTAATTTGCCGTGGGTCACATATTACATATTGAGCAAGAAGCTGTGGTACATGATAAGAAACTGTGAACTCCTTATCTTTCAGTTTCATAGCATTGCTTGTATTCATGTTAAAGGAAATCTCTTGAGACAAATGTAAGATACTCCAAAATGTATTACTCTAAATAACTTTCAAGAGCTTAATTGACTTTTCCATCTCTGACAACAACAATCAAAGATACTTAGAGAACAACTGCCTTCTTTTATTTAATAAGCACCGCATATAGTGATTTATAGCCAGTTGTTACATTCTGTGCTTTTACAGACACTATTTTCAAACAGTTTTACCATGTATTCCTAAAACATGGGGGTGTTGCTGTGCATACTATGGAGACAAGCTGTGATTCATAATTAGACAATGCTTATTTACAGTTTATTGATTCAATGACTTTGCATCAGTTGCTCAAGCCACTAAGGATTAACTTCATATTATTTAATGTTTTCACTCATTTTTCATTGAAGAGAAAAGTTCTGATTTATTGGCTAAGGGTCAGTAGAATTACATGTGATTTGATGACCTTGATTCTGGGTTGAGGTCACAGACTGAGCAACAGGTCAAGGACAGGAAGCAGATTAGGTGTATTGCAAGGGGTATACATAACTCTGTCACAACCGCATACACAATTACGTATCATGCAAAAGGGTTATTTTAGACATGGTGAAGTCATCACTGGAGCTATTCATATATGGAGTTAAGAGCATTTCATGGCTGCTTGACTGTGATCCACTGCTGGGACTATATTAAATCATATTTTTGGGAACTAGAAATTACTTAAGACCTGAAAGAAGACAGGGCAGTTGATAAAGATGATATTCACAGGAGAAACCTGTGAGGTGTTAGGATATCACTAGGGATTGTCAGATTTAGATGACCATGGGATAGAATTAATATAATGTGAGGTAAGTTTCATAAATACTATGGTATACATAGAGTTAAAACATATGGGGGTTAGTATGTTTGGTAAAGCTAGGCGAGTTTGTATGTGTGTGAGTGTGTGCGTGAATAAAGGGTGTGAGGTAAAACTTTATAATGGCATTGTGTACTTTAAAATTTTATAACCTTTCTGTGCAGTAGTTTTGTTTATGATTGTTGTAAGATGAGAAATAATATTTATTTATTTATTTATTTATTTATTTATTTGACATTTGTTAACCAGGTTGGTCCAGCTGGGCAGGAGCCCATTTTCAGTGGAGACCAGAGGAGAAAAGCTCCAATTACAAAAACAATTAGGATAACATAGGTAACAAAACATAGAAAGTACCATAACCAATTATAACAACACAACATATTAATACAATATGACTCAAACATACTCAAATTACAGCAAGTGGTTTTCTCAAAGAAATGAGTATATGAACCCCTAATGTGTGTTTTTGTTTTTTATGTACAAAACAAGTTATATACAAATGATCAAACAAGAGATATACAAGTGAATCAGATTTCTTGCATAGACTTTGTAGGAAGGTATAGGTGCTTTCAGGAGTTCAGAGGGAAGGGGTACCAATTGTATAAAGGGGACATATCAGGTAGGTTCTAAGCAGAGACATGATTTAGTGTTGAGAAGATAATGTTTGAGTTCCTTTTTAAAGTGTGCAGGATGTATGATGGAGCGGATGTTCAGAGGAAGTTTGTTCCAAGTGTGGGCTATAGAGCAGTTATATTGCAGTTTCCTGTGTTCTTCTTTGGATGATCTACATTCAGAAGTTGTTGGTTAGAGGTGTGGAGGGTTCTAGAAGGGGTATAGGTAGATACAAGAGCAGTGAGAGCTGGACAGGATGAAGGCCTGTATATAATGGAGTGAATAACCTGAAATTGAGAAAGTAGCAGTAGTTGAGGGAATTTGAACCATTGTAATGAGTTCAGGGCAAGGCAGTGATGGGAGTTATAGGGGGATCTGCTTTTTTGACATTTCTTAATGAAAAGTTAAAAAGCAGGGATGCTGCAGAACTTTCTCTGCATGTGAATATCTATACCCAAAGCACAGTATTTAGGGCAATATAATATAATAATATAATTATATAATAAGGCATTTACATTTAAACTGTACTTTAAACATAAGATGCACATAGCTTTTCCTAATTTCTGTGAATCCACAACTCATAGCGTCTCAGATGTGATGAACATGAAAAAATACCCCAGTAAAGGGATATAAATCATCTTAAGAGTAAAAGTGAAACAGTGAAATAGGCTATGTATAGTGAAAGCACAGTGAACAACATGCGATGAAATACAATAAATATACCCCTTAAAGTAAACAGAAATGGTAGACACATATTTTTGTAATCATCAGATTATGATTTCAAACTCAGACCATGGTGAAAACCACAGTGGCTGCAGGCAAAAGGTTGCATTTATATGACCATCCATCACTAGAATACAGTAATAGTAAAAGCATGCAATGTCAGGTAGGTGAACAATATGGGAACTTATATAGAAATATTCTGTCTACTGCACAGCTCATTGCAACTCAGTTATCCATAATTTGCAGGGACATAATCTAACTTTGTCTCAAAGTGTGTCTCCTTTCCAAATTGTAATCCTATTTATATTCCTTATTTATTTTTACCCCCAGCTTTGCTGGTAAAAGTTTAAGAGTTATGTATAAGGTTTACTAGTCATAAGTATGGTTACTGTCAATTAATTTGTTAATGTGTTTGAGAAATGGATTCAGGACTGTACTCAGTAAGCATTTGTCCAATTCTTGGCACAAGAGCTATTGATATCCTGCCCCTAACTGCTTTTCCAGTTTTGCATCATGAAAGATTTGTAGATTGTTAATATAATCTTCTTCTACTCTGCTGTTAAATAAGCTGGTCTTTCATTGTGACACTCATGTAAATCAAGGCAATAGACATGTTAGTATAATCCCTAATGTTGTCCTCCTTTCCTGGGCTTCCTCATCTTGTTTAGACACTTCATCTCAGTTCAAGGAGCACCAATAGTGAAAGAGATCAGATACATGATCTCTTTACATCATAGTCTTCTACCTCTACTGACTGTCTCTGAGCTACAGCTAAGATATCACATTCCATATAGTATATATGTATATATAGTATAGTACAAATGTGCTTCATCTTTAGATAAGAATGCACCCACAAATGAGCTGATGGAGTAGCTATTTCTATTAATGCATCTGTGAAGATTGGGTGAAGATAGGTGAAGGATGCCAGCTTAGCCAGATAGAATTTTGTAGATAATTCTGTCATCTGTAATATTAATGTAAACCAGAGGCTTGTTGTCTTAAATAGTAAAAATAGTGTTACATGTGGAACTGGAAAAAAATGTATCGACAGTGCACTATACTGACCAAGTAAAGCATGTTGTGATCCTTTGTTGTTAAAACTCGGAGTCAGTAAGTCTAGAGTGAGGCATCTTGCCTATTGTTTTAAGGCCAGAGTTAATGGCCAGAATTTGCATGCATAAATGTCCTTTATTGCTTGGTTTCTGCCCAGAGGTAAAGAATGTAAATGTAGTTTCTCTTAGCCTGGGAACCCAGGGAAGTGTGAAGAATGATGTAATGTGAACCAGGAATGTGATTTTAAAAACAGAGAGAATCAGAGAGCATTAAGCATTTTTGTCTTGACCATTCAACTCACCAGCACCGTCTTGCTCTATATGTAAGTTCATCTTAGACTTGTGTTTTCTCTTAGACATAGCTAGAAACTAGAAAGATTAGACTAAGTGGTTTTCTGTGATGTCAGAACTGTACTACTGAATTATTTTAAGTATTTATCTGTGATCTCTGAACTCTTGACTAGCACTGTGTTGTAAAGTATTGTCTCGTGTTTTAACTATTTGTTATTAAATATTTGTAAATCCTTTAGACTGTGGCTGTTTTTGTAGAGATAATTTAAGCTCTTTAGAGTACTTGCATGCCTTTGGTAAAATTGTACATAGCCACTTCAATAGTTTTAGCCCTGGGCTATACTACCAATTGGATAATAATATCGCACAGTAATAATTGGACACCCTTTTAAGGGCCTTTGAGTAGCTGATAAATATTAGTGGGTGATGGCAGCTGGTACTACCATATAGTCTGGGAAAAAGGGGCACAACTGGAGAATCTGTGCCAACCTTCCTCAGGAGTGCTTCTGTGGTTGTATAAACTCTTCTCAAAGTGTGTCTGTGTGTGTATGTGTGTGTGTGTGTGTGTGTGTGTGTGTGTGTGTGTGTGTGTGTGTGTGTGTGTGTGTGTGTGTGTGTGTGTGTGTGTCAGCTACTTGGGCAGGGACACGAAGCACTGGTTGAACAGAGAGGGTGCTGGAGGTTTTAGCTTGCCCACTAGGATGAGATCTGGACCCTATACCTGTGCCAGTGGGGAGTCTTTTTGGGAAACTGGAGAGCAAGGGAGTGACCAGCCCTGGACTGACTGTGATTTCTGTGTGCTCTTAAGGGAAATTGCACTTTACTGTATGTATTTGTTATCAATTCCTCCTATATGTGATGCCTCTCACTGGTGTTAGTGGTGAGTATTGAGGCTCCTTGATTGTTGGGCCAGGGCATGGGTGTCACAGAATCCCCAAATGACACACTGTCCTTAAACAGTTCCTAGTAGTGTCATCATCATAAAAAGGAGGAGGGTGGCCTAATGGTTAAGGTGTTTGCCTTACAAAGACAAAGTGCAGGGTTTGAGTCTCACAAGGGATAACTGGCTAGGCTTAAAATGGCTCATGAGGGCAGTTAGCCTAGTATGAACCTATGATCTATGAGGAAAAAAAGAGTAATGGGTGCTTAAAAACTTTGTAGTAAATTTGAAAGAAAATAAAAATAAAGCCAACGCAAGGCAGAAAAAAAACTCAAAAGAAATGTCAGAAAAAGTGTTACAACAAGGTATAAAAAGTGTTTTGTCTTTTTAAGTTTCAAGTAGAATTCTTCAGATTTTAAACAAGTCCAAAGAGCTGATAAATTTGGCTCACATATTTAATGTTTTTTGGACATCTTGTATTGGTTTTCTTTCATAAGCACTGACATACCAGCTGATGCCAGTAAGTACTCAGTGCAGTGGGTATATGTTTAAAAGGTTTACCTTTATAAGGTTGCATGTAAAATATGCAACCCATCAAATATCCGACTCAACAGGTTGGAAACTGCACTTTTGAATGCTTAAAACAGCAAAAGTGCTGATCAACAAATCTGACAGTCCAGGAATGTCGAATGTTTTTGAAACACTCAACATTTATGAATGTCTAAAAACACCATTATGCATGAAGGCAAGCCCTCCTGCACCCCACAGCTCCCCACACCCCCTGCTGGTTTACTATACTAACTCCAAGATCGCATTACAGTGAGGGAAGGGGTACATGTTCCAATCCCCACGTGCAAGCTGCACTCAGAATGCCGAATTCATGAGTGAATACACACTGGCATTCACTCAGTTGTGATTTTGGCAATTCATTGTTCGTCATTACGAACTTTGGCACTCAGACTTTCACACATCTGCCATCGCAGATATCCACTTCAGCCATATGAAGGTAAACCGTTTAAAACTATTCTATTCAGCAAATTTCACTGTTCAATGAGAATCTGAGTGTAAAATAAAACATCAAATTGGGAGATATTAGTACTGACTTGGTAGTTTACTCTAGTATTTTGTTATATCAAACCACACCACTTGGTATTACATCCTTACAAGAAGAATTAGTAAATAGTCTGGATGGTGAGGTATCACTGATTCTACAGTTGTTGCATTCCAGAAAACATCAAGGTTATCCTATATGATTACCTTGTAATCATCACCCCCTTTTTTGATATACAGGATCATAGCAGAGATTTTTTATGGAGAACAATATTAAAAACAGATTATTTCAGACTACCTCAACTAACCTGGAAAATTAACTGCCCACTCATAAAATGCCCATTAATAAGCGGAGATGCCTTCTCCATTTTAATGATTCTTCTTTTCCCATGAATTATGAAGGTACAATGATAAGGTTCCCAACTTGTATCAGAATTCAAAACTACAATGATTTCAAGAAACTAGTCGTCATACCATTATTGCAAGGATACCAGATCTGGCTCACCATGAGTTTACAGACAAAGCAGAAAGTTATTAAAACAGTTCACCAACTATGAAGCTGCAATACTTTACAAAAGAGTTATCCAAGTTCTGTATCAAAGATCCTAACCTTGCATAAAGTGGTGAAACTATTGTAGATGTGAAATGCGATATGATAGAAACTGATAATATTATACTCTGTACTGACAGAAATTCAAACATTAAAGACTGAAACAATACTAATTTTAATGAACTTTATTCATACCCTGATTGAGGAATATAGCCATTTCCTGTCACAAAATGACAAACCCTAAAACTCTGGTTAAATTTAAAAAGAAATTTATTTCTAATAAACTGATATTTTTGTTAGTTTATATCATAAACAATTACTATTTCAATTTCCATGTATATGATTGGATAATTTCATACCACAATTTTTTTGTGTTGCTACATCTCTTGAGCACTTATATGGCAAAATTAGATCTTCCCTTAAAAATCTATAATTCTTAGTGTACAAGGCTAGAATAACTAAAGTCCCTTAGAGACAAAATCTGTCTTGTAAAATATTTCTGAACTTGTTACAGTTCCTTAATGCCTTTGCTACCATTACAACAAAAACCAGATCCATATTAAATCATCTGTCTTATTAGTATTTTAAACAGTGGGAGTAAAACATCCTTATGCTTTGAAGACTAAGTATGTGAGGCTAACCTTAATATGCAGAATCATTTCCGGGCTGCATATGTGGCATAATCATTGAAATCTTACTTATTAGACACTCTAATTCTGTGATCCTTGAAGGAAGAGCACCCTGAGACAATTCTATTATTTAAAGCATATGGATAGATTGTCTCACTTATACTTGTATACATCTCTTTATATTTCCTGCTACCAATGTCACATGATTCTCAGAGGCCCAAGTAAATAAATCCAAAAATCTTGCACAGCGTTCTGGTTTTCTGTTGTTGTTACCATCCTAGCTACCTTAGCATTATCTTAAATGTTTGAGACTCAACACATGGTACTAACTGGCATTGTTGACATGAATACATAAAACAGGAATGGGGCCAACACTGATCAGGGACACTGATTTTCCATTTCTCTGGGGAAAACACTGGTAAATCCCAAACCTAGACTGGGTATAAAAAAGCATGGAATTTTCATGGGATTTGGCATTTTAGGCCAGAATATTCCTTTACCACAACCTGCAGTTCTTCTCATGTTTACTACCTATTATACTCAGCTTGCTTTATTGACTGTTCTATACATAACATTTGTTTTATATATAAATATATATATATATATATATATATATATATATATATATATATATATATATATGTGTGTGTATATATATATATATATATATATATATATATATACACGCATATACATATACTAGAGAATTGCAAAGAAATCACATTGATAACTGGAAATTACATTTAAACTTTGCAGGTATAATTCCCAGATTTCATCTCAAGAAAATAAAATTTTGTTGTTTTGAGAACTGTGAATCATTGTCCCCCTGACTATGACCAATGAGAAACTCCACTTGTTATTTCAAAATAGTGAAAGTTCATGCACATTTCAGTTATTACAGATTTACTATCATACAGACAATTGGTTATATACAGTCTATATCACATCGTCGAACTTGTATAACTTCAAACGATGTAATATCGAACCCAAAAGTCCAAAACCGCACAATAATGAACACACAGAACAGCGATTTTTTTCCCAGGGGAAAAAAAATTGCTGTTCCCTAACAAACTTCAACCCCCCACCCCCCCAATTTCCCCCCACTGTGGGGGGTTGAAGTTTGTGCACTCTGAGATCGCACCACAGTGGAAGAAATAGCAGAGCCCCAAAAACAGCCCACCAATTTTTTTCCCTGGGAAAAAAAATCGATGTGCCATTGCTTTGCTATTTTTGCATTTCTGACTTTTGGGTTCGATATTACATTGTTTGAACTTATACAAGTTCGACAATGTGATGTAGACCCGGTTATATACTGTATACTATGCAGATAATGATTCCGAATACAGTGTGATTTTGTAAGTGCCATATGTAGAACTCAGTCAATGCCTTCAACTGATCTAAAAGAAGTATATCCAAGGGATGTTGCCATTAATTGCAGCTACTACACTGTTTTAGGAATTCACCAGATTTGTAGCACACAATCTTACCTGTAAGATATCATCTTGAGAGCCATATCAGGTGCTTGCATACAAATAACCAAAGCCTGTCAACATTTCTATAGGATACTGGTGAGGCTAGTAGATCTATAATTTTTTAGCCATGGCTGCATCAGCATCTATATATGTAAGTGTAATACATGTCTGTTTCTACTCATGTGGAACAGAGACCTCATATTGTGACTTCTGGTGTAACATAGCTAAAAGGGGGGTGGGGTGGGGATAACATCCTTTATTTTTAGAAAAAAAACCCATTTCGGTGTCTGATCAAGGAACATTATGGTTATTAATTTATGAGGGGCATCGATGAGCCACTCACAGTGGATATGTGGGCATATCCCATCTAGAACTTAATGTAAGTTAGAGGCTGAGAAATTTCTAGTAGAGAATGATTCATAAAATGATCTAACAAACAAATCAATAGTATTCTTCATATCTGTAAGTAACACATTCTCTTCTTGTGGGGTTGTAAAGCTTGTAATAATACCTTTAAATTCTCTCATGTAATTATAAAATACTGCCATATTCATAGGTTCATACTAGGCTATCTGCCCTAGGGCATTTATAAGCCTAGCCAGAATGTGTTTGGCCCATTTTAAATTTATTTTGCTATGCCCTTTTATGAGGTTAGTATACTGTGCCTCTGTCTAACAGTGACACAAGGGTAAACCTATGATCTCCCATCCACTCATCAAGATTCCTCTTGAAGAGAGTCAATGAGGGACTCTGCCTAACCTGGACTGGGATTTTATTCCAGAGTGAAGGGAGCCTCTGGGTTATGAATCTGTCCCTCCAGCATGTCCTATTTATTTCAGTGCTGAGATTCAAGTCTCGAGAAAAGTAGCTCGATGGGATTTGGATTTTCTGAGGTGCAGCATGTCCATTAATTCCAGGTTGGACATGGCTTTATATGTCAGGCACAGATCGCCTCTGAACAGGCAGTATGCCACTGAGTAGAGCTGGAGTTTCTTTAACCGGGCAGCATATGGCATCTGTTTGAGCCCTTTGATCCTCTTGGTGAGGTACTTTTGGGGTCTTTCCAGTTGCTGCAGGTGTCTGGTAAGGTACATCCCAAGGTTGTCAAATGAGAGATTGCTATCAACTTGGGTCCCCAGGTCCCTAATTACTTCTTCTGTACTTAATGGATTACCACCTATGTGGTAATTTGTGGGCACTTTGTTTTTGCCAAAGGGCATTTGGCATTTAGCTTGAGGCCATGGCTCTGGCACCAGTTGTCTGTTTCTATGAGGCCCTTTTGGAGGATGCTTGTGTCGGCTGGAGAGTGGTGCCCAGTTTGCAGTCATGGTCAGCCACAGTCCTTCCGTGTTGGCCTGTACCTCCGAGAAATATATACTGAACAAGAAAGGTCGGGACACCACTTGTAACTGGTTTGGAGTCTGACATGGCTCCAACAATTCTAACCATGTGGGTTCTGTCCTTGAGCCAGTTTGCAATCCATCTAGTGACATAGGGGTTTATATTTAAGCTGGTGAGCTTATCTATAATGCCCAAGTAGGTCCAGGTAGGCTGTGTGGACCACCTTCCCAATGGCCTTGGTGACTGTTTCAAAGAAATCAACCAGGTTGAAGAGGCAGGATCTGGGTAGGATCCAGTGTTTGTAGGTCCCCAATATCTTTATTTATGAGGTCCATGATGATCCTTTCCATAGCTTTGCAGACCAAGCTGGTCAGGCTTATGGGATAGTTTCCAGGATCCGTAGAGGCACCACCTTTATGGAGAGGGACCACTGTTGCTGTACGCCACTCTTTGGGCACATATCCTGTAGTAAGGCTGAGATTGAACAGTAGTTTTATGTTTGGGTTTAGCTCTTCTTGGAGTTCATGTAGAACACCATCTGGTCCCATTGATGCTGTGTTTACCTGAGCATCTGAGATGTCAGGGGCAGCACTCTGCTGGAAGTTTGTGATGAACCTGTCAGCTAGGATGTTGGCAATGTCTGTGGGTTCGGTGTATTTTTGTCATTTTGGACTAATTCTGAGCATATCTGAGAATTACCACCCAGGTTCCTAACATAACTAAAGAAAGCCTTGTGATTATCCTTAGTGTCCTGTGCAATTTTTCTCTACAATTTTATGTGTAGTTTTTGCTAATACTGATCAGTGATGCCTTCCCTTTTGGGATTTTGCTCTATCATTTAGTAGCTTCCTCCTTCTATTGTATAGTTTGTTTATGGCTGGGGTCCACCAGACAGGACATCTGCCTTTGGAGGATTGGGTCTTGGTTTTATTTGGGATCGATGATCCATGCATTCCTGAAGGTGTTCATAGAATGAAGGATTCTACCTCAGTTTTGAGGAGTGTGAAATTTGCTTTAGAGAAGTTTTTCACTGTGGTTTTCTGGGCAGGAATATCCAGTGAGATTAGTTTATGGTCTGATGGTCTGGAGCATAGAGTCCCCATGTTGGTGATGATCAGGTCCAGTATGTTTTCCTCTTGTGGGTTGTTCCATAGCATTTGAGTTTATAAATTCTAGGAACCTAATATAATGGTGTTTGGTCTGTAGCAGGCTATAAACTGGAAGGCAGTTTTACCCACTGTTAGTTGCACCCTGAACCAGGTTTCTGTTACTGCACAGATATCGATGTTCTCCATGCTAAGATCTTGAGGTTTAGACTTCTGGCATTGAGTAGCATTACTCTATACCTATGGAGGTGGGTTTGTCTGCATATCATCCCAAGCTGACAGGCATTGGATCCCCTTTGAATGACACCAGTACTTAAGCCAATTGTTGAAATTGATCATCTTGTCTTCATATTGTGGCATCATTCTTGGTGAGGGTAAGATGCTACTCAGGTCATTCACACCAGCATGGACAATGACTGCTCACCATGACCCTCTCCTTGTTCAGCAGTCACCTATTACAAGTGTATCAGGTGTGTTGTTTAGTCTTAAGGGCTGTGACTGTTTGGCACACTGGCTTTGTGAGATATGTGTTGGTTAGGTCTATGTGAGACTGGAATTGTAGTGAGTGTGGTTTTCCTCCTGACTGGTTATGCCAGTACTGAGTTGAGGATTCCCAGATTCACCAGCTGGAGATTGACAACTGACCTTTGCAATGTGTTACAGGTAACTTAAATGCAAACAAGTGAAACAAGGAAATAAGTACAGTAAGCAATGCAGATATCACTAGTGATCCACAGAAGTGCTGAGAAGCCGCGTATTAGGTGGAATTAGCATTCCAGGGAAATAACAAGCAAACAAACAACAAGCATATAAACAAAGCTAGATTCAGCAGGCCTGGATCTAGTCTATGCTACAGCAAACAAGGTGTACCAATTTCAGTAAGATACAGTTCAAATATTAAGGCACTATAAACCTATAACCAGATATTCCCAGCTCAGAAGGGCAGAGTCCAGCCTCTTCTCCCACAAGAGTGCAGACCACAAACCTTAAACCAGAACTTATACACTTTAAGAATAACAGACACTGGAAGGATGAAAGCTACCTGTCCTGCCACCACAGTGCATGCCACAAACCTTCAATCAAGTTACTACCGAGCAGTAATAAATACAATTGAATACTATTAGTGCTCAAGTTACACAAACAAAGCTAGATCCAGCAGAGCAGTAATAAATATAATTGAGTACTTTTAAGATGATGCAAAGTGCTGAGATCAAAGAAACAGATTTGAGTGCTGAAACTAGAAACCACTTAACAGGAAAGGCAGGAAACAAGCTGTTTCCCAGATGCTCTCTTTGTACACAGTAGGAGTGCCTGAAATCAGAATATGATCTCACTGCACTCAGTTGAGTGAGCAAATGAGATGGGCCCAGAAGGAGTATCCAAACACAAATTTACAAGAGGCACTAAGATTAGCACCAAAACAAAAACAAGGAGGCAGTTCAGTTAATATTCCTTCCACACAGTTAAAATCAATTTAAATACTGTATTTTTCCAGTTGAATATAGCAAGTTCCAAAGCTGAGTTTTTAAGCATAAAATATTTCACACTGTACCACTTGAATAGGCAAGGACAGGAAATCAAAGAATGTGACTACCCCGACACCTGTAATTACTAGCAAATAACAAAATTCAGCAAACACTGACTAACTTCCAGTTCAGCTAATATTCCTTCCACACAGTTAAAATCAATTTAAATACTGTATTTTTTTTGAAAAAAAAGCTGAGGTTTTTAAGCAGAAAATATTTCACACTGTACCACTTAAATAGGCAAGGACAGGAAATCAAAGAATGTGACTACCCCCACACCTGTAATTACTAGCAAATAACAAAATTCAGCAAACACTGACTAACTTCCAGTTCAGCTAATATTCCTTCCACACAGTTAAAATCAATTTAAATACTGCATTTTTTATACATCCAGTTGAATATAGCAAGTTCTTAGCCAGCCAAAGCTGAGGGTTTTTAATATTATCCTAACATTGGTAGGTAAAGCATGATCCTGTTTCTTTTTATCTTCCCATTATGCCCTTCTGAATTTCTTTTTTGAATGTTTGTGTCCTATTTCATTTGGAAGAACAGCCCTTAATCTCTATCCAGTAACATTTTTACTTATGGATTAAAAGTGATTCATAACAGTCTTTGACATAAACTGAACCACATTCATGTTGGATCACAAAAAGCATTCATCGAAACTACTGTTGCCAAGCCTTCAAGGAACTCCTGTTTTTAGAGGAGGACAAGTAGACCCTTCACACTCATAACTCCCAGACATATATATAACAACTCTAAAGTTGCACGTAATTAGAGAAAGAGGAAAATTCCACTATTGGCAAAAGTAGTCCTTTTCCATTCCCTAAAACATCTGTCAGTGAAAAGACAGGAGCCCAAATGAAACAGAACCTCCATGCTTATTCTGCCTAACATTATGATAAGCCATGTAGCCTTTCAGAATTATGGGTAAGGATGCATAACTGAACCATGTTTCAGTAATAATAGAATGTCTACATCATGCCCCAACAGTACTGCTTCAAGCAAATCAACTTTTCTATTTGCACTCCTAATATTACAGAGTAAAAAGTTCATCAGATAATCCTTGTGTGATTTCCTTACAATACATTGAGATGAATTTCTAAAAAAAAAAGATTTAAGTGACTTCAGCAATTTCAAAACCATTACTTTCTTACCAGAATAGTTCATATATTATCTAACCTTCACAGAATAACTATGACTTTGAACCGCATATTTATAGAATGTAATGTAATGCATCATATGATGCCTGATCAAGGTATTAACATTCCTACCTACCATAAGCAACATCAGTGGCAGCTGGTGACTTCAAATCAAAGGGGGGCTGCAGGAGACAGCTGAATGGGTGGGGCCAATAAGAAGGGGTGTGGTCAACTAGAAAGGGGTGGAGCTATGCTAAAAACCACAAAAACTGGGACTTTAATTAAATAAGCTGCCCTGCGTACCACTGCCAAACCATCATTATGAGAGTCCAATCAAGACAAAATGAATTGCATAAGAAAAAAAAATTTCAATGCATTGACTACATGACAGTTTACTTAATATGTAGATGGAAACAAAAAGGTTGTGAGGTATGAAAAAATAAATTACTTTTTAAATACGTTACTGGAATGCCAGTCAAAATCAAGTATAAAAAACAAGCAGCACTCAACTCAAACCACTTCTCTTTGCGCTGCAATTCTAATTATAATTTATATTCAACTTTATAAAAGTACCAAGTAACATGTTGAAAGTAGCAATACCCCCACTTGTAAAAATGTTTCTTATCCAAAAATACCTGCTGCCTGACAACAACTATCTACTTGTTTAATGGGGAAAACATGATCAAAGTAAATAATGAGCAGCAAACAAGAAACAAGCTCAAGATAAATTGCTTAAAGGATTACTGCACAGATTATGGACCACACATGATAGATTAGCATTCTGTTTAGTTTACGGATAAAGCCTACAAAGATGACTGCAAGTCTTCAACAAATGTAATGAGCTTCTGAAAATACTGTAATCCTATCCTTTATTACAAATACTGTCATATGCATTTCAATACCCAAGGCTTATACGCTATCTAGTTATGTAAATATTCTCTGCATGGCTACAACGAAAAGGCTTTTAATGTTGGTAATTCTTTAACAGTATGCCTATTAAAGCTTACTTGCATCTTATAGTCTCAGACAAGCTTATCTGATGGTCATTAAAGCATTGCTACTTAAACACAGAGCAACAGGCACAGCAATGACATGCATTTTATAACTCAACAGTACAAAAATATGACAGAAAACCGGAACATTCTGCAAAATCAAGGACAGATGAAGCGCCACTGTAGTACTTCTGTCTACCTTGGATGGGGGGATACTCTGTACACTTACACTGCATAACTGCTCCTTGCCTTGCTTGGACACATCCAGATTCACCACATGGGGGAGTGGGGTGAAACAAGTATGTCACAATTTGAAATGTGTCTGGCTGATGGTGATGGCCCTGACACATTTGTCGTACCTCTCAGCCTCAGAGCAAGAAATCTGGACAAAGCCATAAATAGAAGTGGGACAAAGGCCCAAAAATAAGGACATTTTTTAAATATTGCTCTTATAAACTTAGAAAGATAATAGAATAGTAGGTCTTACATTAGTATGAATTTTATGAAGGGTATGAAATCTGAAACTAAAATGTCTGTCATTATTTTCTAACATCAATCTTTAATGATTTGCCACTAACTTGCCAGAAAACCACACATTTATGTAAAACATACCAAAAATGTGATGCAAAAATATAAAACAGCCACACAATACAGCTAGGAACCTGTCAAAGAAGGGACACTTTTTTAATATTAATACTGTTAACTTGAGCAGCAGACAAAATAAGAGACTCTGCATGCATTTCTGAAATTAAAAGTAATCTATAACTCTGATCATTACAATTATTTATTAATTGTAAACCCTCCTCATTTTCCTCCAAATTTGCCATTTTGCTGAGGGATTATTAGGAGGAGAGGAACATTTTGAGCCAAAATCAGGGACAATTCAGAGGTTTGGATATACCTAATTCTATAAAGTGATTTATTTGCATGTACCTCTCATCCTCTTAACACAGAAAATCTGGACAAGGCCAAATATATTGGGGAGAACATGCAAACAGTACTAAAAATTGCTGTTGTATAAGCTTAGTTAGTTGACAGAACAACACGTCTTGCTTTAGCATGTATTTTTCTGTAGAGTATGAAGTCTGAAACTCAATGTCTGTCATTATTTAGTGTCTTCATTCCTAAATGATTTACCAGAAAACCACAGATTTTATGAGGAACAAACCAAAAATAAGAAGCAAAAATCTATTCATTCTGCAAAAATCTGGACAGTTAAGAGGTATAGTTCAGCTGGGGCTGTCTGAGTTTGCCGTCCTTCCCCCCCTCACAAAATCATGGTTGAATGGGGCCTCCCCACTACAGCTATTCCAATGTCCCATTACTTGTCTATTTCGCCCCATTTACCATAAACACTGTAATGTGCATACTGCTTTATTTCCACGATGATTTGGATTCCATTTAAAAGTTTTATTTTACATTTTATAGCATAAACGCTAAACAAAGCAATGCAGTCTCACAATGAAAATAAACTTAGCATTAAAACTTCTCTGCCCTTGAAACTCACATTCATTGAAACAGCAATGAAACCCACATTCAAAGAAAATACATCTGGCCAGTGGCAGATAAAGATTAACTTTGGGCTGTTTTGATATCATAGGCCCCTTGCACAGGAAAAATACATGTGCTCTTTGATACACCTTCCTGATTGTATTAAATTATATTCCTCGTACAATACAGTACAGCTGTTAGAGGGCATTTTACATTTATTATTTTGTACATTTTTCCAGTAAACAATGAAACAAAATGCATGCGCCAATAATGACAAAACTGCCCAGTTCAGAACTTTTCCATCATAAAAGTCTACTCAGACTTCTACAATCCACCAGTATCAGTAAATATGCACAATATCTGCAGAAGTAAAAGTCATCTAAATAATTCCACATCTGTAACTAATGAAAGGGGTTGCTGCTAGCAAAAAACTTTATATTTCATTGTTTCATCTAGAAATAAAGTGCCTGTTGCCATTGAGGAATAAATTGCCTATGTTATTTAAAAAAAATGATAAGCTAGTAATACTGAAATAGGGAATGGATAGCAAATTGATAACAGGTTTATCATTACTAGGTATCTCCGCCAAAGATGACATTCTCAGGACTGCAGCATCCAACCCCTTTAAAAGTCAACACAGTACAGTATCATCAATGCATCTATATACTGTGTGAGTAGAACCCACAGCCTTCTGCATCAAAAGCAAGTAAAATACCTGTTGTGCTATTAACAATACAAGTACTCAGCATAAGCAGCATTAAACCTCTCTTCAAGCTCTCAGCTCCTTGTAAAATCCATTCAACTCTCAACTGTATCTCTCAGCTTTGAAGCACAAGAAATCTGGAAAAAGCCAAAATTTATTTGGGGGGGGGATAAAAGCCCAAAAACTAGGGACACATTTTAAACATTGCTTGAATAACCTTGGAAAGTTGCAAGAATAAAATGCTGTGTTACAAACATGCATTTCACCACCAGGTCTTGGCCCCTGGACTCTGTGTACTACAGTCAGAGCAACATACTCCTATGCCAAATCAGCTGTTTCTTGAAAGACAGGTAGACTGAAACTTAAATGACTATCATTTAGTGACGTCGATTCTCACCATAGCTTTCAACCTCTTAGCACAAAACACCTAGACAAAGCCAACAATAGGGGAATACAGCCCCCAAACATATTCAGTGAATTCAGTTCTCACCATAGCTCTCAACCTCTTAGCACAAAAAACCTGGACAAAGCCAAGAATGGGGGAATACAGCCCCACAAATAGGGTCATATTTCAAATATTGATTTTATAAAAAGAAAATTGCTAGAATAAAAGGTTTTGTGTTACCATGTATTTTCTGAAGAATATGAAGTCTGACCACAAATTTCACAAATACAAAAATATGAGGCAAAAATTTCACAAGTGGTGGTTGGTAGGGAATTCAAGCTCTTGCTATCTGCTCCCAAAGTACAGGGTTTGAGTCTAGCCACCAGGTATATTTAACTGGGGTATTTCAAACACACACACACACACACACACACACACACACACACACACACACACACACACACACACACACACACACACACACACACACACACACACACACAAATTGTCCTTTCCTTGTGAACTAGAACATGGATTTAATGGGCCCAAAATTGACTAGTTTACTTAGCTGCTGAAAACATAAAATTTAAAAGGTTAATTTCTATTTATTCATTCTGTTTTACAGAACAGCATCACTGCATACTGTGCCACAATCATAATATAAAGTGACTACCATCAGCTGGATCACTCGCTCCCTTTCCAGAAACAAATGGCTTAAATCCATCAAGACTACTGTTTTACTCACAAGCATGAAGGTTAGGGTTCAAACCCATCATTCCGTGGCTTGTCATTTATTCCCTACCTAATCACCTCCCTTGAGCGGAACCTCTTGACATAATGTATGTAAGACTAGAGTTGTCTGTTTCATATTTAAAGTCTGACTGTAATCAAATTACTGAAATACTGATCTTACAGGAATAATAATTATAGAGAAATGCTTAGGGACGGATTAAACAAAGTTCTAGTTTTACAGCAGTCCAGAATAAAATGAGTGCTCTAGTCATTTACCTTTTAACCTTAATAAATTAAGTTAATGGCATTCATATACAACAAGTTCCCTGCAAGAATCTTTTTTACTAGGTGTAGTAGGTACTTGTCATTATATTTTGAGTGACAGGGTTACTTTGTTGAAGATAACCATAAAAGCAGAATGCAACACATGCACCTTTTAACATAACACTTTAACTTCAAGTTCTAGATAATGCAAAAATTCAGAATTATGACTTTTTCTCAAACATTTTGGAAGGCTAGTGACATGTAGAAATTAATTTTTGTCAACATTATGGCATAGGACATATATGTTTGTAATTGCCTGTACAGTACACACTGAGAAATGACATACATTTTGTTTTATGATGTAGTTCAGTTAACAAGCACAGGTATTAATAACATGAAAACATACCAGTAGAGCTTATAATAATCTATATGAATGTTGCAACAACCTGCTGAATTAACAAACGCCAGTTTCCCTGTCTGTTGTAAACACCAGTTTCCTTCCTGCAGTAAAATCTATTGCTGCAAGTTTGCTTTCCTTCCTGCAGTACAAAAGCCTGTGATGAGAGCAAGTCCTAGTCCTTCCCCTTCCCGCGAGGCTTGTCCCAGTCCTTTTCCTTCTCGCAAGAGCAAGCTGGGTGCTATATATCTTATAATCTGAATTTAGTTATTTAAGTAAGACCCGTGCTAGAAGCTGGTATGTAGGGATGGTACCCTTAAAAGCAAAACAATTAAAAGTAATATATAAAAGGGTACAAAGACAATTGCTGTGAAAAGCATAGGCAAGAATGAACTTATGTACAAGGAAAGACTGGATAAATTGGGTCTACACTCTGGAATATAGAATGTTGAAATTAGACTTTATCTTGGCTTATCATGGGTTACTAAAAGATACAATTTTTATATGAATGTGTTGGATTATATAACACTGAAAATAAGATGAATTTGTGAAATGTAAATCAATGAATTAGACAGGAAATTAGCAGTCATGAAAAAATGGAGAAATGGTACTGAGAACAATTGGTTAGAACTCAGAATGGTCTCCCAGTTCATATTAGAAATTCTTATGCATTAAATGGTTTCAAAGAATTGTTCGATCAGTATATGGATCTCCATATATTCTGACGCCCTGTCAGAATATTTGGAGTTAGTCCTGTATTGATGACATGATATTGTAAAGCTGTAAAGAAAGCCTTATTTCACTGACATATAAACCAATACGGTCAAAGATTCTAGATGGAGATTACTCCACTATTACTGCTGTGTGAATCACTGATGGCTCTGTATTACCACTCTCTGTTAGTAGAATTATAGATGAAAAGTTTAGATTATTTTCCCCAGTGCCATGTTGCAAGCTCCATATATGTACAGACCTAGAACAGTAAACCTTTACCAATATTTCAGCTTTGATATGTTAGCAGACAATACATTAGAAAGTTGAAAAAAAAATCAGGTTCTGCAACATCCAATAGGGTCTCCTCAGTTCAGCTCGCACTTAGCATATGTACTAGGTGTCCTTGTAACATTTGCATTTCCCGCCATTAACAAAAACTTTACAGCAGACATCATGGCATATGTGTGGAAGAGGTTCTGACAATAAGAAATATGTAGTCGCTATGAGCCTGCATATACTGTGAATATGTATACATGCATTGCACAATACATTGAGTTTGCCCATTTCTAGTGCTATTTACATTGTCTTTGCAGTCCTGTCACATTGTATAACATTAAAGATGCTGTTTTATTGCAAATGCTGGTGCAAAGTGACATTATTACTGCTGTCTACTGACATGACTTGGTAACCAGAGGTTGACATTATAACGTAGTAGCAGAACTGGTAGAATCTTTTTTAGAAAATAAAAATAAAGAAAAAAAGTTTTTAGATGGCCTCCAACAAACTCAAAGTAAGCCATTTTTGTACAAAGAATCAGTAGTTCATAGGTTCATAGGTTCATAGGTGTGTACAATGCTAATGGCCCTGGAACATTTACAATCCTAGCCCACAGAAGTGCCCTGGCATCATGCCACCCAACATTACTTCCCAGTGCCTCTATCAAGTAGAACCACTGGAGTGATCCTCGGGATGAACTTTCTATTACCCATCCACTCATCAAGATTGCTCTTGAAGAGGGACAGCGAGATGCCCTGCTTAACATATATGGGAAGTCTATTCCACAGCATGGGCAGTCTCTGGGTGAGAAACCTGTACCTCCAGCATGTTCTGTTGATTGTGGTAATGAGGTTGTGGTGCAGAGGGACTGAGATTTCTTTAGATGTAGCATTTTTAACAGAGCTGGATCAGACATGGCTTTATAAGTCAAGCTTAGATTGCCTCTAAGTAGGCAATATGAGACAGAGAATAGCTGGAGTCTTTTGAGTCTGTCTGTGTAGGGCATGTATTTAATGCCTAGGATCCTCTTCGTGAGGTACTTCTGTGGCCTTTCCAGCTGTTGCAGGTGTCTAGTGAGGTACATGCCAAATGGGGCATTATACTCAATGATTGGTCTAATGAGGGATGAGTATAGAGAGATGATGACCTCTTTCTTTCTGGATGCAAAACCCTTGGTAATGAGATGTGCCACATAGAAGGACTTTCTGACCACAATGGCAATGTGGTGGTTGAAGGAGAGGTTGCTGTCAACCTGCGTCTCCAGATCTCTTATAATGCCTTCAGTGTTCAGTGGGCTCCCATTGATGTGGTAATTAGTGGGAACTGAGTTTTTACCAAAGGGATGATGGGGGATGATTGGAAGTTTTTTTAATTTATTCAAATGAAGTCATTTTTACCAGTTGGTCCTTTTGAGGCCTTATGATAGGATGTTGGCAGTGGAATGGGAGGCAATAACTTCAATCACAGTGCAGGGTCTAAGTGCAACCTTTCTTTGGGAGTTTGGCTTGGCAACCAGCTTGCAGTGCTCTGCGAACTTGGACTGGAGAACTCCCTTTGTGTTGCCCTGGACCTCCTGACCTGGGAAGCAGTCTGAGTCAGGCTTGGACCTTGGACTACTCTCTGTGTGTGCTGTGTCTGTGAGCTCAGCAGTCTCACACTGTGTGACTACTTCTACTACTTGTAGTTTAGTGAGTCAATCTCCTATTCCTGAGTGGGTTGAGGCCTCAATATAGGGGTTGTAGCCTAGTTAGTGAGCTGCCTCTGCCTCATCTGAGGTTGGAATTGTCAAAAAAGGCCTGTCCAACTCAGTGAGGTTGCTTGATCTTCCTTTCACTTGACCAAATGGTGTCTGCTGGGGTGAGCAGGCATGATCTTTCTTTCATCTTGCCAAATTTGATCCATGATGATTTTTTCCATAGTTTTCATTATCAAGATCTAATATGTTCATTCTGGATTTCCATGATTTCCTATATCTTTGCTAATTCAGTCAGAGATGCAATTTTCAGGGCAGCATTTGTAGCTCTGTAGGCTGGAGGTGTGACTGAGGCAGAGTGAGCATAGCACAGCACCATTTGTGAGGGTTGTAGTGTGAGGTGACAGGCACACAGGACACACAGCCAGTTTGTGGTGCCAGTTTTTGAAACACAGCATGTGATGCACAGCCAGTCTATGCTGGGTGTTTGCTGTTCTTTGTATTTTGTGCCTTGTCCTTTGCAGTATTAATGCCTGCTGCAATAATGCTGCTCAAGTTTGTTGTTTTGGCAATTTGAGAGGAGGAAAGTTAGAGGGAGATTTGTCAGAATTTTGTCAGGCAGTATTTTGCATCTCATATTTGTCTTGATGTTTGTTATATAACTATTGTGAAGGGTATTGTTGTGAAGGTAGGTGATGCCGTGATAGTTCTTTTTATTTGTTTTTGTTGATTTGTTTTCTTTCTTCATATTCTGTTTGGAGTTTTTTGAGTTTTGAGGGATTTGATTTTTTGTCTTTTTTTTCTTAATTTTTTTTTTTTTTTTTTTTGGGTTTTTGGGACATGTTTTTTTTTTCTTTTTGTTTCTTCTTGTTTTTTGTGTTTTTGGGTATGGGTAGTTTTGCTTATTTATGTTTTGGTTCATGCAGTGCATTGGTGTTGCATTTGGTTATCATGCATCCATTTTCATATTCATGTATATGGCAGGTGTTGGGTTGTTTGATTTGGCAGTAGTTAGTTATTTTCAGTTTTTGGGTGGTGTTTAAGTTTGGATTTGTTTTTTGAGTAGTTAGTTGGTTGTTTGATTGGTGGGTGGTTTTCTGGATGGAGGGGGTGTGGTCAAATTGAATATTGGTGGAATTTGGGTTTGGTGTAACCACCAGGTTGAGGATGTTAGTAGTAACCAGGTCAAGGGTGTTGCTTCCTCTAGTGGGAGTCAGAATGAGCTGGTCAAAGGCACTGGAATTGATGAATTCCAGGAAGCATTGGGCCAGTGAATTCGTGCTTGAGTAGTTCTCCCAGTTGATGGAGGGGTAGTTGAAGTCTCCTAGTATGAGAGGGTTGGGATGGACCTTGATAGATTCCATGGTGCTTAGGAATGTGAAGTGAGTCTAGGGACATGGTTGGGGACCTATAGCAGGCTATGACCTGGATCGCCATCTTATCCAATGTTAGTTGTACCTGAAGTATCTCAGATGCATTATTCTGGGCTACTAATCTGGAGGTGTGCATATTCTTTATGAATATGGAGACACCACTGCCTTTGGAGCTACGGTCCATGTTTCAGGGCCGAAAGGTGTGGAATGAGTTATAGCCTCATAGCGCAGGGGTGCTTTCTGCTGCTTTAAACCAGATCTCTGTTACAGCACAAATGTCAATGTTCTCCATTTTGAGGAGTGCTTTGAGCGAGTGCATCTTGAGATTTAGACTTCTAGTGTTGAGCAGTATGACCCTCAGATTGCATTTATTTATAGCTGTTACAGTGGTAATTTGGTCTTTGGAACATCACCCAAAAAGGCACTATAGGGGTGGCAAGATCCTTAGCCAGTACCTGTAAACCCAGGGGTGACAGAAGCAGGCCATCTCTGGCAAAGCATCGAGGTCTGTCAGTCATGTCGTCCCAAGCAGACAAATACTGGATCCCCTTAGAATGACACCAGAAACTTAGCCAATTGTTGAAGCCAATCATTTTTTTGTTTGTACTGCGGTATCATTCTGGGTGATGGTAGGATACTGCTCAGGGTTAGGGTCATACTAGTCTGGGCTACATAATCAGAGAGCTCCACCATGTCTCTTTTAATGTAGTCTAGGGAGGTGCATCTCCGGTCATTCACATCCACATGGACAATGACAGTCATAATTGTACTTGTTGTGGAGTGACCTGAGTCCGTGTGCTATATGTCGGATTTTGGCACCTGATAGACAGCTGACTGTTACCTTCGCCTTATTCAATCCAGTGAGTGGGACATCTGTGTGCCTCACTATTGAGTCACCTATGATTAGTGTATTGGGAAAGCTGTTTAGCCTTAGGGGCTTAGGTTGAGGGGCACACTGTGGAGGTGAGCTATGTGTCCTGTGGTTAGTGCTGTGTTCTGGTGGTCGAGTACATTTCTGTCTTGGAGGTCTCTGCTGTTTGGGTAAATTTCTATTGAAAACCTCCACAAAGGTGGATGTGTGGTTTGTGCTTTTATGTGAGAGATGTGATGGTGGATGTTCTGGAGGACTATGTGTTCCAGCTAGTCCAGTCTTGGCTGGAGAGTGCGTAGCTTCCAGTTTGGTGCTATAAGTGCATCTCTCTCAAGTCTGAGTGTTGTAAGGTAAGAGGAGAGTGTTGTCTGTGTACATGAGGCAGTTGCTACACAGCCTCAGAATGCCCAAGTGCTCAAGTTTAAGAGGAGAAAGTACAGGGAACTGCCCTTTAATCATGCAAGGAGGGGTGGTCATAACTACTAAGTACTGGAGCTATTTCCATGAAGAACAACTAGTGCTGATGGCACTTAGGTGTGCTACAATAATTGCTGCAAAAACCTGTTGAAGTGCAAAGTGATTAGGCTATTTGAAGTGCAAGAGAGAAAGAACTAGCAAGATTCAAGGGAAAAACTAAAGAGCAGACTTTCTGGCACCAGTATTAGTTTACCTCAGCTTGGCACCACTAGGCGCAGCTTAAACAAGCGTAAACCCATGAAACGTGGGCTTTTAAACCAGAAAGTTAAAAGAGATGGAAAAACTGGCCAAACTGGCCCAATAAACTACAATTTCTGGGCCAGAAACCACTCCTCTTGTGGTAGTTAGGCTACCTCTTGCTTACCACTCCCACTGATAAGCTAGAAGGCTTCCCTCCAACACAGAAAGGCTTGGGGGGGGGGGTTCAGAAGCTTACAAACAGTCCTGGATACAGCAAATCTGTATCTGGACTAGACTAGTTACATGAAAGGTGGGAAACAAGTGCAAACTCATGCTTTTAAACCAGAAAGTTGAAAGAGATGGAAAAACTGCCCAAACGGACAATAAACTACATATTTCTGGGCCAGAAACCAATCTTCTTGTGGAAGATAGGCTACCTAGTGATTACCACTCTAACTGATAAGCTAGAAGGCTTCCCTCCAACATAGAAAAGCTCAGGGGAGGGGGTCTCAGAAGCTTACAAACAGCCCTGGATCAAAATGGTTGTTTTACCGAATTCCATTTGTTCTTAGAAAACTATGCTGAACTTTAACCCACCAGAACCATTTGACTTTACAAAGCAATTTGCCTAGTGAACATGAAGGAATATTCATATATTTCAAGATAGCAACCAAGTTATACAAAAATGAAGAAATTCAGCTAAACAAACTATAACATGCTATGGGAAAAGAAGTAGAAGAAATATACAGTTCATTTTCATTCTCAAAGGACATTACATATAAGTCACTAATTAGTAAGCTCAATGAACATTTTGTGCCAGAAAGAAATATAGTACATGAAAAGACATACTTCCAAAGGTTTGTTCAAATTAAATGTGAAAGTGCTTAAGCTTTTTTTTAAGACACTTACATGTACTGAATTAAAACTGTTTTATTATCATTTTTTTTACTAGGTCCCGCTGGGATTGTTGGCCCATTTGTTTATCTCAGGCTGTGAGTTCTTCCCAGCCCATTTCTTCCCTGATGGATGACAGCAAATCACTAAGCCATCATTCTGACAGCTGTCAGAATTTTCTGTTTAAATCCTATCCCGACTGCTGGTAGCTGATGTAAACACCAGTGTCAAAGCAGAAGGTCCAGCTATGGTCTCTTCCAACATGTAAGTGCTTACCCATATATTGTACAGAGGGATACCTTCACTTGTTTGGCTGGACAAAGCAAGTGCTGCTGGTCTACAACTCCATTCATTCCCTGCAGGCATCCACCTGCATGACAGAGAATACCCAGCTGGAACCACTAATCCCTCTACTTGGGATGGGCAAGCTGGGATCATCCATCTGCTCCCACTTCTCCTTACCTGTCTCTTCCAACACTTGAGACACTAGCATAACTGGGATCATCTGGGGCCTAATTAGCACTTTACTACTCTAGGACACTCAGCTGGTGTGAAAACTATGAGTTTGGTAACATGAAAGAATTGCAAATCAGAGACAGGATTATGATTGGGCAGGCTGATATTAATGTGTTTTAAAAGTTATAAATAGAGAAGGTGAATATGTAAAGAACAAAAGTGTTATCGTGAACACAGTGAATGATGTGTGTGAAGTAAAATGCAGTGAAAATGCCAAGCCTAAAAAGAAATATGATGTTGGTCAAAGCATGAGCAGCAGAACCAGAAGGAATAAAGGCTTAGCAAATGCACAAGTTGTGACCATTATCATGTTGAATTAGAGAAGCATATAGCATGTGGCAAAAAGTGGGAAAATGTAATAAGATGTAATATTTTATCATTTGTATAACCTATCTAGTTAAAGAAGTGTTTTTTTATAATAAAACTGAGAAAAATGTTGAGAAATTGCATTTTCTGGGCTCAGGGGTAGGTACGCCAAACCCCGAATCAGACTGTCAAGTAAAAACATCCTACTTGCAGAAGTCAGGTGAGTTACAAGGTTGATACAGGGGCTGATGTTACTGTGATATCATGTGATATGCAGAGAAACATGTCAAAGTATCCACACATGCATGAAAAAAGAGACAAGAACATGTAGGCCACAGACAAACTCAAGTGCACTGGCAGATTTGTAGTTACGTCTGAGTGGAAGAAGTACAAGCATGAGATCTGGATTTACATGCTGGATGGTCCATATATTACTAATCTGTTCAGCCGAACTGACAGAGCACAGTCAACATCAGTCGCATTACCAGAATAAACAAAGTCGCTGTACCTGCATTTGGTGAAGCTGGTCTGCTTAACTAGGAACTCTTAAAGTTAAAGCCAAATGCTATGCTTTAACCACACTCATAAGCAGACCACTTCATATGGTGGCTAAAACAGAGAAACAGAGTTTTGGTGTGACTGAAAATGTGACTGAACTGACTGAATGGTGTGTACACCAGTGGTGCCAGTTGTAAAAAGGAACGACAGTGTTCAAATATATAATCGTGGAGAAAAAGCTTAGTGGTGCAATTAAGGATGAAAAATATATTCTGCGTATACTAGAAGACATTGCACTTAAACTTGCTTTTTGTTAGCATGTTCTCCACATTAGACACTTAAGAATACCCCTAGGGAAAGACTTTCAAAAGTTGACAGCCTTCATTACTTCACTAGCAAGGTTCTGTTTTAACAGATTGTCTGTCATTTGGTATAACCTCAGCACCTAAAGTATTTAAACATGAACTGAGCAATTTGCTAAAAGGCATGATGATGTTATTGTTGTCATGGATGACATGTACATGTTTGGGACATATAAAGAGATACATGATTCAAGGTTGTAAGCAGAACACCAAACTATTAGGAATTAGATTTAAAACTAAATGAAGACAACTGCTGCTTTGGAAACATTGAGCTTTGATATTTTGTTTATATCATATGAGCTATTGGAATCAAGTCAGATAGATGTAAGCAAGGTCAGAGCAATTTCAGAGCTTAAAAGTCCAATCTTTGTAACTGAGGTTCAACAAGCCCAATGTATTATTTATTTGTATTTTTATTTTACATTTGTTAACCAGGGGTGTCTGACTGAGCCGAAAAGGCCCTTTTTCAGCAGAGGCCCGGGGAGAAAAGCTCCACAAAGAAAAATTACAGATACATTTAGTTATTTAGACATGATCTGTATACACACAAATTACAAAAGACATGTTTTTACAGTGGTATGCGGCACATCAACAGTTACAGTGGAGAGAACAAACACAAAATATTAATTTAAAAATAAAGGTAATTACATTTGTGGTGTACAGCTGAAATTTTGAACATAGGTAGAATACATACATAGTACACAGGTACAGTACATACATTATAGATTAGCCAGTGTTTGTGAGTAAGATTGAAAACTATTATAAAGTACTCTAGATTTAGTATGTATACCTTATCGGCTTTCATTAGCCTGGGGAGCAGTCATGGCACTGCCCTGACATGCACTGTATGATAAAGATCTTGGGAAAGTTTGTGCCAGCTCTGTCTGCAATGTGCATCCACTGACAATGTCAGTAAATAAAGCCATATCCTAGTAATTGGGGGATATGCTTGAGCCTAAGCCATCATCAGAGCAAATTCGATGTTAACTGCTCTAGTATTGTCAGGTTACAATGTCACCTGGCTGACAACAGTGAGTACTAATGCTACGGCCCAGGAGCAGCATTACTCCAAGTGGAGGAACAGGTGTTACACCCTGTTGCTTACTGCATCAGAATGCAAACTGATGCTGAACAGATGTATACACAGATTGAGAAAGAGTACTTTGTATGTATGTGGCCATGTGAGGAAATTCTCCAGCTACCTAATGGGGCTGGAGAATTTCCAACTCCAGAGTGACCACAACCAGTTGATTCCATTGATCATTTCTTGTAATTTGAATCTGCATCACCAAGATATTAAAGCATATTTACAAGAATGAGATGGTTTAGTGACAAAGCAATCCATGTGTCTTGGAAAAAAATTCTTGTGATTAATATGCTATCTAGAAATCCTATATGTGACTTGGTACAGTCAGACACTGAAGAGGGTGACTGCTAAAACACTAGAGAAGTCTGAACAAGTAACCATGAATGACCATGAGTTACAGACTGGAAATACATCATGTACAAGTACCACATCATGAGAGTTATCAGAACATTATAGCTTATTACTGTAGCAAGCCAGAATAGTTGTACCCAAACCAATGTGATGAAGTGTTTAAACCACTATACAAAGGACACTAAGGTCTCACAAAATATTGTGAAAGAGACAAAAAATGTGGTGGCCAAACATTAATCATGATATTGCAAAACCTCTATCAAAGTAATAGTATTGTACTGTCCATAAACCATCTTAAAGATAGCAGCTGACGTATTTAAGTTTGAGAGCAAAAGCTACTTAATAGTAATTGACTATTGTCTTCATGATACTGAGCTATTTCTCACAGAAAATACAAATAGCCAACAGGTAATAGCAATGCTCAAGGCCACATTCACAAGATAAGGAATACCCATAGAAGTGGTTACAGAATGGTACTCAGTTTGTGTTGAGCGAATTCCAGCAGTTTGTTGATGACTATAGTTTTACTCATATTATGTCAAGTCCTCACTATCCTCAATCAATTGTAGGCATAGAGAGGGCAGTTCAAACAAATATCTTCAGACAGCCTGATCCACATAGAGCTCTTATGTGATACAGTGCTGCTCTATACACTGCCACAGGAGTAAGGCCACTATATTGAAAGGTTGAAAGAAGAATAAGGCTAATATGCAAATGCTGGAATACATACTTAAGTCAAAACCTAGTCCATAATGCAAATCAACCAAAGAGCTACAACTTCTTGCAAGTGAGTCTACTCTACATAATATTACAACCAACCAACACCTTTCCTTCATCCAGGCCAACTAGTACACTTAAGGTTAGAGCCTAAGAGAAAGTAGGGAAGAGCTCATTTTGTAGTGTGAAAAGCCAATGAACTAAAGTCATACATGGTGCAAAATGAAGAAAATACCAGGGGTAGATAAAATTGGAAGCATATTCAAGCAGGTCCAAATGAACCTTAAGGTGAATGCTAAGTTTCTGATAGTCAGTCCCAGGTGCTCAAATTAAAGATAACCAGGTTCTCGTCCAGTCAGAATGTTCTTGTTTCCTGAACAGTGTTACCTAACAATGTATCCTTAATAAAGTTCAGTGTTGAGAATTTATCAGGGATTACATTCAAAAGCTTAAAAAAATCATTTCTTCAGGATCAATAAAATTGACCCTAAATTAAACTTCAGTTTAGCATGAGCCTTAGATATTTCAGATTAACAAACTCTTTTAATGCTTTTGATTGCATTTTTTATATTTTCTACATGTGCAGACAGATATAATTACAAACAGAAAAAACAAACAAATGTAAAATACATATTGCATTGGGTAAAACTATTTTGTAACATCAAAACATGTACAACTATACAAGAAAAACAGAACTGTTTACTTAAAATGTATGACCAGTCAACAAATCTGCACATTTTTCTTCATATTCCACATTGAAACTATTCTTATAATAAAAAACAGAGAAATACCACCCTTAATTTGCTTCCAATCTACCTTCGTTCAACTGGTAATATTGCCTAACCCTACTCCAGGATTTCAGAACTTTCAATTTCCCCCTCTCTAATATCTTGGGCATTGTCTGTAAATTGGTTTGCTTATGCACCCGGATTCCATACTAATTGCCCTCACCAAGCTTGAGACAACTTTTACCTATCCCAACTGCCCATTAAAAAAATAATAGACTTCTCACTGTGGGTCCATGCACTAGCCTCATCACCTGGGCCACACAAGCAAACCTCCCAGTGCTTCAAGATCCTCTTTCCAAATTTACATTTGTACTCCTGGATAACATTGCCCCGACATTTTTGAATATTGTTGCAAGAACAAAACATACATATATTCCCAACATCCAATCCATCACACGTCTGGGCAGTGGCCCACCCCAGCACCATAGATCTTTCTCAATAGCTACCCAGTTCTATACCATTTATGTAACCATCTCATATGATGTTCCCAATAGCCTGGTAATACTTGCACAGAGTGACTCATCTTAATGGCATATCTCCAATCTTCTCCTAAAGTTTTAATATTTTATGTGTCATTGCATGTTCTCCTCAGGTTTATCCATATCCCTCCCCTACAGATGTCTTAGCAATGTATTGTATAACCTACTACAAAATGCCCTCTGTACCTGTTCCAGTATTGAGCTGAAAGCAGACAAATTGTAATATCTCCTTGTAGTGTCTCATCTTTCCTAACTCCTTGAGCCATCATTTCACAACTTCTTTCAGTTGTTCAGATTGGAGCCAGGCCCTTCCAGGTAAATTAGATTTAGACAGAAATCTGGACCCTTCCAGAAAAAACTAGGTAGCCATATGCATCCTTGCAGAATAAATTTTCTACCCTATTAATACCTCGAGCTCTCCAGCTTTTCCAGTATACAACTTGCTCCTGAATTTTAATATTATGGATGTGTCATAACCTAGCTATAAACACAGCTTCTCTCATAGTAGCAGTCCCTTTTAGTAGGCTGAAGAAATGGGAAAAAACTCCCTTACCAAAGGATATTCATATCTAACTGTATCGGATTCCTCACTATGAACAGATTCACAAGACCAAACATTGCCAAACTCTTTACCGAAACTATCATGTCATCTGGGTAAAAGGGATCAATAATCATTCCAATACACCATTACAGTATGGTGAAATGTCTGTGGAATTAAATAACAATAGTCCAATCTACATTTTGAATGCCATAGCAATTGCACATGACACTTATAGTTGCTGGAAAGTTTCTGGACTTTTTACACACCAATCAGTCGATAAGCAGCTTTATGCATAGGTTCTGCAAGGGGCACGTCATTGCTTACCTTGTAAGAACATCTTAGGCCATGTCTGTCTGTCTGTCTGATAACCTCTTAAGACTAGTACAATTATCAGCCCTGCATGAAGCCGTTGCCACTATAAAAGGACTAGCCTGCCATCAAATGTGGTTTAGTGGTTATTTTGAAAATATACTCAAAAATATAAAATGGAAAATCAATTACTTTTAATAACCTTGCAGAAAAAGGTAAGGTATCCTTCAAGATTTAGCTTTCAGTCTGCATTTGCCTACAGTGTTGTTAATCACTAATGGGCCCATTGTGCCAGTCTTCATTTTGTTCAGTATATCAATGACTGTATTATTCTGTAAGATTTCAACACTGTAGGCCATACATGTAATAACTTTAGGAGGGCTTCAATACGGTTTCACCAAACTAAAAATACTGCTAAAATATTCAGTTGTTAGAACAAATGTGTGACAGTGTAAGTCCGTATTTTTAGTAACAAAATACTCAGGGCTTCACAGTTACTTACCATAATTATAAAGTCTAAATGTGATACTTTTGTGGAAATGCTTGATATAATTAAGCATCCCCGGGCTTCTCCTGAGAATTCCTTACATCCTGAGGAGAGAATTAAGAGGAATTAAAAAAGCAAAATGAAACCTTGGTTTTCTGGATTGATTCAGACTGCATTTTGCAAAATAATCCCTCTCTAAACTTATCAGTGCAACTACCAAGACTGCATTGTAAGAATACATCTTACTGGTATAGGTCTTTTGTTTTCACTTCAGATGGAAAAACCTAGAGTTACTAAATGTATTATAGTTTCAGATTTTAGATATCACTGTGGTATTTTCTAATCAGTCTTAATTGGGATGAATTAGCAAACAAAGGAAACATAGTCTACTTGTCACACATATGCAGTATTTTGCTGTGTGCAACAGAGTATGCCAGAATATGCACAATAACAGTGGCATTTAGTATGCTCACTCAAAAGAGATCCTCTCAGTGTCCTGCCCTCACCATACCAGTTTTGAGGATGGCTATTTCATTACCTGCCTAGCTTTAGGACAGAACTCCTTGCATACACACACACACACACACACACACACATATATATATATATATATATATATATATATATTATTTATATATATATATATATATATATATATACACACACACACACACACACACACACACACACACACACACACACACACACACACACACAAAGCAAAATACAAGCCAGCTGTATTTAGAGAACTTCTCAAATATTGATTTTGTCTAACAAAAATACTATTCACTATATTTGATTTCCAATAGCCCACACCAAAGTATTTATTCTGCTAGAATGTAATCCTTTGAGTTTGATTCCTGTGGACACATGCTTAATTTGGTTAGCTTTCTCTTAATTCCTAATGACTTGCTGCTTCTTCCACCATTTCCTTTTCTCTGAACTCACCATTTCTACTCTTACTGTTAACTGTTCTAGTCATTGGCTGATATTTATAGTCAGTTATTCAAATGCATTAAGGCTGTCGGGAGAGTAGGCAAACAATTGCAGCTGAGCTGAGATTCAAAGAGGCCATTTGTGATAATGCATTGTGACCTCAAATGTACTTATGCAAATTAGCAAATAATGAGATGGAATGACAAGTGATGTAAAGCTTTGTACTAGCTATGCTAATAAAGTCTGTTTTACACCATTTGCAATTCCAAGTTAGTTTTTCCCACTTTTTTGAGCTGGTTGCAGATGCGCTATATAAACACAAAAATCACCACATCTATCAAAGTTATGGTCAGTGAAAATGCTATCAATTGCTGCGAGCTTTGCTATTTCTAGATCATAGCTGCTTGTCTTGGCCAAAACCACTTAGCCCTGTGGCACTCACCCACCAAGAAGATGAAAATATAAGCAATGGATTACTCATAATAACTTTGATAATCTGGAAATCCTTGACAGGTTTAGAGTGGACAGGAAAATTATAAGGGTCTTAGTGGGCATATTTGATCCTGATAGGGGCTCTTGGGGAATACGTAGACTTCCAATCCTTTTGGACACCAAAGTATGACCTAACTATACTTGCTATGGAGACCTTTCAGAGACAGACTGGGGACACAATGGGTATCATACAGGCTTCTGCCTCAAGGATACTCAAGCAGTTACTGGATGTACTCTTGATACATGTGGCTCAGTACAGCTATTTGTGGGTGTCACCTTGGGGCCAAGTCAAGGCTATATTTGTCTTTTATAGGCTGCAACATTTCACTGAGGTACTTGGTGTGATAGATTGCATCCATATTGCAATTAGGGCCCCTTCTGGTCCACAGGAGTCAGGACAGTACTATAATTGGAAGGGCTACTATTCCATCAATTGCCAGGTAGTGTGTGATGCATGGGGGTGCATCACCAATGTTTCTGCTCAGCAACCTAACAGTGCAAATGATTCCCACACACCAGCTCATTCCCCACCTCTTCTTACATGACAGAATGCCCAATGGTCATCTTGTTGGCAAGCTGAAACTTTTTTTAATGTTATTAAAGTAGTTATTTTTGTCTCCACCCTCTCTCTCTGTTCGTATGGGGTTGCTGGATTTACTGGAGCCAAGGCTCATGAGTCCTGTGAAACATTTTTCTGAAGATGCAGAGGAGACATATAACATGTCCCTGACCCAGACCAGTATTGTCACTGAGATGATGTTTGGCCTTCTGAAGAGCCATTTCAGGTGCCTGGATGGGGGTTCCCTTCAGTATGACCCAGCTACTGCATGCAGGATCTTTACTGCATGATGCATTCTGCATTACATGATCATGCACTGGTCTGGAGGTGATGTGACCCCATGTTGTCACTGCAGCTCCCAGTTCTAGTCCCACTTTAACTAATGGTAACCAGTCAGGAGCAGTAGTAAGGGACCCATGCGGTAGGCTCATGCACAGCATACAATTACAAAGGTTAAGAGTTGGCATCTAATCCACAACTGTGGAGCAGGAAATTCAAGTTATTATTTCCATCTTTTCTAAAAACACATAATTATAACTCATGCATGCGGTGATGTCTGTGGTCTATGCTATGTGGTGCATGGTCTACTGTCACTATTCATCTGACATTATCTTTCATCTTAAAATATTTTTGTATTGTTACTTGTTTGCCTGAGTGTTGACTGATTCCTGTTCAGTGATGTTGAAAGGCATCAAATCAATAAATAACTCAACAGTTGTACCTGCTGTACTGAATAACATTTGCTTTAATGATCTATTCACTATGCAATACTGGTACAATGAAATAGTCAGTTTTACATACCATTTCTGTTTATTGTATTCTCTTGTACTGCACATAAAATTGTTTTTAATAACATTTTGACTCCAGAAGCTATCATCATTTCCTCAGTGATGAGGATGTAGTAGCAGTAGTTGAGTTTACACGGCAGGATGCTTATTTTAATGTATCATTTGATTATGATATACTGGGCCTGAAAATGTTTACTCATTACTATTTTATGTGACTGCCACTAGACGGTATAGTAATCCATGCATCACTGTTTTTTATTCAATGTTTATGCATGTACTTACTACCTAGCCACGGTGGTACAGCAGTAGCATTGTTGCCTCACAGCAAGAGGTTCTCCTGTTCGATTCATGGCTGGAGTGCCTCCTGTGTGGAGACTGCATGTCCTCCCCGGTCGAGTGGCCTCCGAGAGACATGCGTGAATGGGCGTGCCTTCGCTAAAGGTTGGGCATTGGGCTGGCAACTCGGCACCATAAAAAATCTACTGGCAATCATTAGTGGACCTGAGCTCTGCTGTGGCGACCCCTAAACCGGGAAAAGTCGAAAAGACAAACAATGCATGTACTTACTACCAGTACAAAGACTTTCCCACTCCCCACAATCCAATTCTAACTAAACAAAGTTCTGTAAATTATTTGAATTTACAGTATGTATTAAGTACTAGATGCAAAGGGAATACCGGAATATATATATTCAACCCACCCCAAAAAATCGCATTCAAACTAAACAGAAAGATGTGTCAATTAATGTAATTCACAGTAGTTCCAGAACAAATGACTCATATGCATTTCCTGTTGATAAGTCTGGTGATGGTGCAACTGATTTGGATGCTGGGCCACCGTGAGAACTGTAGGATGATTTAGTACAATGCTATGATCTACTGGAAGAAGGTGATCCTGCTGTCACTGACCAGACACTGTTGAGTGACCGTGACCTGGAATGTGAAGTTCTCCTAGGTGTAGATGACCATTGACATGGTCTGTGTGAAATGTGCTTTCTTTGTTCACTGTGAGTACTGACGTTACTGTCTTGAGAAGTGGTAGTATCATGTCATTTAACTCCATGGGTCTGGACAGTACCCTGTCCCCTGTCCTCATAAGAATGACTCCAGCTTGACTCTGATATGTCCTAATTAGTGTATGAATGAAGGCTGCAACTGATGCTTGATGTGTTGCCATACTATGCCTCAGTGATACCATGGCATTAGCCCTACTCTCTGCATTTTAAAGTATTGTTGGAAATCATCACATATACCCTGTAGGACTTCAGGCAGCCAATGCTTTATGTGTTTCCTGGTGTAATTGTAAATAATTCCAGCATTATACAGCCCCTTTGTAATGGTGTCACTGTGGACACTGTGGCCTCAGAATGTCTGCCATCACTGTCAAAGTGTTCTTCTGTGAGGGAGATACTGGTGTAGAGGTGCAGGGTTGTTCCTGCTGTACAAGTGTGAGTGGAATGTCAGCCTGTGTTTGACTTTGTGATGCAGTGTCACTTTAGGTAGAGCTACTAACGTGAGAGAAGAGAACCTGACATTAAACTTGGGGACCAGCTGCCACTTCCCCCAGGCTGTCTCATAAATATAGTTATGTTATCATCATCATCGGCAGCAGCAGCAACACGTGTTCTGGTACTGATTTCATCCATATTTATTGGTATACTTGAATTGTTTGTTCCTCAATCTGACTCTTTAAAAAATATTACAAAACACTGATAACAATGCAACAGCATAAGGTACAGTATGAATAGGCGGGGGTGAGTTGGACACTTACCACGCACACTGCCTTCATTTTCATTATTTGCTGGTGTACAAGGCTAACCTAATAATAATGAATTGTGACATGTTCACTTAGAACACTTTGTCACCATTCAGTTTTGACTATAAAAGGTGTACAGTTTAAGCCAACCTTCAGGAGCTGATGAATGTAAATGCTGCTGATGCTGCTGCTGCAGACATTGTTTAGCTGGAACAGTGTGCACACCACCTCTAATTACTCCTGTTGCACCATCTTCTGTATCACAGTCATCCTCACAGATGGAAAGAAGATATTCATCGCCTGGTGTTAACTTAATAAGATCCCTAAGTCCCTGTTCTGGTCTGGGAAATTGCATTCTGCCTGGCTTTGCTTCTAGCACGTCCTACCATATCATGTGCATTGCACCAGTGATCTGTTTCTACGTCTAAGTGCATCGATTTCAACAACAATTTGATTCCAGGCTCTGATCCTCTCATCTTATCTAGGCCCCCCTTTACCAAAACAGTGTTTCCCATATGTCCTAAGTGCTGTCACAAGGAAACAGTTTTACTCATGGCTAAAGTTATCATTTCTGTGCTAATAAATAAAACAAAAATAAAAAATAAAAAGAAAAGGATAAAAGGGCTACAGTCGCACATTTCTGACATTACTGGTTGGATGACATCAGATGTTAAAAGTAAAAACCATTGGCCAGTTATTCCTGCCACCCACAATAAGGTATTATCTCAAATAATATGCAAACAGCAACGTTATCTAAACTACACAACTACAGTTTATTGAATGACAGTTCTTACACAAAAAAGCAAGGTACAATACTCTGCCATTGTCATGTATTTTTCATCTGCTGTCAGGAAAAACATCACATTTATCATGCATGTCTATTTTAGCCCTTTGCATCATGAAATGTTGCAAGTAAAATAAGCATTTTTCCCATGTATGCACAGTCACTACACTACACTTCTTTAATGATCCTTCGCTAAATTAATGTACTGCACATATCATGAGAACTTCTAAATGACCAAAATTGCCAATTATGCAATGGTATGAATACATGCACATTACACCTCAAAACATATTGCAGATGACCTTTAAATCAATATTAAAGTAATTGTTAAATTGTCTCTTATTAAATAATAATTATTTTATAAAGTTTTCCTGACTTTGAGATGTCTGCAGAATCCTAAGACATTTGTCACCTGTCTCAGCTATTTGTGAATTAATATGGCGATGCTCAACCTATTGGCATAAATTCAGGGCCATACATACATATGTCATGCAAACTAGACTAATTTATATGTATGTCTACGAATCATAGTAGTACAAAAATGTGTCCGGAGGTATATCAGCATATTTCAATAGTTTGCCAATTGAGAACGTGTGCCACAGTGCATCAACTTATTTCAAAGAGACACAGATGCACTGCGTACATTTCTGAACTATACAACACTCAGTAGCTATCCCTTGTTTTTCACAGAAGCACCCTGATTGCCATAAATTAGCCAAAATAAGAATATGATTGAAAAATTCAGAATGGTGTCATCTGAATGCCAGGCTAAAAGGAATCAAGATGTTAATCGTTGCCAATTCAACAGTGTCTGTCACACCCTAACAAATGATACATGTCACAAAGTTATGCAATTATACTTCACATTCCTGAACAACTGATACATGGTATATAAATGATACATGATATTTCTGTTATGGTATAAAAATATTTTTATCCTTAAACATTAATAAAGGCATTATTATTATATTATTATATATTATTACCCATATATTTAAAAATATGACACATAGAAAGGACAGGTAAGTGTTTTCCATTAAGAAAAATCAATATGTGACAAAGCAGTTTTGGTTTCATCAAACTTGCCAATAGTATCATTACCTTCTCTAATGAGCACGCTAGTAAACAGGGGTGTGGTCAAAGTGATGCCACACCCAACAGGGAGTGGCACTAACCCAGCTTAATACATCCCTCACCATACTTTTCTCATTCTGGTTCAGGCTCTTTGAATGATGGCAGCACCTGTGAAGGCACAAGGTCACACTCCTAGCTGGTGCAACAAACAGACCATAATTGTCCTCTAACTTTTGCATGATTTGTACCTGGAAAGATCTAGATGTACATGCATCATAATACATGGAAAAAAATGATATCTGGCAGGAGTTGGGTGACCACCTGTCAACCCTGACAGCTATAGCCTGCTCTGGTCAGCAATGCCTTCACAGATATGATGATTTGAAAAAAGGGAGTGCTGACCAAGTTGACTGAGGGGGCTGACCAGGTTACAGTGGGAAGGCCAGAGGTTTATAGCAAGTAAAATATTTTTCTTAATTCATATACACATACATACATATGTATCAAATAAAAAAGGATGTTAAAAATTGCATAGATACATGTACTTGCAGACACAAATATCTGTACCTGAGAATATTAGTTGTACTGCTATTATGAAATGTGTAGAAAATGATTTATATATCTATAATCAGAAATCCATCTTTTGAAGACAGAGGAATGTTAGTACTGGATTAACATTTTAAAGTAATAAACAGAAATGTCAGGTAAGAATATTAAAATAATTATAATCTGTATAGGTAACTAAGTAATTCTTCTAATAAGGTTCGGGTGTCAGTATTTCTAAGTGGATATATAAAGTTATGAAAGAAGAGTTGCAGTTACAGAGTTATAATTATTTACCATTGTAGGGAAAAAGTTGAAGCCAGTAAATCAATTGCTTAATTTATTGGTTGCTCATAAGTATTTCTAGCTGCATGTAAATCATCGTGAAAGGACACTCACCACACTCAAGTTAGACTGCAAGGTTGGGGGAGGCAGGTGGGGTTACTTTGGTAAGAGAATGACCAGCACAGAGGATTTCGGAGAACATGCTTTCGCTTCACCATTACTTACTATTAACAAAGTTCTGCAGAAGATGCACACTTCCTTGATTTAATACCTTTTAGCCTTTGTACTGCAGCTATACCAGAAGAAAAGTGTTAGATGCATTTTGAAAACAACATTCAAGATGTATGTCATATTTTTGTACTATCCTGTTGAATTAAATGGAATATTAGTAAAATGTTGCAGGAATTCATATAAAAGTGAAAATGGAAAAGAAAAAAAGAAAAAAAATGTTTAGAGAGGATATATGAGACGTTTATAGTTCTATGTGGAAGAAATTCAACTACAGATAAACAAGATTGTGCTTCTCTCTTTTACTCACAGCTGAGGAAGAAATTTGATTTTAATAGCCATGAAGAAAAGAGAAGAGTGCATAGACTTGTTGAGTCTTTGGCCAAGTATAACAAGTGTCTGAAAGAGCTTTCTGTTTAACAGTACATATTATTTTATAAAAAATATTAAACAACAGCAATGGTAACAGGGAAATTGATAAAGAAATGCTTTTAGAATTGATTTCTCTAATGGTCCAGTATACAATATTGTTATAGCTTCACAGCTGAATGAAATGCAAATGAAAACTTAACAAATAAAAAGAAATATTTTATACTCTGATTTTTTAACCAAATTAACTACAGTAATTACTGATTTCTTTTTTGTGACTGTTTTGGGAACAGTATTCATCGTATTGAAAGTACATAATTTAAACACACATGACTTCGGAAAGTCAAAAGCCCTTGCCATTTCAATTCATCACTAGTATGCATAAGCACTATTACATTCTTCCCAACTACAGAAGGGCATCCCAAATCCCTACCTGCACTGTAAGCATGTGCACTCCCATACACAAGTTTAACTTCAATAAAGATTTTACACAGTATTTCAATATTGTGTTGTTAAATTAAAACAGTATTGTGTGGATGTATTGTACTGTTTGTGTTTTGCCTCTCCCTACCCTTTTTTTATTTTTTACTTATGCATTCCTTTCTATTTTTTTGTTTTTTTGCTTCTCTCCCTTTTATTTCTTTTCTATCTTCTTCTCTTTCGGCTGTTCCCGTTAGGGCTCACCACAGCAGATCATCTGTTTCCATTTCTTTCTCTCCTCTGCATATTGCTCAGTCACACCAACCGCCTGCATGTCCTCTCTCACCACCTCTCAGGATCAGACCAGGCATGTATCTCCCAGGTTAGGGACAGATCACCCTTTGCCCATCTACAGATGTCACTGCAAGGTTGGAGTGGAGGCACCACTCCTGCAGGCATGCCAGCACATGGCTGTCTGGAAAGTCTAGCAGAAGGGGGGGGTGGACCTTGGCTGAGGATGTAATGGTAAAGGTAGCAAACAGAAGAATTCAACTATTCAAAGCCTCTCTTCAGGGTGCAGAAGACATGGTCTCCCAGTTGTATGCCAACCACATGTCAACACAGGCCCCTATCCTCTCAATATCAGGGCTGTCTACAGTAACAAAATCTGGCAGTGGGTGCGTCTGATGCTCTGTGGACTGGGACTCCAGCTGAAACTTCCTCAGCTCTTCTTCCCTTACCCACTTCTCCTTCACCCCCTTCCCTATTTCCTATCTACACTACCCTCTAGTGAAAGAAATTTGAAAAAAATAGGGGGCAGGTCTATCCCCCGACAAAAACAATTGCTCATCCCCTTCTGCCTCTTCCAGCACAAACCCTACTGATGTTTTCTTTGTGTGTTCCCCTCTTTCTTTTGTCATCCCTTTTTTTAGTCTGCCTTACCCCCTTTCTAATCCTATGTGAAACCATCAAGGTATCCACAAAGGAATACATGTGTATAAAAAAATATAACCCCCTTTTATTTTTTTAAAAAAGCCCATCTTATCTGCTGCACAGTCTGCAGCTTTTCTAAAATGCTTTGATCATGACTATGTTTGGCCTTGCTTGCCAGTAATATGTCAAAGCAACCACAACTTATGATTTTGCAAAGTAATTTGTAATTTCAAAATGACAAACTTCTACAAGTTAATATTTTGTGACAAATGGGCATGCTTTTAAAAATTGCTTCACTTTTCCATATTCATTACAAATGACTTTCACTAACCGGGTCCCTATCAGTTAGTTGAAACTTCAGCAGTTCAAACACCATATGTTTGAACTGTGAAGTTCGAAAACTAATTATTGTGAAGCCGCGGAACACCAAATTCTTTCCCAGGGAAAGAATTTGGTGGGCCATTTCTGTGGCTTCTCGATTTTCAGCACTGTGGTGGAAAGTTATGGGTTGGGTTCAGTTAAGTGTGCGATTGTGTGGATGTTAGGGTTAGGGCATGGGTTAGGTGAGTTAGGGTTAAGGCGCGGGTGAGGTGGGTGTGCGATAGTGACAGACTTTAGGCTTAGGGTGGGATAGGTGAGTTAGGGTTAGGGTGTGGGTCAGGTGAGTGTGTGATAGTGACGGACCTTAGGGTTAGGGTTTGGGTTAAGGTAAGTGGATATATAGTAGTGTATATACAGTTTAGTATAGGGTAAGATGTAGGATATTAAGTGTATATGTGTGGATTGCTGTTTGTTTGGTGTGCTTGTGTTGTGTGTGTGTTTCTTGGAACAGCGATTTTTTTCCCCTGGGAAAAAAATTGCTGCTCTAAGCCTTCGATGATTTTGCACTTCGAGGTTAGAAGTTCGAACATATGGTGCTCAGTATATTTCTGTTATTCCTGTACTGTTGATTTTCTTACTGTACTCGTTAAGTAATTTATATTCTTCACTCTATTTTATTCTATACTCCAGCTCTTGTTTTGGACTCTGTAGGCTTCTAGTGGGAAGCAATCCCTGTCATGTGTTGTGTACATATTGTACTATATGCTGTTTGAGCAGGGGCTCAGTGAAATTATGCACTCATGCTGCACTTACAGTTGTGTGCACATAGTTTATAGTTTGTATCACTATTGCAATGTTCTGATAAAAAGGTTACACTAAGCTTATTGTAAGTATTATTATTACCAAAATTGCTATTTCTTTATTTATTCTTTTTTGGATCTGTTGAATTTTGTTGTATGTGTCTGACAATTAACAGAGTGATATTCATTATGTACTAAAGCCTCTTTATTTCTTTTCATTAGAATTGCAATTTGTGTGCCACTGTGTAAAGGAATTCCAGTTAGCCATCCAGGTTAGTCAAATACAAGCAAATAAACATCAGCCATTCAGATTAGTCAAACATAAGCAAACAAAACAAACGAACAATAAAGCAAATGATTTAATTAAATAAATCAAAGTACCCTTCCATTTTTCATCTTCATGGTGCAAGTTTTGTTATTTCACAGCCTACAACATATGCTGTGTGGATTTAAGTGGTACCAGGTATCAGGCCAAAGAATGTGCGCTTTACATTACCCTTCTATGTTTTACCTGGCTGGCATGGAGTACAAAATTATATCAGCCGGATTATACACAGATTAATTATATGAATTCAGAAAAAAAGAAGGGTTATTCTATGGATAATGTTAGCAATGCATTGATTAGTTTTCATGTCACATCATAAGACATGGGAATTCCTTGTTAAGGTTCCAAGTGCTAATTCTACGTCTATCATTTCACACCACAGCTACCCTTTAACACTTTCTCTAGCACACTATACTTCACCTCCCTAACACCATACCTTGAAGCAACATCCATGCATCTCAAAAGTTAACACATCTCTACTGCTTTACACAACACCCTCCATGTTAGTTTGCATGCATTTTTGTGTACAAGTTGGGATGTGATACAGTTAAGATGCTGGAGTAACAGTGAAATACTGTCATATACAGTCTTTGGGTTTGGGACATATCTGCATTTCTCATATACAGTCTTTGGGTTTGGGACATATCTGCTTGTGTCCTATACAGTCTTTGGGATTGAGACATGTCTGCTTGTGTCATATACAGTCTTTGGGTTTGGGACATATCTGCTTGTGTCATATACAGTCTTTGGGTTTGGGACATATCTGCATTTGTCATATACAGTCTTTGGGTTTGGGACATATCTGCTTGTGTCCTATACAGTCTTTGGGGTTGGGACATATCTGCTTGTGTCATATACAGTCTTTGGGTTTGAGACATGTCTGCTTGTGTCATATACAGTCTTTGGGTTTGGGACATATCTGCTTGTGTCATATACAGTCTTTGGGTTTGGGACATATCTGCATTTGTCATATACAGTCTTTGGGTTTGGGACATATCTGCTTGTGTCATACAGTCTTTGGGTTTGGGACATATCTGCATTTGTCAAATACAGTCTTTGGGTTTGGGACATATCTGCTTGTGTCAAATACAGTCTTTGGGTTTGGGACATATCTGCTTGTGTCAAATACAGTCTTTGGGTTTGGGACATATCTGCATTTGTCATATACAGTCTTTGGGTTTTGGACATATCTACATTTATCATATACAGTCTTTGGGTTTGTGACATATCTGCATTTGTCATATACAGTCTTTGGGTTTGGGACATATCTGCATTTGTCATATACAGTCTTTGGGTTTGGGACATATCTGCATTTGTCATATACAGTCTTTGGGTTTGGGACATATCTGCATTTGTCAAATACAGTCTTTGGGTTTGGGACATATCTGCATTTGTCAAATACAGTCTTTGGGTTTGGGACATATCTGCATTTGTCAAATACAATCATTGGGTTTGGGACATATCTGCATTTGTCATATACAGTCTTTGGGTTTGGGACATATCTACATTTGTCATATACAGTCTTTGGGGTTGGGACATATCTGCATTTTTCATATACAGTCTTTGGGTTTGGGACATATCTACATTTGTCATATACAGTCTTTGGGTTTGGGACATATCTACATTTGTCATATACAGTCTTTGGGTTTGGGACATATCTGCATTTCTCATATACAGTCTTTGGGTTTGGGACATATCTACATTTGTCATATACAGTCTTTGGGTTTGGGACATATCTGCATTTGTCATATACAGTCTTTGGGTTTGGGACATATCTGCATTTGTCATATGCAGTCTTTGGGTTTGGGACATACATGCATTTGTCGTATACAGTCTTTGGGTTTGGGACATATCTGCATTTGTCATATAGAGTCTTTGGGTTTGGGACATATCTGCTTGTGTCAAATACAGTCTGGGCTTGGGACATATGTGCTTGTGTCATATACAGTCTTTGGGTTTGGGACATATCTGCATTTGTCATATACAGTCTTTGGGTTTGGGACATATCTGCATTTGTCATATACAGTCTTTGGGTTTGGGACATATCTGCTTGTGTCGTATACAGTCTTTGGGTTTGGGACATATCTGCATTTGTCATATAGCATCTTTGGGCTTGGGACATATCTGCTTGTATCATATACAGTCTTTGGGTTTGGTACATATCTGCATTTGTCATATACAGTCTTTGGGTTTGGGACATATCTGCATTTGTCATATACACTGTTTGGGTTTGGGACATATCTGCATTTGTCATATACACTGTTTGGGTTTGGGACATATCTGTATGTACACATGGAGTAGATGGGATTTGTGGAGTAAAATGGGTACAATGAAATGGATGGGCAAAAAGTAGTGGTTGTGAATTTAGGGTATGTGACCCTAATGTAAGATTTTCATGACTTTGTTTCCATTAAAGACTAATGTATCATTGAAACTATTTTGCAGATAGCATACCCTCTGTATTTTGCCTTTCTCCTCATACAAACTAACAATTCATGTTTTATTCTTTGGCATAAGTTTTCTACTAAGCATACAGTCAGTATGTGAATAGCACATCTAAGAAAGCAAATGTAGTTAAAGGGAACATATTGAACGATGCTGAAAATGGCAATTAGGTCAAATCTCCAAAATACGGGGCTACCAAACATTGGGATGTGATAGTATATTATTTTCCTCTGAGTTGTAGTGCCTTCTGGCTTGGTTACATTAAATAGCTGGGGTGCTGCAAACTAAGTGTAGAAGTGTTACAACGTATTTATATATAAACAACCATACAGAAATGTTTTGTTTCAAAGAAACATTGCTTTGGACTGTTATATTTGGTGAGTCATGCATTATTTTAGTTGTGACTCAATTTTTGACCCACAGTCAACCTGCAGGGCAGCAACCTGTAAAAACGTTAGATGCATATTCTCATATCATTTTGCTTTGGTCTTCTTTTACAAAAGGAAAAATGATAAGCAAGTGGTGTACTTGTGTAAAATTCTAGTACAGACTGAATGATTATCACGAACATCATTTACATTTAAATGAATACAGTGATGTAAATAATATTTTCTAAAGGTGTTTTTCATTCTTGGTTATTTCACCGTTTTAAGACTCAGCTTTTACAGAAGTGAAGTCTGTTGGAAGCACATCTCATACATCCACCCATTGGACAATCCACTCAGTTTCAATTGAAACTCTACAAATAGGATTTCTATTAAGCTCTGAGCTGTCAGCTAACCCATGCAATTTACAATGTCACAGGCTCTTATTTCTGCTTCAAGGCTGCTAGATTCCTGGGTCTGGATAAAAATGCAAGACGTTCAGATTTAAAAATTGTAAGGGTAAAAATTTCATCTTTGTAAAGTGACAAAATAATTAATGTCATTTCACATAGCAAGCAAAATTTGGTGGTAAGGAAGATTACTATAATATCATTTAATTTAGTGGATTGTTAAGAAGTCTGCTTCAGAAGGTCGGTGTTATAGAGATTGAAGCTGTAAAAGACATTATAGCAGACTTTACTGTAAGTGGCCATATGGGGTGTCCTTTTTTATCAAAGAAAGCATGATAACAGTATTAAAGCCAGGATTACTGCCTGTCCCATCACTGCTAGAGTAGTGCTTTGGAAATAGCAATAACAGTATTAAAGCCAGGATTACTGCCTGTCCAATCACTGCCAGAGTAGTGCTTTGGTAATAGCTAGACAAATCAAAAACAGTTACTATTTTCAGCAATAACAAACAGGTCATGAAGGGTGAATAAATGAAAATGAACATTTCTGTTTAGTGTTTTATGACCACTTCCGTGAAATTACAGCACTGAAGTAGTGTTCCTGAAATATAAACCTTTTATCTAAATGAAATGGAAAAACAGGAGATGTAGTTATCTAGCATATATCATTAACTACGCCTCCACATGCACATGCAGAGATGTACAAACATAGAAAAACAGCTGGAATGCTGTTCATCATAATCTCAGCTACAATATTATATTGCTGTTTAACTGAAAATTGCACTGTGTGTCTTATGAAGATGAATTATAATGGACTAGCTTATTAGTTTCAATATTTGAGGTGTGGGATGTTTAACCTAACCTGAGCTTATAAGCATGCTAGGTTCATTGCAAGTTGATTACTTAGTGCTAGACGGCCTTGCTGCTGCAGAAAGAAGGAGGTAGGTAGCAAAGTAAGGGATACAAGAGCATTGTATTTTATAATTGCTAAACATACCCATAAGCTATGGTAATATGATTTGCACATCATGCATGCTCTGTAATCATCCAATGTACCTTAAAATGTGAGAGTTCATAACTATCCCTGAAGTTATGCATTGCTCATTTAATGTATTACAATGAAGTCAGTGCTTGTGACCGTGCCAAGTAATAAAATAACTAGTTTCTTAATGCAGAGATCAGTATGCATGTCTTTGCAAAAGGCAACCATAGTTAACATATGACACTGTATTGTCTTGAGTTAATGTACAGTCCAGTGACTAATGTAAATTTTAACAACCAAATTATTTTGAATAATGACAGAGACTGCAAGGATGGTGGATATTTTGCATGATTTTTGACTTCCATGCCTGTCAAACAGCAGGACTCTCATTGATCAGACATTAACCAAAATGACAACACGCTGCCCAAGGTAGTGACTCAAATCTGCTCAATCCTTGCGAACAGGGAATTCCACAGGAAACCAAATGTGAATGTGTAACTGTAAAATGTTTAATCACGAACAAAGACACAGTACAATACAATGCAGGGTAAAGCGCTTTCATCTAAAAATTAGACTTCATCAGAACCTGATCAGACATTACACTTTCTGAGGTTGGACGTCATTGAAGCAACTATGAGGGTGCTTTCTGCTCTCATTGCCAATCTGGCACTGGGATTATATGAGCACTTGTCTATGACTGTCTATGCCTCTTTTTCTGTTAATACATGCTCCACCGCATGTAATGACAAGGACTACTATCACTGGCCTGGGCAGCCATGCTCATGTCTTACCTGCATAAAGTTACTGCAGCATGACTGGACTCCATTCCCAGGAGGAGGCCATATCAACAGAGCAGTGGAATGAGCTAGGAAGGAACCCCCCCGCCCCCGTATACCCATCATTTCTGCTTCTATCATCAATCACCTGAGCTCCTAATCAAATTTAAGTTGCAAGACCTGTGGTCAGGGATTTACCTCTCTATGCCACTGGTTCATAGATCAATGGTATATTTAATGACATGTACTCTTTTGAATTATTTGTTATATCTGCAGTAACATGGATACCAACTTAGTTGCACTTGGCATATTCTAAATATATACCTACATTCCAAACCTTATGGTTCACATTTGCAGAGGTTATTGTACAAAATAACACTCTTGAAAGATGCAAGAAAAAGTTTTTATTAATAGTGGGAACAAAATAACCAAGGAACATTACTGGGGTAGGGGGTCTCAAAAGGGCAGTGACATTCTACTGATTGCAGCACATGCAGATATGTGCAAAGTCAAATAATGGAACAGCTCTGAAATGGGAGAAAACCAGAAAGCAAATATTTTCCAGTCAGGTTTCCTTTCTTTAAGCAGTCACAGGAGAGAGAAATGAGATGCATTCTGCAAGTCTAAAGTGTGGGTGTAGTTGAGAAAGATAATGCTCTTTGACTTACAAAATGAAGATGGGTGAAGCAATTACATGAGACAGAGAAGTATATGTTTTAGTGGGATGCACTACTGTTTATCATATATGTATCTGTTATCAGATTTCAGCTCATCACTTATCTAATTTACTGTTTCTTGCCAGCATGTCAGCATTTGTTTTTCTCACAGGTGCTGTATTTTTTGGGGATTCATGCAGCTCACAGAAAATGATAACATTGAACTTAATGTTTTTTATGATGTTTGTCTCCTCTAAGTTTGCTACGTCATGGTGGCATAGAGAGATAAGTGGTGAGGGGCAGAGCTCTCAATGATTATTAGATATTGTTTTGCATGATTTCTATGCCAGTTTGTTAAACTGGTGGTTTTCTTTAGTTTAAATGCACTTATGATATTTGGATTGGGATTCATAGATATGTAGCATATTATGCAGAACAAATTAGATTTTATGAATATATGTAAATGATCATATTCTTTTAGGTCTACCTTCATTTGTTAAGACTATTTGAACCATTATAATTATAATCTACCAAATGTCTATATTGTCAATTAAATTGACTTTGTACACCTCAAATGTACAACTGTATGGTCATAGTTAAGCATTTCAACATGCTTAACACAAATGTACAGTAGTCCTGCAAACCCAGACTGTTTATCTTGATTATGACATCTGGAGTCAACCATTCTCATTCACAGACAGACCCTTTCCCAGCAATTATAGCTCCACTATTGACAATATACATTTCAGATACCTGATTTTGATATGATAAAAATATGTAAGTAATTATGAACACACTGTATTTCCAGGTTGTTTCACACAAACACACACTGTGAGGATAGGGATGCACATATCACACTAACCTTCCAAAGCCACACTATATAAACTGATTAAATAAGAGGGAAAATTGCTTTCATCCACAGACCCCCTCCAACTTCACCAAGAAGTGATAGCTACTTTGCTATGTGCACTTCATCTGATTGTGATACAAAATAATATCTCTCAAATGCTTAGTGCAATAATCAGGAGCAATGATAAAATATATGAGGGGCAAAGGTCTAGAGTCAGACAAATGTTTTTTGTTATAATAACAGTCTTTACACTATTATGCATTTTTTCAAGGATATGGGGTCTAAAACTCAAACAACTGGTATTTTGTAGTGATTGCAATCCTCAATGATTTGACAAAGTTTAGGAGTAACATACCAAAATTATGTAAAAATCATCCACACTATATGAAAAAAAAGAATGGTTTCAGCTATATAATTTCAGCTTTGTTTCACATGAGCAGTAGCCAAAATTATTCCAACTTATTTCACAGGTGTATATTAGTCCTGCAAAGACAGTTAACTGAGCAAAAATCAAACAGCAAGTTACATTCATATACAAACAACCTCCATCCCTACCCACAGTTATAACTATTTTGTCATGCACCTTTCAACTTCTTAGTACAAGAATCACAGACAAAAAACTAAACCATAAGAAATGACAAAGGCCCAAAATGAGGGACAGATTTTAAACGCTGATCTTATAAAATTGCTGCATGTTTTTGGCATGCATTTTTGAAGGATAGAAAGTCAGAAAAGAAACCACATATCTGTCATTATTTAGTGACTGCAATCTTCAATGAATTTGCCAGAAAGCTAAATTTTATGAGAAATGAATCAAAAATATGAGGCATGCTCAGAAATTTTGAATAAAATTGAGGATAGCTTCTACTTTGTTTCATATAACAGTACTGAGAGAATAAATATTCTAACACATTCATTCAAATGCGCACTAACCGCACAAAACCAGAATTTAAAATGAGCAAATGACAACAGTGTAAGTTGCTGCCATCCAAAGCCCCACCCCCCCTACATTTAGTGATTACAGTCGTCAAATAATTGCCAGACAAAAATATGTGGCAAAATCAAGTACAGCTTCAACACTGTTCCATGTAAAAAGTGCCAGAAAACAATATGTTAATTTATTTTGTAAAATATCACCATAAACTGAATAAGTGACAATAGGGTTAGCTGCTTTCATATATGGCCAGCCATCCCCTTATTTAATGTATGCAATCATCAGTGACTTGCCTAACTAAAAATATGAGGGAAGGTCAGGAACATTTTGTGAAATCAGGAACGATTTAAATTTGCTTCACATAAACAGTTACCAGTGAATAAATATTCCAGCATGTTCATACAATGCACATTATTCTTTTAAAGCATCATCACAAAGGGATATGTTGTTTCACCCACAACCACCCCCTTCTCCATTTAATGATTGCAATACTCAATGGTTTATCATGGAGTCACACATTTTATAAGGCATAAATGAAAAATATGAGGCAGAGTCAGGGGCATTCGGTGAAATCAGCTACAGTTTAAACTATGTTTCACACAAATAATTGCCAGGGAATAAATATGCAAATGTATTTCATACAAATGCAGACATATCCTGAAAACATACTTTAAAATGAACAAATAACAACTTGCTTTTATCCACAACTAACTCTCACCCACTGAGTGACAGAAATCTTCAATGATTTATCAGAAAACCATGCATTTTTATGAGGCACAGAGCAAAAACAACAGACAAAGTCTACAACGGTTACAAGTTTGTTTCACACATAAACAGGAGCCAGACAGTAAAGTGTCAAGTTTATTTCATAATGACAAAGTCCGACTTTATACTAAACACATTTCTTTCTTCCATAGACAGCCCACAGTGACCTCCCCTTGTAGCTCTCAATACTATATCTGGTTGCTTGCTAGGAGAGAAAAAAATCCCCTTATGAGGAAATGACATGGTTCTTTCATCCATAGCCAGCTTGCAGCCCCCTTAACTAGTCACTACAGTTATCAATATTACATTTGGTTGCCTGATAGGTTTTAAAACTAAAAAAACTTCCTTCACATTTCTTTCATCCACAATCACTCCACTACCCTTCTTATTCAGTGAGTGAAATTTTTGATAATATCTTATTGCCTACCAGGTTTTATATATATATATATATATATATATATATATATATATATATATATATATATATATATATATATATGTAAAACAATACTTACCTTGTACTTTCACAGCCTACCAAGTTATACATATAAAAAATACTTATGTTGTGGTTTCACAGCCTACCAAGTTTTATATATAAAACAATACTTACCTTATGTTTTCACAGGCTACCAAGTTATGTATATAAAACAAAACTTACCTTGTGTTTTCACAGTCTACCAAGTTTTATATATAAAACAATACTTACCTTCTGTTTTCACAGCTTACCAAGTTATATATCTAAAACAATACTTACCTTGTGTTTTCACAGCCTACCAAGTTATATATATGAAAGAATACTTAACTTGTGTTTTCACAGCCTACCAAGTTATATATATGAAACAATTCTTACCTTGTGTTTTCACAGGCTACCAAGTTATATATATAAAGCAATACTTACCTTGTGTTTTCACAGCCTACCAAGTTATACATATAAAACAATACTTACATTGTGCTTTCACAGCCTACCAAGTTATATATATATAAAACAATACTTACCTTGTATTTTCACAGCCTACCAAGTTATATATATATAACAATAGTTACCTTGTGTTTTCACAGGCTACTAAGTTATATATATAAAAATACTTACCTTGTATTTTTGCAGCCTACCAAGTTATATATATATATATATATATATATATATATATATATATATATATATATATAAAACAATACTTACCTTGTGTTTTTACAACCTACCAAGTTATATGTATAAAACATTACTTACCTTGTATTTTCACAGCCTACCAAGTTATATATATATATAAATACTTACCTTGTATTTTCACAGCCTGCTATTGCACTTCTAAGGCAACAGTCATCAACTTTCTGTTATATTATTTAATATTTATGCATCACCTTTCACTGGATCACCATGGGCCATTAATTTATTTTTAAGTATAAAACTTACCATAAAATAAATAACTAAACAAAACACCCCAAGGTGAATTAGTATTAACTCTGCATGTGCCAATGGTAGGCACTGTCAATATACTGATGTAAATACTTAAGAGTGTCAGAGCCATACTACTTCTTTTAATTATAAAAAATGAACAAGCATCCCTAATCATTACTAAGTTCATAACATAAGCAAACTAAAATGAGTTAACAGTGCTGAACATAATACAACTTAAAAAGTATTATTTTGGCTGCCATGGGCCCTTCTGAAGCTGTGGGCCCTGGGCAGCCCCGGAATCACCCCTATTACAATCTTCCACTAACAGTAGCAGCTGATATAGCATATTATTCAGAAAGAGGTACTAGATGTGGATTACAGTAAACTTTCTATAACATTTTAAATCCTTTTCAAATGTGTTTACATCTTGTTTTCATATCTTTATACCTGAAAATTATTTAAGTTCTGCTGTTCTGTTAATGGTAAATGTTATAACATTTGTAAATAATTGTCATGCCTGCAGTATGAAATATGTGGTAGGAAACAATTTGCCCACTGATGCAGTCCACCTGAAATCAGTCATTTATGGAAAATGTAACAATAACAAGTATAGTTTTGTAGGCAACAGTTCTCATTAAGCAAAACAGATCCTGTCAGTTGTAATTAAATGCCCAGGAAGACCTTGCATTAAATGAGGATTAGCAATTAGCCAGTTAAATGATCCATCCAGGTTGCACACAGCATAAAAACAATAAGACATATTCAGAATTAAAGTACAGCTGTGATTTAAGTCAACCACACAATTTATTCATATTAGAGCAAGACTGTAAGTGATGTCAGTTTAGATCAAAATGCTTGGTGAAAGATAAGAAAGCAATAATGGCCAATGGTGGGGGCACAATAGTGAATTAACAGACCCTACACAGTTGTTGACAGGCCCAATGCTACAAGTGGAGGACAACCATCACCTCTGGATGGTCTTAATTTTCCTGTAAGGCCCACTTTGGAGGGCATTATTGCATTTAGAAAATTGGCCACGTTCATATAGTTGTAATTAAAACAGATATTATATTATATAATGACTGTCCATTAATATTCATAAATGAGCATGCTGATTGTTCAGCCCAACCAGTGTGCTTGTTGTAAATCGAGCATATACCAACAGCAAAAGTCTAGTTGATAAAGTGCCACAGAGTGGCTGACCTTTCCTGTTCACAGATGCTACATATTTAAATTTACCTCAATGATTTAACATGTTCCAGTTGTTCACAAGCTACTATGTGATCCACAATCATCTACCTACAAGAAAAATCAAATGCAAAAAAAAAAAAAAACTACCTGATTTTTTTTTGTATGTAGAACATTGGGGCTGACATAGTAGCTTCCAAACAACTTCAATGTGTAAAACTTTTGAAACCACAAACACCATGAAACAGCAAAAAGGACTACCATACCTCTCAACCTCTAAGCACAAGAAATCCGGACAAACCCTGTCATAATTGAGGGACAAACACCCAAAAATAGAGACACATTTTAAATATTGCTCTTATAAACATACCGACTTGCTAGAATAACAGGATCTGTGTTTACACATAGTTCCTAAATGATATGAAGTCTGAAATTCAAATGCATGTCATTATTTAGTGAATTTAATCCTTACATTACTGAGTGACCTCTCAGAAAAAAACATGCATTTTATGAAGAAAACACCAAAAATATGAGGCAAAAATCTGGACATTCTGCAAAAATGTGAACAGTTCAGAGTTATAAGCATGACATGAGCTGTTGCAATTGAGTGACTGTATAGTAAACTGCTTTCCTGATAAGCACTGTACATACACTCTGTATTTGCAGGAAAGTATAAATTGAAAAAGTTATATTAAACAAGAGTTTACATCTAATGTAAGTGTGGAACTATTAGAAAAAGCATGGCTTCAGCGATGGTAGTACTAACCACACTTCCCTTTTTACTATGTGCATGCACACACACTTTATACTTCAATAACATCAACACAAAGTAAAACAGTTACAGCCCCGATAAACATTTAAAATAACCACAACAATCCAGGCATTTTACTAACCAATATCAAAAATTATTTACAGTTTCAAAAATGAAATAATAAATACACAGATATACTTATAATAATTACACAGATCTAACCAAACCAGAAGCAGTATACAAATATAAAAGAAACTACAAAAGCAAAATGTAGAAAAAAACTTTAAAACTATATTTACTGATATAATTATCTTCTTACATCTCTAGAAAAATGAATAATAAATTGTATTTAAATTATAACAAAAATAAAATAAACAATAATCTTAAACTAAAAGTCTGGAACTATTTTCTCTTAAATAAGTGGAAGAAAACTACATAAAACAAACAGAAACCTAACTAACAAGAACACAAACACAATACAATACAAAACTAACACTATTGCATGATAGCAATAAGCCATGGCTAGGTTTGGGTAATGCTAGATTTACCCACAGTTGGCTTTGTTTGGTGATTCAGGCTTCACCTTTGTGACCAACCCATGCCAACTGTGGGCAAATCCAGCATTACCCACACCCAGCCATGGGTTATTGTTATAATATACAGCTGTTCCTCTGCCACAATCATTTTAATATAGACTGCATCTCAACAAATACCGAATTATTATTCTTTAATTATATGTAGTGTCATCTTCCTCCATTGTTTGTTTCACACAGGATTACACACATGCATACACACACTCACTCATATACAGACATCATATCCATACACACAGACACACTGAGAGACATAAACAAGTACAGATATAGACACACACACACACACACACACACACACACACACACACACACACACACACACACACACACACACACACACACACACACACACACACACACACACACACACACACACACACACACACACACACACACACATGCATATACATAGAGAGATGCACATAAACTCAAGCACAGACATGCACCAACACAGAGACACTCACACAAACACAATTTTCTAGAGTAAGCATTGTTTTGCACTAAAATATTAAACAGTGGAAACACTTGAGTATTTATGTTTCAGGCTCGAAGTATGTAATTTGCCCAACAACTGCTATGAAATACATTCAAAAGGATATTTCATATTAATGAAAAGCAGTTGTCTCAGTGCTGAGTTTATAGGTAAACAAAATGGTGCCAGAATTTTTTTATTTGTTTTTCCACCTCTTGCCACATTGATTCTATGCCATGAGTAGATGCACTCATTTTATTTTTTTTACTGGGCTGTCCCTGGGAATTAATTCATTAATATGGCAGTCTGAGTGATCAGTGTGGTTTGATTTTTAGAAGACCATCTAAAGGTCATTAAGGCATTCTTAGGGAAGGGGCTTGCACAATAATAAAACTTTATTCAACATGCAACATTCCAAACATATTAATTAATGTACAAGGAGAGCCTGGTAAAAATGAGAATGCCTTTTTATGACACTGAATCATCCAAATGTTTCATTTCCTTACACCTCCATTTTTCCATCATTAAACAAAACTTTAACACATTTGTTTTCCATAGATGTCACCAGACCACTTAAAATGATTACATCAACTGACCACACTTTCTTCACTCTAGGACTCATCATTCTCTGAGATTCAGTCCCACAAAAAATCTGTAACATGTACAACTGCAGCACATTCAGACAACAGGTGTTATAATTCCTTTAAAAGTGAGTCCCCTGCTCCTGTTTTAGCCACTCCCTATGTTGCTGTACCTCTCTAACTCTTCTATGTAGCTACAAAATCTCTTCCTTATATCAAATTACCTGTGTATAACATGCACAGTTGTTTACATTATCTTGCTAAACTGATATATTTTAATATCTAAAAAAATCACAAGTTAGATTTACCACATTTATGTTGGGTTAATATTTTATCTGTCCAGTTATGAGTGTTAGTTCCTTCTCATGTTTTTGAACAACTCATTTTCTCTTTCTTGTAATGTATTCCATCTTTATTTGACTCTTACTCTTGTCCTTCCTGGATGAGGCTGAAATGACTCCATTTTGGATCAGTCCACTACTCCAGCCATATAAATAAATGCATGTTCTTGCCTTACTGGACAGCCATAGTCATTAACAGTTTATTTTGTTTATTATTTACAGATTGTTGACCAGGTTAGTTCCACAAGGCCAATGGCATCTTTTCAGGAAAAAACAGAGGTGGTATTCATACTGACTAGAGGAAATGTGGCCAGGACACTGGGGAATGTCTCCTACTCTTTGAAGTAGAGGGAATGAAGCACTATTTGGGCTTGCGAGGTGGCACTGGAGGGCTGTTACTGTAGTTCCAGTAATCCCATAATGGAGGAGACTGCAGCAGATATGGACAGAGGACCAGGAGAAAACTTACTGAAGATAAGAGTAGATAAAACTATTCTAGAGTTGGAAACTGGGGGACTGTAGATATAACTGCTGATAAAATTGATGAACCCGGCAGAGCCAAAGGAAGTTGAAGAAATGAGATGGAGTAATGTGGTGGTGAGAGTATTACAGGAGGAAAAAAAAACTTTGAGATTGGAAACACAAATAACAGCTGATGAAGGGAAAACAATGGAGGTATTATCAGCTGGTGGAGTAGCCAGTTTTTAGGGTTTACCTCTGGAACAGGGTTTTTTGTTATAAGAAAGAAGTTATACAGATGCAGCAGGGACAAGGAAGTATGGAAGAAGGAGCAGAAAAGTTACAAAGATGTACATCTTCTCAACAATCACACAAATGATTATGAGTGGTAAAAATAAAAAGTAAAAGTGATGAGAGTGCAAACAGGCATGACAATATGGACAGTATTATTTTGCCGTAAAACATAAAATCGTTAATCCATTTGGGAGCTGAACACTTTTTTGATGTGACATTTGAAAGCTTTAGGTTGCTGGAAGAATTTATGACTGAGACTAAAAAAACAACTGCAGTAGCACATGGAAAGACCATTTGTTTCAGAGCCTGGGAATATAATTACAGATAGGGATGAGCATGAGTTATTTTTTTTTTCTTTTACTGGATAGTAAAGAACATGAAATTATAAAACAAATATGTGATGAAAGAAATGCATAGACTGGGGGTTGGGAAGTGTGGGTAATAGTATGCATTAAGGATGGAAAAATTCAACATGCTTCCAATACAATAATTCTGAATGGTAAGAGAGGACTTGTTAGGTACCAGAACCAACTCAAAGCATGTTATTTCTCCGAGGATAAAAATCATATAGTAAAAGACTGTAGAAAATAAAGGTGTGGCCAATGCGGTGAGAGAGAAATATAATAAAACTGGTAAGCCTTCTGGTAGAAAATGTAAATAATTTGGACACTGCTGTTTTTACTGTCCTATATAAGAAAAAGAAAGAGTAGAATATCACTCAGAAGACAGACAAACAGTAGACAATATTATTACAGAAGATGATGAAAGATAAGGTGACATCAGGGAAGGTGATACTGAAGAAAGATTAAACAATGAAAGGTAGTTTTTGAAAAAAAAATAATACTTCAATGTGATGTTATTAACAAAACAGAGGACTGATTTGCAATTTTAGAAAGTGAAGTGAAAAAAGAGGGAGAAATGAAGACAGGAGAAGGAAAAGAAGAAGATAGTAAAAAAATCAATCAGTGGGAGGCTTAGAACAAGGAAAGGAAAAAATAAGATCTGGAAGTAAAACACTTACATAAAAGGAAAAGGATAGTATAGGAATTTTAGCATTATATGTGAATAGCTTTAGAAATAATGCAAGAAGCTTGGTGGTAATAGAATGGTGTAAAAATAAAAATGGATGCTTTTGCTTATTAGATAACAAATGTAACAAAGAAAAAAAGGACAGGAGTACAGGCAGTATCAGGGAGGGGGCAAATTGCTCAGTAGAAAATTAAGTATATTCTGGAATAGGAATTCTTATTAAAAATGAAGAAATATGAATTTTAGAAGTAACAATAATGTTATTATTGGAAGGGGTAGTGCTATGTGATATGAAAATGGAACAACGTATAAGATTAACAGTGATTTATGCACATACTAATATGATACACGCAGAGAGAAAACAGTTGAAAAAGTGTTAGTAAATATGTTAATACTGATTGTAGGAGATTTCTAATTGTAACCTGGGGAAATGGGGAAATAAAAGGGATACCTAACACAGCATATTAGGATGTTAATGGGATTAATAAAATGTGGATATTTAAAAATAGGAAAGAATATAGAATGGACATATAAAATGTGACATTTTTAGACTGAAGTTAATTATATAGTTTACTCTAAAGGCATAAAAGAAATAGTGGGGAGAAAAGATAGAGTTTTTTGGATAATTAAGTAGTATGGCCCTGAATAGGGGAATACAGCAAAATAATAATGAGGAGAAATGGATAAAGAGATTAACTGCAGAGTTCAAAAAAGGAGGAAGAAATCATAAGAAATAAGGAAATATTATGGAAAGATCATATGACAATGAGACCATTTTATAAAAATTTAATACTGTGGTGGATGATGCATAAGCAGGAGTATAAAAATATAGTTAGAAGTGGAAAGAGTAATAAAAAGGAAATAAGGTAAACTATGAATAAATTTTACAGAATTTGTAGAAATAGATTGAAAAATGAAGTGATAAAATAAGGGAAATAGAAAAACAGATGTATGAAGAGAACAGAAAAAGCAAAAATTATGTTATATAGGTAAATATTTTTTTTTCTGAAAGGAAAGAAAGAGGAAGTTCACCTTAGTTAGGAAAAGAAAGAAAATAAGAGTAGAAAGGATGGGTGCCATCTTAGATGGCAAAGCAACGATAAAGTACAAACAAGGATATATTACGGGGGTGGTAGCATATTTTGTACAGAAAATGTATGAAAAAAGTAAACGGATCATAAGAAGAATGGAAAGTGATAAAAATATCTGAAAAAGTAAAACATTTTTTAGAAAAATGATATAAAGATATCATGATAGAACAAACAGAGAATGTGATAAAAGAAGATGAGAATAAATCAGTACCAGAATTAAATGGATGAGTTATGAGTATTATAAGGAAAGGAATAAAGATGAAACAGACATTTTTTTTTAAATAAACACATGAATGAAAGAATGCATAATGGCAAAAAACTTATATGGTGGAGTGATAATTTATATGTAAAAAGAATAAAAGAAAAGTTATAAAAAATGGAGGTTCATAACAAAAGGGAATACTGACTATAAAATATTTATGAAAATACTACAAATAATGGATTGAGAAAATTGCTGGATAAGGTTATAGGTAAAAGGATTTTTGGTATAAAAAGAAGACAGGTGAAATAAATGTTAATTACAGTGAAAGAAGTAGTAGAGAAGATACTGAAAGAAAACAAAGAAATACAACTGATAGCATATGACATAGCTAAAGCATTTAATAAAGTCAGTTATGAGAAATAAGACTGTAGAAGTATATGGCATATAAGAAAACAATATTAATGAAATAAAGAAATGTTATGAAAATTCATGGGTATACGTTATGATAAATGGATGGATTAGACAAACATAAGTATGAAAAGAGGAGTAAAACAAGGATGCCTTTTGAGTATGTGGTTATTTATATGAATGCAGTAGTACAGATGTGCATGTATGAAATGGGGGAGGCAAGGTGTGAGATGGGACGAATTGTTATTTTTCCAACATGTACGGCATATGCCAATTATTTAGTTCTAAAAAAACAAGGAGTGGATAAGTAAGGTTGTAATAAAGACTAAAAAGCTGTTAAAAGTTAGTTTGTAGTCAAACAAAATAAAGTATAAGGGATTTGGTGAGATAAAAATAAAAAAATGAATTTATTCCACAAGAAAGGAATTAAAGATTATAGGAGAGAAATTTGCTGAATATGAAAGTGCAACAAATCAATGGAAAGAAATACTGGAATAAATAAAAAATGTTAGCTTGGTAGAAGTTTTTACTTATTATTTCAGAAAAAAGGACATATATGCTAAATACTTATGTAGTAGGAAAGTAGATTTAGAAGGACTGCATAAGTTTCACATATGAAAAAAGAGTTATCGGAGATTGGTTTAGCTTCATTTGGGGGTCAAGGACAAATCCAATGAAAAGAAGGTCAATTTATAATAAAAGAGAAAATGATCTGAATTTTAAAAACATCCAGTGATGCAGCTAACATCTATGCATTTATTTTGGGTAATGAGAAAGGTAAAAGAAAGATTAAAAAATGTCAAGTAAGATGCTATATGAAAACTATAAAACTGTATGAGAATAAAACACAGAAAAGAAATGAAAAAAGGAACATGATAGAAGAAAAAATATGACATAAAATGAAATTAAGGAAGTTGAAATTAAGTAAGGTTGATAAGAGAAGAAAAGAAAAAAATTGCATACTATGATTTTAGAAAAAAAATATGGTGTACTCATGGAAGGAATTAAAACAGAATGCAGAAGGCAATAAAAGACATAAAAGGTTTTATTTTTTTTATGAAGCAGAGGATTTTTTTATGGAGAATTTTATTAGACAAGTTAGCAGTGAAAGGGAATTTGAAATATATATGGAGGAAAGAAAATGTTTTGACTGTAGTGAAGTAGAAACAACAAAGCATTGCTTTGTGGATTGTTAAAAGAATAAAGAATTTTGGGAAATGTTTAAAATGAATATAAATGGAAAGGGTTTAAATGTATACATATCAATATCAATATGATATTATATGGGAAGTATAGGGGTGGTACAGTGGTGCATCAGTTAGCTTTGTCACCTCACAGCAAAAGGTTCTTCAGTTTGATTCTTGTCAGGGATGCCTTCTGTGTAATCTACATGTCCTCACTGTGTTTGTATGACTTCCCAGCTGGTGTTCTGTTTTCCTCCTACTTTCAAAGATGTATATATACTAGGTGGACTGGACATGCTAAATTGGCCATAGGTGTGAGTGTGTGGTATGGAAGAACAGCTGTGGCAGTGCTAGCAACATTGCAGTGTAAACCTTGACTCTATATGATTGTCACTGTTGAAGAGACATCCCAACCCCATGTGCAGAAACGGGGAAGAGTTTCTGAATTGATGGATTATAATGGAAGTATTATAAAGTAAAGACATGTGATATTGATAAATGGCATAAAGTACTGTTTGTGATAACATGGGTGCTGTGTAAAAAAGATGTTGGCATTTGTCCCTGTCATGACCCTCCATAAACCCTCCTCCCCCCTTTCTCAACTTCTGTTACAAATTTTTACTTTACATCTATAACTCACAAGAATTTTCTACTACAGTGTATCTTGGCTTTACTCAAATATGAGTTGTATTAACCTGTATTTCAAATTTATGTTTTTCAATTTCTATATTCCTTCCTTTGTTATGTAACATGTGTCTTAAGTTATGTCTCAAATGTTGTATTTCATTGTACCTGCCATGCTATGTAATAACTAAGATCTAATTTTTGTTAGCCTTTATGGCACCAGCCTATTATTGTTTATTTCTGTTATTTTTAATATACATTTTATAATTGATTTTTATTGTACTGGCACTTTTCTCCTCGGGTCTCCACTGAAAATGGGCTTTTGTGCACAGATGGGCCAACAAGGTTAACAAATGGCAAATAAATGAATAAATAAATAAATAAAGAATTGTCATATAAAAAGAAATGGAAGAGGATGATATATTAGCTGAAATAAGAATATGGTTGTGGAAGAAAGGGTGTGGCCATAGTGTAAATATAAAAGAAAAATAATGAAAGAAATAGAATTGTTTAGTTAAGTTATTTTGTGTTGCTAAATTGCAAATAAAGTTTGGCAACAAACTAAGTTGTCCCGGGACATCTTCATTGGGGGGGGGGGTTAGGTTAATATTAGGGGGAGTTAAGTGGGTTGGAGAGGTGAAAGGGTTAAGAGGAGGCAGGGATGGTTGTGAGGAAATGAGATAATGATGGGGAGGGGCTTAAGAGGTTTAGTCTAGTGTAGTTGGGTTAACCAATCACATTTTGGCATGAACTTGCTACTTGCAGGTTCATGTCCTGACAACCAGTGTGTTCTTTGGTCAGGTAGGCCTTGGTTTGGTGGTGGAGATAAGGAGGTGAGTAACTGGGGTATAGGGTATGGTTATAGGTATGCAGGTTAAAGTTGATGTCTTTTAAGTATAGGGACTGTTTTTTTTTTTTTGTTGTTTTGTTTTTTTTTTTATATTAATGGTGTATGGTAGAAAACACATGGGGGGGCATGTTTCCTGGCCCATATACACTGCACATCCATTTGGTTTCAGGTGGTTGGATGTGTTAGTGGTGTGGTGGTTTGAGCGAGGGGCTTTGATTGTGGGGGAGGTGACTGGTCCGATAGCTTTTAAACAAAAAAACAAACAAAAAAAAAAAACAAATGCCGCTCCGAGCAAATTTTGTCAGCTAGGTGAAGGCTAGGGGCAGGATAGGTGTTTGCCCCCCTTTTCTGGCAGAGCTCCTGATTTCTACATGGCATGTGGGGAGGAGTTGTTGTGGTGCATTTCAGCTTGGCCTTACAGGGCTTTCGCGGTCTGGGAGATGACATGCACGTGTGCTAGATTTTCCTTTGGCTGTCCTCGGCCCCTATCGCCATGGGATCCTTCAGTCATATGTGGTGCCTTTTGTGGTGATCGTGCTGTTTTCTGTTGGTAGGTAGGTTGTTTCCTGAGTGTGTTTCGTAATTTGGACAAGTATAGCTGACATTTCAGGAAGGCCGGAGTATGGGGGGGAAATTCTGCATGGGGAGGTTTTGTCTGGAGACTTGCTGGTGGGGAAGGATTGTGGGGATTCTGTAGGGTCCTGTAGTGAAGCTGTTGTGGTGGGAGACTTAGAGTGGTTGGTGGGTTCATCTCGAGGTTGAGGCTATATGAAATGGGGGGGGGGCGTGGTTTTGTGCATTTTATATATACAAGAAAAAGAGTAAGAAAAATGTGAGTTTCGGGTAGTGTGCCTATTGTTAATTTAGAAGTGGGTAGACTAAGAAAATGATTATGGGAATTGGCACTCATTTCCGGAAGTGGGTTTGGAGTTGTTGCGAGTTACCTGTCAAGGAAAAGGCAAGTTGCTCATACTTTCTGCTCGTTGGCATCTGTTATGGCAGGCAGGTTGTTTTGTTGCATTGTGAAGAACAAGCTATATATATAAAAAAAATAATAATAATAATAAATAAATGAGGTGGTCTATTCTTCATGGTTGGCAGGTCAGCTGTATGGTTTAGTTATTTAACTAAGGGAGGCTACCAGGGTGGTTTTGAGGTAATTCCTCAAGCCGCAGCTGTTCGCAGTTTCGCGAGCTCTGGGGGAAGAGAGACGTGGCTGGCTATGCACATGTGGTGTAGGAAGATGTGCAGTAGAGATCACACAAGATCCACATGATTGGACCTGTGGTTGTTGGGTTGGTGTGGTGGTCACTGAACACATTGCCATGTTATGGTGTTTGGGTGTGTGTTCGGAGAGCAGGTGAGTGAATGGGGGTTTCTGTGGTCACTTGCGAGAGACCGGATTGAGTTGTTCTTCCTGGGAGTGTGCAGTTTGGGGGTTTGCTTTCCGAGTTTGTTTGTCTAAGGAAAATCTCACATTCTCAATTTAAGCACTTCTTGCCAAAAAGCTAAAACGTATTTTATAAAACTTGTCTGGCTTTAATATATGCAAAAAAAAAAAAAAAAAAAACCCACTACGGACAGTTGGTTTATGTGAAAGTTTGTTTCAACATATTTTGTAATCCAGTTTTGTATAAATTCTGCTGAGACTTAGAGAGAGGCATCGTTTTATAACATTATGCCATAAGTAAGGCATTTACTTACAGCAAATGCCTTTCTAATTCATTTAATTTCACTCTGGAAGGTTTCTAGAGATGCCACTTCCTTGTATTCATCGCAGATGTTCATTACGTGTAAACTTATTTGTAAGCTAGGTCCATTTCTTTTACAAACTTTTCATGTAAATTGCAACAGTCTGAGATTTAGTTAAGGATGACTATCGCATTTTAAAAACACAACTTGGATTTCAGTAAGAGCTACAATATTTCAGCCATGGTAATAATACATAAAGGAGTTTGTAAATATTGAAAGCTGTGTGGTATTGTATTAGAAAGCTGCACTTCTGCCTCAACAACTCTGTATGATTATTGGTATTTGAGACAAGAGAGAGGAGGAAATGTGTGTAACAATGACTAATACAGTCGTACAACAGCTTAACTCATCTATTGGTTGCATGTGCAATATCTATCATATAGTGTTTTAACGACTGCAGCTTAAATTCTTATTGGATGCCTCATATTAGTTATGCTGCAGTAAGTCAGTATATATGTATTCAACTATATACTCTATGCTAATGGAAAAGAGGAGAGGAAGGATAAAGATGAGAGAAAAGAAAAGCAGATGGGAAAGAAAGGAGAAAAAAACAGATAATATATGTATGAGTATAGATATATATATATATATATATATATATATATATATATATATATATATATATATACTCAAATATTAAAAGAATATAAATGTTTGAATACCCTTTAAAAATTTCACGCCAATGGAAAATCTCTTATATCAGCTTTCTAGGTGTGTGGAAACAATATTTATAATTGTCCCTAATTGGGTCCTTTGTCCCACTTTTATTTATGACTTTGCCCAGATTTCTCACTGTAAGGGATTGAAATGTATGTGGAGGATTAAGCAGGGTATGTCTCCCTTTATTATTTTGCCTTGTGCTTCAGAAACAGCAGTCCTGGTACCTCAGCAGGTACCAGATGTGACCAGCATGCATTTGGCATTGTCTGTATTTCCCCACAAGGTAAAATGAATAGTGATTTCACAGGGCAGTATGAGAGATGTGACAATCTTTACAGTTATACTTAGGGCCTTGTCCCGATTTCCTTCTTTAAGACGTTGTCATGGAGGGTTCACAGTGGTTGTACTAATCTGACAGGAGATAAGGAGGTGCCGGATTAGACATTTAGCATCTGAGAATTGTAATACTCTTTGGTTCATTAAGATAGCATGGGCCTAGGTTCAGGAAAGCCTACATTCGGTATATAGCACATTGAGGCAATGGACAACACAAGCTTCTACCTAATTCCTGTGAATGCAAAACCTGTTATTCTGTACATTCCTTCCCAGGTTGGCAGGATAGGTTGTCTTTAAAAATATCTTTGAATGTGCGTTATGTAATTTAGATGAGTTATATGTCCTTTTCTTGCAGATGGGGGTTTTGGAATGCTGCTGCTATAATTTGGAATAGGTGGGTATAAGGCAGAGCCTTCTCTTTAAATTTTAGAGGATTTACTTTTGTTCTGTCCTTTGTAGATGGTGGTGTGATGAGTAGCAGTTGTGGCGCTACACAGTGAGTTTGCAGATGATGGAAGCAGTGGCGAGCAAAGATGCTACACATGGGGAGCTCAAGGTGGCAACAGTTATTGGCTGAAATTGCTGGAGGGCAGAAGGCATCATGCGGTGGCTTGAAAGGGGATCTGAAAGGTAATGTTTTTGATAGATCGGATGTTTTGCCACCTGAATGGTGCTCAAAGTGAGTCTGAGCAATCACCTTATTAAGACATATTAGAGCTCTGTGTTCAATAAGTGGGAACAGATTATTGCATTGGTATAGGAGGCAAGTAAGGAAGAGGTAGGTAGGGGGCTCCAAGGGACTAATGGGTAGGGATGGTTAAGGGAAGTGGGGGATCCCATTGGATGAGTAGTCATGACATTCATAGGAGCGCAGGGCTTATTAGGTTAAACCCCTGTGGCTCTTGCAAACCAGTGAAGTTCAACCCTTGCTTTCTTAAGAACTTTGGGGTGGTTGTATTTACTCATTCAGTGGTAGAACCGTAGTTAGGGGAGGACCAATGAAGTGTTTGATAGGATGCTGGAGTTTGTTGTAACGGGTGGTGTCTTTGGGGTGACAAATTTGTCCCTTGAGTAGGTATTGTTAATGTTACATAACAGGTTAAGGTTTTACAGAATACCACAAGGATCATTTCACTTGGTGTCTGGGTCAATATTGTGAGTAGAGTTTTAAGAAGCATGGTAGATAGGCAGTTGGTGGGGTAGTTTTAAAACTGTGTGCATTGTTAGAGGGCAGTTGGGAGGTTTAAAGAAAGCTTAGTTGCAGGATAAGACTGCGGTAGGACAGGTCTTAATTGCTTACTAATGGTATAGGTAATATAAGGAAAGAGCTCTCCAGGGGAAAGGCCAGGGCGAAACAGGGGTTAAGAATGGTTTAGTAATGAGTGAATTGAGGGTGTTTTTGGCTGGGTATGTAGAGTATTTCGTTGCTGAGCATAGGTGGGTTTTTGGGAACTAGGTCAAGGGGTGCTGGTTTCTGTCAGCTAAGGTAGGACATTAAAGTTGGAGTTAGACTGTTCCCTACGGTAATGGAGTTGTTGCACATATAGAGCTGGGTACTTGGTGGGCTAAGGTGATATGCTACAGTTAACAGGGTCTTGGGTGTGAGACTTGCTACTAGTTTGACTGGGTGCCATCTTGAGTTCAAGGGGTTATAGTTGTGGTTTTGCTGTGGTTATAGGCTGTCAGTACATTCAGGTTGAGCCCTGATTTCAGCTTTGAAGGCAGTGAGCTAAAGGTGTATGTTCTCTCGGTGTGGATGTTCTGGTGTTACAACGGGTCATGGTAATCCTGCTTTATTTAGTTTCATTAGTGTGTGTTTCAGTGATGGCATGGCAAAGGGGTTTATGATAGGGTTCTAAGGTGCTTTACAGATGATGGATACACCAAATGATGTTTGGCTTGATCCTTCTCTTTATAAGAAGTGGATTGAACAATTTTGGGTAGATGGGAGGGGGAACAGCCTCATCAGGCTGGTTGGCGGAGAAGAGGGATAGGCTTGCCCTCTTCTGTTCCCCCTTTGGTGGTTGGATGCTCATTTCTGGGAAAAAGAAATAAGTAGTTGGAGGAAGCTTGCTGAATAGATAAGCAAGCTGAGGTAAGGATGGTGCTTATTTGGTGGAAGGTAATTCAATGGATGGTGTATGAAGTGAGTTGGGACGCTGCTTCATAGGTAAAGTAAGCGAGCAGAGGTATGGACTCTGCTTGTTGGGCAGGGTGAGTAGGTATGCTACCCTGATTAACATTACAATAAATGGTGTATGAAGTGAGATGGGACACTGCTTCATAAATAAAGTAAGTGAGTAGAGGTACGGACGCTGCTTACTGGGGCAGGGTGAGTAGGTATGCTACCCTGATTAACATTACAATAAATGGTGTATGAAGTGAGATGGGACGCTGCTTCATAAATTAAGTGAGTGAGTAGAGGTACGGACGCTGCTTACTGGGGCAGGGTGAGTAGGTATGCTGCCCTGATTAACATTACAATAAATGGTGTATGAAGTGAGATGGGACGCTGCTTCATAAATTAAGTGAGTGAGTAGAGGTACGGACGCTGCTTACTGGGGCAGGGTGAGTAGGTATGCTGCCCTGATTATCATTACAAGGATGTTATGCTGTATCTAGAATCAATTATATCATGAATAGTTGTAATTAATAAAGTTGGTAATCAAAGCTATGTTATGGAAATGTAATAAAGGTCGTCAAATGTCATTTGGTGTGATGTGTGTTATTGAAGGGGACCGGGACAAATAGTTTTAAGTATAAATGTAAAAAAGAGATGAGTGCGTAAATAACTGATTTAAAGATATTTTTAATATGATATAAAAGGAATGTAAATGTTGATAAAGCACCCCTAATCTTTTTGATGAGAGGATGTGAAGGACTATTTGGAGCTGCTAGGCAATGCCTGAGGGCTGCTACTGTAGTTTCAGGAATTCCAAGTTGGAGGAGAGTACAGAAGAGATAGAGAGAGGAGCAGGAGAAGACTTACTAAATAAAGGAGACAAAATAACTGTTACAGAGTTGGCAATCAGAAGATTGGAGACATTGGTGTTCGTAAATTTAATGAACCTGGCAGAACCAAAGGTTGGAGATGAAAAGTGATGGACTGACAGGCTGGAGAGAGTATTATAGGAGAAAGAAACTAAGAGGTTTTAAACAGAAGTAGCAGCGTAAGAAGGGAAAATACTGGAGGTATCCTTGGACTGTGGAATAGCCAATTTTACCTCTGCAACAGGTTTTTTTTGTAAAAAAAAAAAAAAAACAGAACTGCAGAATCAGCAACGCAAGGGAGACTGGAATAAGAAACTTAGAGTGGATGACAACATACCTCTCAACATGGACACATCAAAAATCTGTACAAAGAACAATAAAAAGTAGGTACAACTGGCCAAAAATTGGGACACTGATTATCATAAAATGTGCATACATAATCACAAAACCGCACCCATGTCAATGGAATTGCTGGGGATACCAACAGGAAGATTGCAGTCACTAAATAATAATAATGGCAGACATTTGAATTTCAGACTTCATATCCCTCAGAAAATATATAATAATACAAAGCTGTTACTCTAGCAAGTATCTCAGTTTACAGGAGCAATATTAAAAATCTGTTCTTATTTTTGGGTCTTTGTTCCATCATTATTTTTGGCTTCATCCAGATTTCTTGCTCTGAGAGATTGAGAGGTATGAGTAAATCCAGTGTGATGGAGTTGTCTGTGGCAGTAAGGTGCGGCAGTACAAGTCAGAGCAATAGAGGGAATAAAGTGTCATGCAAGCTCAATTAGCTTTCTTCAGTCACGTGACTTATAGGTTCATAGGTAAGTACTAGGATATTGGCCCCAGGGCCTATGCAAGCCTAGCCAAAAGAGGTTCCCTAGCTTTCGCCACCCAAGAAAATTATTTTCCTGTGCACCTGTCGAGCAGAGCCACAGAAGTGATCCCTGGGGTGAATTTCCTGTTTCCCATCCAATTGTCAAAATTTCTCTTAGAGAGGGCTAATGAGGAGCTTTGCTTGACATGAATGGATAGTCTGTTCCAGAGCAGGTGAAGTCTCTGGGACAGGAATCTATGTTCTGTTTATTGTCATGAAAAGGTTTAGGTCCCTGGAGCATGTGGCCTGGAGAGATTGGGATTTCTTTAAGTGTAGCATGTCCATCAGATCTGGGTTAGACATGGCTTTGTATGTTAGGCAGAGGTTGCCTCTGAGTAGGTGATATCCAATGGAGTAGAACTCGAGTTTTTTGAGATGGTCTGCATATGGCATCTGTTTGAGGCCGGTAATCCTCTTAGTGAGGTACTTTTGTGGCCTTTCTAGTTGTTGTAGACATCTTGTGAGGTACATGCCAAACGGGGTGTTGTACTCTATAATGGGTCTGATGAGGGATGAGTAGAGAGGAATGAAGACCTCTCTTTTTATGGAGGAGAACTGCTTTGTGATGAGGTGTGCCACATAGAAGGATTTCCTGACTACTACGGTGATGAGATTATCAAAGGAGAGCCTATTGTCCACCTGTGTCCCAAGGTCTCTTATCACACTTTCAGTGGTTAGTAGGCTACTGCCTATGTGGTAGTTCATGGGTACGGTGTTTTTCCCAAAGGGGATGACACTGCTCTTCTTGGCATTGAGCTTTAGGCCATGACTTTGACACCAAGCATCAGTCTCAGTGAAGCCTCTTTGTAGAATGTCCACATCCTTACGTGAATCTATTATGACTACTAGTTTGCAGTTGTCTGTGAACTTCATTAGCCAGAGACCAGCTGTATTACCTGGACTTCTGAGAAGTAGATACCAAACAGGAGAGGACTCAGGACCGAACCCTGTCGTACTCTGCTTGTCAGTGGTCTGAAGTCAGATTTGGAGTTGGCTATTTTCACTGTGTGGGTTCTGTCAGTGAGCCAGTTGGTCACCCATCTTGTGACACAGAGATTTATGCCCAGTCCAGTGAGTTTATCTATAATACCAGAGTGGGGGATGGTGTTAAAAGACTTGGCAAGGTCAATATAGGCTGTGTGCACCACCTTACCCTCGTCTACGGCTCTGGTGCCTGCTTCAAAGAAGTCATTCAGGTTTAGGAGGCATGACCTACCTTTTACAAACCTAAACTGAGTGGGGTCCAGAGTTTGGAGGTTACCTATGTCTTTGTTTATAAGCTCCAGGATGATGCTGTACCTACGTTTTTGTTGTTAAAATTCTGACATTGTACTCTTCTGCTTTTCTGTATGATTTGCTGTAAATGCTTTTTGCAGTTAGATCTCTAACACTTGTAACCAACTGTTTTCTGTAAAATTTTATTGTAAAATGTTATTTCTCTAATTGTTTTAGCTGTCAATGCAATTTTCTTGCTGACATTATGTAAAATGTTAATACTGATTGCAGAGCTTTTCTCCTCGGGTCTCCACTGAAAATGAGCTAATGCTCAGCTGGACTAACCCGGTTAACAAATGTAAAATAAATAAATAAATAAATGCGTTCCATGGCCTTGCAGACCAGGCTAGTTAGGCTAATGGGGTGGTAGTTCCCAGGGTCAGTGGTGGCACCCCCCTTTGTGGAGTGGGATAACCGTCACTGTGCAACATTCCATAGGCACAAAGCCTGAAGTGATGCTATGGTTGAACATGGTACTTATGTGGGGTGCCAGTTCATTCTGTAGTTCATGCAGAATGCAGCCTGGGATGTTGTCTGGTCCTATGGATGCTGTGTTTTTGGCTTTGGAGAGTGCGGTCTTTACTTGTGCGTCAGTGATTACAGGGACTCTGCAATCTTTTGGTATGGAGATGGGCCCTTTGGGGGTTAGGGGGGGGTAAAGTTTGCACTGAACCTGTCTACCAGAATGTTTGCAATATCAGTTGGTTCAGTAAATCTAGTGCCATTGTACTGTAGCGCAGAGCAGATCTGAGTGTTGCCATTGAGATTCTTGACATAGCTGTAGAATCTTTTGTGGTTGCCTTTAGAATCCATGGCAATTTTATTTTCTTAACTAGCTTTGGAGGATTTTATGAGGGATCTCAGCTTCTTACTGGACTTACTTATGACTTACTTATATTCCTCTGAATATGAGTTCCTCATGGACCTCACACTATTTGCCACTGTACTCCTGTTTTCTTGTATTTCATGTGAACACAAACAGAAAAAGCACTATACAGAGATGACTGAAGCAGCTAAAGCATTTTTTTCTGTAATGTAATTGTAAATTCCCTCTTAACAAGGAATTTATAATCTTAAAGTCCAGAGGTAGCAGGCAATGCATCCTAAGGAACCCCAAATGTCACTCTTTGGCTTGATTTCAGCACTGCAGGTTTGTCCAAACTTCGTGAAATACTGTCATCTACATACTTACCTTCCTGACCATTGTGATTGTAAAGAATGGTCACAACTTTACCATCTAAGTTCCCCAGTTCATGTCATCATATTTCTCTGTCTTTCAAAGGTGCCTCTCTGACTATGTTTGCTACATCTTTGACGATTTAATGTTTTGCTACAGTCTGTAGTGTAGCATGCATGGGGTGAATGGGGAAACTACCAAAGCTGTTAGAGGGCATGCTCTGCTTTTTAGGCAAGCTCGGTGGTGATGCTATGGTTGAGAAATGTCCAATCCAATCATGTTTGTTACAAAACGTACTTGGAATAAAACAAGCATCAGCATCACTATAAACCACATTTAAAAATCACACACGCAATACAGCTATAGCATTTCTTGTCTCTGCGGCTCTGCCATACTTTCTGAATAAAACTTATAGTCTGCGAAAGTGCAGCAAAGCAGGGTAATTGCACTTCCTGATATATATATGTAAAATAAACTACTCTTCACTCATCATGATCTAACCAAAGCACAAAAAAAAATTCCTTATAGATTTATGTGAAAACCAAGTGGTAACGAATTCCAGCAAGCATAGAAACAAAACTACGATAGCAAAACTCACTGCTGCCATAGATAAATTCTCATCCTGATACTCCTGGGTCTGGAATTCCTGGGAGTGCAGATGCTGGGTGGACTGGACTCTGCCAGAAAGTATTTGCTTTTTCTTGGGCTTGGCTGGCAGAAGTTAACTTAAATCTTAAAACTAAGTGTAACAGAGCCTCTGTTCACTGGTTCCTGCTGTGTTGTCTCCTCCCTCCTGTGGAAGCACACAGCTGCTTATGCTACATGCAGCTTAATGACATTTCTTATCAAATTTCAATAAAGTTGTTCAGTTTTGCACATTTTGTGATTTGTTATGGCGGTTTTATTACTGTTAAAGGTAGTTGTTTGCATGGAACTCCATCACAGGAGAAAGTTTCTAGACGGCAGTTGGAAGAGGTGATGGAGAGGTGATTACAGTATGGATATGCACAGCTAAGGCTGAAAAGAAAGGTTGTTGGAGGCCAGGCACCCAGTGAAGAGAGCTCACTAGATGTGACATAGAGATGGTTACTGCTGTATGAAGCACATGAACTTTTACATTTGGAAAAAAAGGACTAAGGATGTCTGGACTGCTACTATACTAGTTAGTTTGTTCTCTTTGATTTACCGAGAAAAAGGGTGGTATATAATAATTCTGAGTATGATTTTTTTTAATTAAAATTAATAATGTGTTTGTTGAACATTACATTGAGTGCTACTTGGGTTTTGCACTGCTCACAGGCTGGACTCAATTGTATCAGTCATACTGTTTTCCTGGTGCGGAGTGGAGACAGGTATTTTGCCTCTAAATGCAAACCATTTAGGATTTCCACTGCATACAGAATCAGTCAATAATGTACTTATCATTATCCATAAATATATGTAATTTAAGAGATTAATCAAAATGTAACTAGCTTGAGTTTTTGACGTATGCAATGCTGTGAAACACGTCCATTTTGGTGTCAGATAACTGTTTCTTAAACACAACAGTATACAGTATACAGCTCAGCAAGCTCCTGCCTGGTGCCCTGCAGAGTTCTACAGCAGCAGAGAGACAAAAGAGAGACTTTGGAGTGATTAAGTATATTTTTTCTGCATTTTCTTGCTGCCTTTAGCTAATTCCACCTAAAACGCAGATTTTCTAGAGTTTCTGCGATTTAAAAAGTTGCTTCAGCTACATATTGTACTTATTTTACTACCTGCACTTTAACAAAGTCATATTTGTGTTTAACTTACCTGTTTAACTGTTGTAGGCTACACACTCAAGTGTGATAGGCTTTTCTGTGCATTTAAAGTGTTTTTTTGATTGTATCTACTTTATTTTCTGGAAAAAAAAAACAAAAAAAACAAAAAAAATATACGTGTCTTCCCGCCTTTCTAAGCTAGTATTCTCCAGTTTTCAGGTTAGTGCTGAATTCAGGGCTGTGTTACAAATTTCTGTATGTGTTTGCCCATAACTCACGCATTTATATCACATTATCAAAAGATGAAAATAGCGAATGCTATTTCATCGGCCTCAAAACATCTAAACATGAAAATATCGTACATTCAGAACAGCAAATTTTTTCCCATGGAAAAAACTTGCTGTTCTGAAGCACATACACACAACACAAGCACATCAAACAAACAGCAACCACATGCATACACTTAAATTCCTACATCTAACGCTACACTAAACTAAACATACACTACTATCTGCCCACTTACCTTAACCCAAACCCTAACCCTAAGGTCCGTCACTATCACACACTCACCTAACCCGTGCCCTAACCCTAACTCACTTAAACCGCCCTTAAACCAAATGTCTGTCACTATCACACAGATGCCTAACCCGCGCCCTAACTTACTTAACCCACCTCTAACCCTAACGTACAATCGCACACTCAACTGATCTCAACCCATAACTTTCCACCACAGTGCTAAGAATAGCGAAGCCACAGAAACGGCCAACCAAATTCTTTCCCAAGTCAAGAATTTGCTGTTGTGCAGCTTCGCTATTCTTAGCGTTTGCTGAATAGTGTTCGATATCAGAACATTCGAAGTTTTAATACTTTGATTTTCTGATATAGACCCTAATTACTTGGATAGAAGTAAGTTTCTCTGTTCACTGTGAGAGAGGGAGCTTTGAGCAGCCTATCTGTCCCTGGAGGAGTGGTTTCAGCCCAGAAATTAGTAGTTTATTGGCCATTTTGGGCTAATTTCTATATCTTTCATTTCCCTGCTATAAAACCCACATTTGTGAGCTTTTTGCACTAGTATAGTGCTCAGCAAGCTCCTTCCTGGTGCACTGTAGATTTCTACAGCAGCAGAGAGACAAAAGAGAGACTTTGGAGTGATTAAGTATAATTTTTCTGCATTTTCTTGCTTCCTTTAGCTAATTCCATCTAAAACGTGGATTTTCTAGAGTTTCTTTGATTTAAAAAGCTTGTTTCAGCTACATACTGTACTTATTTTAATGCCTGAACTTTAACAAAGTTGTTTTTGTGTTTAAATTACCTGTTTAACTGTTGTAGGTTACACACTCAAGTGTGATAGCCATTTCTGTGCATTTACAGTGCTTTTTTAATTGTATCTGTTTTATTTTCTGAAAAAAAAAATATATATACTTGTTTTCCTGCCTTTCTAAGCTACTATAATCCAGTTTCAGGACTGTGTTACAAGTTTCTGTGTTTGCCCATACCTTACTTGGATAGAAGGAAGTTTGTCTGTTCACTGTGAGAGAGGGAGCTTTGAGCAGCCTATGTGTCCCTGGAGGAATTGTTTCAGCCCAGAAATTAGTAGTTTATTGGCGATTTTGGGCTAATGTCTATCTCTTTCATTTCCCTGCTATAAAACTCACATTTGCAAGCTTTTTGTGTTAGTATACAGCTCAGCAAGCTCCTGCCTGGTGCCCTGCAGAGTTCGACAGCAGCAGAGAGACAAGAGAGAGACTTTGGAGTGATTAAGTATCATTTATTCTGCATTTTCTTGCTGCCTTTAGCTAATTCCACTTAAAATGCCAATGTTCTAGAGTTTCTGTGATTTAAAAAGCTTGTTTCAGCTACATATTGTACTTATTTTACTGCCTGCACTTTAACAAAGTCGTTTTTGTGTTTAAATTACCTGTTTAACTGTTGTAGGCTACACACTCAAGGCTGATAGCCATTTCTGTGCATTTAAAGTGTTTTTTTATTGTATCTGCTTTATTTTCTGAAAAAAAACAAAAAAAAATACTTGTTTTTCCGCCTTTCTAAGCTAGTATACTCCAGTTTTCAGGTTAGTGCTGAATTCATGTTTGTGCTACAAGTTTCTGTGTTTGCCCATGCCTTACTTGGATAGAAGGAAGTTTCTCTGTTCACTGTGAGAGAGGGAGCTTTGAGCAGCCTTTCTGTACCTGGAAGAATGGTTTCAGCCCAGAAATTAGTAGTTTATTGGCCATTTTGGGCTAATTTCTATCTCTTTCATTTTCCTGCGATAAAACCCGCATTTGCTAGGCTTTTGCGCTAGTATACAGCTCTGCAAGCTCCTGCCTGTTGCCCTTCAGAGTTCTACAGCAGCAGAGAGACAAAAGAGAGACTTTGGAGTGATTAAGTATCATTTTTCTGCATTTTCTTGTGCCTTTAGCTAATTCCGCCTAAAACGCCAATTTTCTAGAGTTTCTGTGATTTCAAAAGCTTGTTTCAGCTACATATTGTACTTATTTTACTGCCAGCACTTTAACAAAGTCATTTTTGTGCTTAAATTACCTGTTTATCTGTTGTAGGCTACACACTCAAGTGTGATGGCGATTTCTGTGCATTTAAAGTTTTTTTTTATTGTATCTGCTTTATTTTCTGGAAAAAAAAAACAAAAATAAAATACTTGTTTTCCCGCCTTTCTAAGCTTGTATAGTCCAGTTTTCAGGTTAGTGCTGAATTCAGGGCTGTGTTACAAGTTTCTGTGTTTGCCCATACCTTACTAGGATAGAAGGAAGTTTCTCTGTTCACTGTGAGAGAGGGAGCTTTGAGCAGCCTATCTGTCCCTGGAGGAGTGGTTTCAGCCCAGAAATTAGTAGTTTATTGGCCATTTTGGCTAATTTCTATCTCTTTCATTTCCCTGCTATAAAACCCACATTTGCAAGGTTTTTGCACTAGTATACAGCTCAGCAAGCTCCTGCCTGGTGCCCTGCAGAGTTCTACAGCAGCAGAGAGACAAAAGAGAGAATTTGGAGTGGTTAAGTATCATTTTTCTGCATTTTCTTGCTGCCTTTATCTAATTAAACCTAAAACACCGATTTTCTAGAGTTTCTGTGATTTAAAAAGTTTGTTTCATCTACATATTGTACTTATTTTACTGCCAGCACTTTAACAAAGTAATTTTGCTGTTTAAATTACCTGTTTAACTGTTGTAGGCTACACACTCAAGTGTGATAGCCATTTCTGTGCATTTAAATAGTTTTGTTGATTGTATCTGCTTTATTTTCTGAAAAAAAAAACAAAAAAAATTACTTGTTTCCCACCTTTCTAAGCTAGTATAGTCCAGTGTTCAGGTTAGTGCTGAATTAAGGGCTGTGTTACAAGTTTCTGTGTTTGCCCATACTTTACTTGGATAGAAGGAAGTTTCTCTGTTCACTGTGAGAGAGGGAGCTTTAATCAGCCTATCTGTCCCTGGAGGAGTGGTTTCAGCCCAGAAATTAGTAGTTTATTGGCCATTTTGAGCTAATTTCTATCTCTTTCATTTCCCTGCTATAAAACCCGCATTTTCGAGGCTTTTGCGCAAGTATACAGCTCTGCAAGCTCCTGCCTGTTGCCCTTCAGAATTCTACAGCAGCAGAGAGACAAAAGAGAGACTTTGGAGTGATTAAGTATAATTTTTCTGCATTTTCTTTCTGCCTTTAGCTAATTCTGCCTAAAATGCCAATTTTCTAGAGTTTCTGTGATTTAAAAAGCTTGTTTCAGCTTCATATTGTACTTATTTTACTGCCTGCACTTTAACAAAGTTGTTTTTGTGTTTAAATTACCTGTTTAACTGTTGTAGGCTACACACTCAAGTGTGATAGCCATTTCTTAGCATTTAAAGTGTTTTTAATTGTATCTGCTTTATTTTCTGAAAAAAAAACAAAAAATATATTTGTTTTCCCATCCTTCTAAGCTAGTATAGTCCAGTTTTCAGGTTAGTGCTGAATTCAGGGCTATGTTACAAGTTTCTGTGTTTGCCCATACCTTACTTGGATAGAAGGAAGTTTCTCTGTTCACTGTGAGAGAGGGAGCTTTGAGCAGCCTATCTGTCCAGGGAGGAGTGATTTCAGCCCAGAAATTAGTAATTTATTGGCCATTTTGGGCTAATTTCTATCTCTTTCATTTCCCTGCTATTTCTGTCTTTCGGCTTTTCCCAGTTAGGGGTCGCCACAGCGGAACTCCGGTCCACTAATGATTGGCAAAAGAGTTTTATGTGCTGGCTTGCCGGGCCTAACACACAACCTTTAACGAAGGAATGCCCATTCATGCATGTCGCCACACAGAAGACGCTCTAACTGAGAATCGAACGGGCAACATCTAACTTTGAGGCGACAACGCTACCGCAGCACCACCACCGCAGTTCATTTCCCTGCTATAAACTCACATTTGCTTGGTTTTGCGTGCCGGGCAGTGCCAGTTTGCTTGGGTATAAATATTCCTCGCTCCCCAAAGTCTACTCTTCAAATTTTCCGTTGGAACTAGACAAACTTTCAACTTAAGCACTCAAACCATTCAGTTCTCATCCCAGCACTTACTCAAAACACATAGCAAGCACTAATAAACCTAAGCACTAGATGCCCCTATACTTTAGTGAAGGACAAGGCTCTCTAGTCAACTTTACCAGCCAATCAGTAAAACATTTCACTGTACTTATCCAGGCATGTCCAAAGGGCAGTTTCAGGTGTACTCTCCGGTCCAACTGGTGAATCTGGGCAATGTTACAGTTGCCTCATGTACACAGACATCCCTCTCCTCCTTTCACCAAACACTAATACATGTGAGAGGTGCAATTATACAGCCAAATTGGTGGCTAAGCTCTCTCAAACCAAGACTGGACCTGACAGTCAAGAGGAGAAGGGAATTACTTGCATCACACCTCCAGTCTCACATAGACCTATGAAACCAGCACTGGCAAAAACACACATAAATACATGAAAATATACTTGGAGGCTCTTAATAAAAATCTGGAAAAGCAACAGAGACCTCCAAAGCAGACATCCAAGCAACCTCCACCCCCCCAACACAAATTATGAAACACATGCTTCACAAAACCAGTGTGCCACGCAATCACAGCCCTTAAGGAAAAATAACATACCCAACACACTAGTAATCGGTGACTCTATAGTCAGGTACACTGATGTCCCATTCACTAGGCTGAACAAGGAGATGGTTGCTGTTAGCTGCCTGTCAGGTGCCAGGATCCACCACATAACACAAGCAGTCAGGTCACTCCAGAACAAATACAAATCTGACTCTGTCATTGTCCATGTTGGTGTGAATGACCTGAGCCATATCTCCCTGGACTACATGAAAAGAGACATGGAGGAGCACTCTGATCACGTAGCCCAGGCCAGTATGACTCTGTCCCTGAGAAGCATCCTGCCCTCACCAAGAATGATACCACGGTATAGAGAAAAAATTATCAATTTCAGCAATTGGCTAAGTTTCTGGTATCATTCAAAGGGGATCCAGTGTCTGTCAGCCTGGGATGACATGCTCGACAAGTCACACTGCTTCGCTAGAGATGGCTTGCACCTGTCACCCTTAGGCTTTTGAATATTGGCCAAGGCTCTTGTTACCCCCATAGTTCCTTTTCTAGGCAAGGCTCAAAAGACAAACCCACCACCATAAATAGCACAAGTAAGAAAAAATGACATAATGTTCAAATGCTTTAATGTGTATGTTTGGACTTGTTATTCTTGTAGTTCATATCACTCATACTTGTTTAGTGAGTTTATACTTGAAATGGGGATTTACTTTTGTGTACTTTTGTGTATTTTTACCCATTGCACTTTCACTTATTTTATTTTAATGTTTTAACCTTATTCTTGTTCTTGCAAGTGAATTGTGTATATTACTGAATGGGTGTATAACTAGGAAGAGGAAATGACAAATGCTTTGTGATCAGGAAATTAGGTCATTCGGATTGTACCAGGGGAGGGGCACAATTTGAATTTGAAATTGCCTTTATAACACAGGCTGGTTTCTTGTGTAGAACCATTTGTCTGAAGAAGTCTTTGTATGGTGAAAGGACGAAAAGCAGTATTTTTGTACCGTGTTGCTTAATGTTTTAATAAACTTCTGGCCCTGTTTGGTCTAGTTTGGTTTTAGTTCTACCTTTTGTCCACTATTTATATTTGGATGCTTGAACGTGGCAACTGTTTGGATAACCTTTGAATAAGAAAGGATTGATTTATTCCAGAGCTGCATAGCGGGATTTACCATTTTTCACCAGTGTGCGTCAACTTACCAGCACCATCCTGAATTGGAGAACTTTGTGAGTTTGTGTATGTGTTCCCAAGTTTGCTATTTGTCATGGATTCAGAAGTGGTGCAGGGAAGTCAACCGAATAATGACAACGCTAACAACTTACAGGTACTGTTTACTTTGATGGAGAAATTAACTAAAAAGGTAGAACTATTAACTGAGAGAGTTGATACTTTATCTGACAAGGGGTTAAGAGGGCTTTCTACTACTAACAACGGCCCTCGTAATACTAGTGAACTTTTAAATCCCCCATATCCCCTTACCCAGAATATAGACCTGTCAATGAATGACCCTAACCTGGACATGTCTATTCACTCGACCCCATTTGAGGGGTCTGGGATGCAACATTTAGACGGAAATAATATCCAAAGAACTGGTGATGAACAGCACCACGTGAGGCAACCTATTGCATTAAATCTAGATGAGTGGTTAGGAACTGTAGTGTCTTTTACTAATGACACCAATGACCAACGCCTTCAAATTAATGAACCTGAGGGGCAACTAGTAACTAACTTATTGAAAGAATTTGATGCTAAACTTTACAAATATAAGAAACTACAAGTTGAACTTGCTTACATTAAAGAATGTCTCAGTGAGAGAATTGTCCCAAAAGGACTGAGATCATGGCAGTATCCAACTGGCCTTGTGGGGGGGACTGACTTTCACAAGGACCTTATCTCTTTGTTTGATAAACATGGCTTTGAGCTATTGACTTTAATATCTACGCATTATCAGTTATGGGCTGATTCATTAGTGCAAGAACTTAATGCACTAGACTCAAAGCTAAAGTCAAGTCTGGATTTTTCTAGATATAAATTCGATTATGAGCGCTGTTTTACTAGCATTGACCAGCATCTTGCCAAACTTAAATCTACCAAAATTAAGAAACTAAACAGAGACAAAGAAGCTTACCGTTTGAATGCAGCTTATCCCCCCCCCCCAAATCTCAATCGGGGAATGATAATTCTATGGAGAACCGACATGATAACATCAAAGGGGATGATGTGAACCTTAATGAGAACAACGAGGTAACGGGTGAGCATACTCAGGGCAACCAGGCAATTCCTTCATCGGATACCAGGAACCGGAGTAGAGGGACTAAAGAGAAAGGGCAAAATTTTCCAACACCTGCCTCGAACTACAATTTGAGGCGAGGTCAACAGGTGAAGTATGCGAACTCATGGAAGAAATAATTTTTCCACCTTCAACAGACGCCCATGACGCTGACCCTGATCCAGGACTGGTTCCAGTACCTGAAATTGTCAAGAATTCAGAAGGTGACTTTTGTATTTATAACTTTTCCACTATTCAGGTTGACAAAATAATGGCTGATTTTCTTGCGAAGGGTCAAACATTTATACCTGCTACAAGAGCTAGTATTGCACACACTATGGTGGACGTAAAGTTATTCATGAGAAGACTCAATTTGCATTTTATATTTGGCCCTAGTAAAGCCTCACAAGGAGCACAAGATCCACTTTATGTGTCTAGTTGCTTTTGTTCACCAATGCACACATCATTAGCTTTGTTTGAAAAAATATGTGAATGGGACATTTTTAACTGTTTGAGTAATGTACAACCTAGTAACAATTCAATTACTAATAACATTACAAATGAAGAGAAACAATGTATAGAGTTGATCCAGACCACCAATGTTAGGGTTGTCCAACCAGATAAGGGAGGTGGTCTTGTTATATTTGATGTACCAGACTATAATAACAGGATTAAGCGGATCCTTAACACAAATACATATCAAAGTGTATCTAAAAATGAACTGAACGTAGCATACAACAGGATAAGAGCACTGATTGAGGAGCTTTTTGTAGAGGCTAGAATAGACAAAGACACTTATATTTTTCTGTTTATGGCATTTCCAAAGATCCCGACTGTTTTCGGGATCCCTAAGATCCACAAATCTATTTCGGACCCACCATTGAAAGCCTTGATAGATGCTAGAGGTAGTATAACTTACCCAATAGCTAAATTTATAGACTATCATTTAAAGAAATTTGTATGTCAGCTCCCACAGACATGTAAGGACTCCTGGGCGTTTTTGAGATCTATTAGCTCCATTCCATTCGACCAAGAGTTAAATTTCTTAACTATAGACGTTAAGGACTTATATTCATTGATACCACAAAGAACGGGGGTCGAATGGGTGAGGGAGTTATTACTCGAAATGGGGGCCACAACTGCGTTGGTTTCATTATTATGTGAACTACTTGAGGTTGTGTTGGATAACAACTACTTTACATTTGGTGCGGAATATTTTGTGCAGAAAATAGGTGTAGCGATGGGCTCTCCCTGTGGGGCCAGTTTCGCCAATTTGGTGAAGGCACACTGGGAGAGAACTTATGTACTTCACCACTTAGAGGTGGCCAGCAGCATCAGGTATTACACTCGATTTTTGGATGACATTTTTATATTGCTTAAGGGCAATTCTGAAGTTGCAGATGATTTACTCATCCATTTCAATGATAGCACCGCCTTTTTATCGTTTACACACAGTTTTCATACAAGTAGAATTGCATACCTTGATGTATACTTGGAAAAGGACTTGGAAACCAGTACCCTTGTATCAAGGATCTACAGGAAACCAACATACTCAAACTCCTTTTTACACTATTCTAGCTGCCATCCCGCGACTCAAAAGAGAGCTGTTGTGAAAGGTCAACTGGTGAGGGCAGCTAGAATGGTGTCCAGGGAAACCGACTTTGACCTCGAGTGTGAATTGTTGCGAGGTATGTTCCTGAGGAGGAAATATCCTCCTACTTTGGTGGATGCATTTATAAGGGAAGTATCACTGAAATGCATGAAAAATATATACATACCACTTTTGGGAGAAAATTTAAATAGTAGAAATAACGGAGGTGACACGTTAAGCGAACCACTTAATAGGGAGGAACATACTGATATTAACAGTTTTTGTTTTATTACAGCATTTAGTCTGGACGCTTACCAAATTTCAGACATTATTAATAAGAATTGGAAATTCTTATTAGATGAAGAGAGACTCCCAAGTGCACTACCAAACAGAGTTAAAATAGTATACAGGAAGGGAGCAAATACAAAGAGCATCTTGCAAACAAGCAAAATGAATAATTGTAGGCCATCTATGTTAGGCATGAATAAATGCAATATGTGTAGGTATTGTACTCATATGGACACAGGCAAACATTTTACACTGAGAAATAGGCAATACATCAGCCAAGGTAAATTCAATTGTAATTCAAAGAATGTGGTATATGTAGCTATTTGTAAAGCATGCCCCTCATTCTATATTGGTAAAACTGAGAGGAGACTGAGGGAAAGGGTGTATGAACACCTATACAGCATGCGAACTGGAAACATGACCAATGCTTTAGCTAGACACACAGCGACATTTTCGAATCATACCTTTGGCTTTAGAGTAATAGGTGAATGTGTCCACAATGATAGAGGGGGACCGACCCCCCTGCTTCTAGAGAGACTAGAATTGTTGTGGCAACTTCGTACAAGAGCCTGCTCAGTACCAGGGCTTAATGAGCAATATTCTATTTCTAGTATTTTGAAATTGAAAGCATTGAATAGATAGGCTATTTTACTTCTGACACTTATTGTGAAATATGCAGACTTGGTAGAGCATACAACGTTTGAATATGCACTTCATTTTCAATTTTCAACATACATACATAATATATACTTGTGACATTTATATTACTACTTCACCATTTTATTTTTAGCATATTTTGTTATAAAATGTTTATTTCAAGTCTTACTTTTTATTGTTTCATGATTGACTGGTTCTCATACATCATAGTACTAAATTCTGTTAGAAGTCAACAGAAAGCAGAGTTACTCATCATTATGTCATCAATATGTTGTAATATGTCCCCCCCCCTCCTTACTACATAATGACATAATGTTCAAATGCTTTAATGTGTATGTTTGGACTTGTTATTCTTGTAGTTCATATCACTCATACTTGTTTAGTGAGTTTATACCTGAAATGGGGATTTACTTTTGTGTACTTTTGTGTATTTTTACCCATTGCACTTTCACTTATTTTATTTTAATGTTTTAACCTTATTCTTGTTCTTGCAAGTGAATTGTGTATATTACTGAATGGGTGTATAACTAGGAAGAGGAAATGACAAATGCTTTGTGATCAGGAAATTAGGTAATTCGGATTATACCAGGGGAGGGGCACAATTTGAATTTGAAATTGCCTTTATAACACAGGCTGGTTTCTTGTGTAGAACCATTTGTCTGAAGAAGTCTTTGTATGGTGAAAGGACGAAAAGCAGTATTTTTGTACCGTGTTGCTTAATGTTTTAATAAACTTCTGGCCCTGTTTGGTCCAGTTTGGTTTTAGTTCTACCTTTTGTCCACTATTTATATTTGGATGCTTGAACGTGGCAACTGTTTGGATAACCTTTGAATAAGAAAGGATTGATTTATTCCAGAGCTGCATAGCGGGATTTACCATTTTTCACCAGTGTGCGTCAACTTACCAGCACCATCCTGAATTGGAGAACTCTTTAAGAAAAAACTTAGGGTAATGCTACTCAATGGCAGAAGTCTAAACCTCAAAATGCATGCACTCGAGGCACTCCTCAGTATTTAGAAAATTGATATATGTGAAGTAACAGACACCTGGTTTAAGGCTCCATAGAGCACCCCAGCACTACCAGGCTACAACTCATACCATACATTTCAGCCACAAAACCCGAACCAAAATACAAAAGGCAGGGGAGTATCCATATTCATCAAGAATACCCACAACTTCAGGTTAGTGGCACAGCACAATGCTTCAGAGATCATCCACGTGCAACTAACAATGGGCAAAACTGCTATTCAAATTATAGCTTGCTACAGATCACCCACCATGTCCCAGGATCCCCAATCCGCATTCCTGGAAACATTGGGAAACATAAAGGTCCTACCAAACACACTGATATTGGGTGATTTCAATTACCCCAAATATTAACTGGGAGAACTACTCAAGTACAAACTCCCTTGACCAACATTTCCTAGAATTTATAAACTCAAACACCCTGGATCAACTGGTCAACACCCTCACCAGATGTGACAACATATTGGACTTGGTCATCACAACCATGGACGACTGGTGTTCCACACTGGAGGTCAACCCCTCGCTTGTTAGATCTGACCATAAACTAATCACTCTGGATATCCACATTCCGCCACCACCCCTGGTCAAAGAAACCACCGTAAAAAATGTTTCAAAAAGCAAACTTTACATTACTTAAGACCAAGGTGGGAAGTTTCAAAGCCCCCATGCTAAAGGATAATGCTGTCCAAGCTGCAAAATCCTTTACTAATGCACTCTACGGGCACCTACAAAAATGCATGGATTGTGCTATCCCAAACAAAACCAAGACTCACTCCTCCAAGAAAAGGAAACTAGTCTGGTGGACCCCTGCCATAAACAACCTATACAGTAGAAGTAGGAAACTAGTACAGAAAAGAGTAAAATCCCAAGAAGGGAAAACAACCCTGATTAGTATCAGCAAGAAACTACGTTCCCTTATAAAATCATCCAAGGCTAGCTTTGAAAGAAAAATTGCCATGGACTCCAAAGATAACCACAAGACATTCTTTAGCTATGTCAAGAATCTAAGTGTCAATTTTCAGATCTGCTCAGAATGGGTGCAGAGTGGCACAAAATACACTGAACCGACCAATATAGCCAACATCCTGGCAGACAGGTTCAGTGCAAACTTCACCCCCCTCTCACCCCCAAAAGGGCCCATAACTATACCAGAGGAATGTAATGCCACTGAAATCACAGACACTCAGGTTAAAGCAGCCCATTGCAAAGCCAAAAACACAGCATCAATGGGAGCTGACAGTGTCCCAGGCTGCGTCCTTATCAAGCTCAAAGATGAACTAATCCCTCACTTAAGCACACTGTTTAACTCAGCCTTTCCACAGGCTATGTGCCCACAGAGTGGGGAACCGCAATGGTTATTTCACTCCACAAAGGTGGAGCCACAACGGACCCCGGAGACTATCACCCTATAAGCCTGACTAGCTTGGTCTGCAAAGGTATGGAGTGCATCATCATGGATCTCATTAACAGAGACATTGGGAATATCCAAACACTGGACCCTACCCAGTTTGGCTTTGTTAAGGGCAGATCATGCCTCCTAAACCTGGTGGACTTCTTTGAGACTGTTGCCAAGGCTATAGATGAGGGAAAGGTGGTCCACACAGCCTACCTATACATTGCAAAGGCCTTCGACACCATTCCCCATTCAGGTATTATAGACAAGCTCACCAGCCTGAACATAAACCCCTGTGTCACGAGATGGGTTGCCGACTGGCTCATTCACAGAACCCAGATGGTAAGACTTGCAGGAGCTAGGTCTGACACTAAACCGGTTACAAATGGCATTCCCCTGGGCTCAGTCCTAAGACCCCTCCTGTTTGGCATATACTTCTCAGAGGTACAGGCAAGCACAGGAGGACTATGGCTGACCAAGTTCACAGACGATTGCAAACTAGGGGCTATAATTGACTCTCCGGCTGACAAAAATATCCTTCAAAAGGGTCTCACTGAGACAGATACCTGGTGTCAAAACCATGGCCTCAAGCTAAATGCCAAAAAGTGTATAGTCATCCCCTTTGGAAAAAACAAAGTACCCACAAACTACCACATAGGTGGTAGCCCCCTAAATACGGAAGATGTAATAAGGTATATGGGGACCCAAGTAGATAGTAACCTCTCCTTTGATAATCACATTGCCAAAGTGGTTATAAAATCCTTCTATGTGGGCCACCTAATCACAAAAGGGTTTGCATCCAGATTGAAAGAGGTCATTAGGCCCCTCTACGCATCACTCATCAGACCCATCATAGAGTACAATGCCCCATTTGGGATGTACCTTACAAGACACCTGCAACAACTGGAAAGACCACAGAAGTACCTCACCAAGAGGATCACTGGCCTCAAGCAGATGCCCTATGCAGCTTGACTGATGAAACTCCAGCTGTACTCAGTTGCATACCGCCTACTCAGAGATGATCTCCGCCTGACATGCAAGGCCATGTCTAACCCAGAATTGATGGACATGCCCCACCTAAAGAAAAACATATCCCCTCGAGCCACACGCTCCAGGGATCTAAATTTCACCACAACAATAAATAGTATGTGCTGGAGAGATAGATTCCTGTCCCAGAGACTTCCCATGCTCTGGGACAAGATTCCAATCTACATTACGCAGAGCTCCTCGCTAACCCTTTGCAAGAAAAACCTTGACAAGTGGATGGGAAACAGAAAGTTTACCCCAGGGATCACTTCAATGTTTCTGCTAGACAAAGGCACAGGGAACTAATCTAAGGGGGTGGCAAAAGCCAACACATTCTGGCTAGGCTTATAAATACCTTCGGGCAGATAGCCTAGTACCTACCTATGAACCTATGAACAAGCAATGCAATTGCTGTCTCACTTTTAGAGCCATCAATTTTTAAAATAACGGAAACTTTCATGCTTACTTCTTTAAGCGTGCCTTGTTATTAGGAACAGTTCTCATTTTGATTTTTTAGAAATCCATATTCTATGTTGAAAGGGTCCATCACACATTCAGTGTTAAGAAATTCTTTAACTAATAAGCAATACCATGGTAATAATGATGTTTCATCGAAAGAACTTTTATCAGTGTAAAGTAAGCTAACATATGCTAAACATTTTATGAGTTTCCTAGGTGAAGTTGTTATTTGTATTGTATTTGTACATATCATGAGAGATTGTGTTTCACAGTCTGGAGAAAGATGGAAGGTTGAGAGCAGTGCTTTGAAGGTAAATTCACTGCCCTATTTTAGATTTGACAAAAAAATGAGAATTGAAGAGGCCACTCAGGAGTTTGTGGCACTCCGTTATTGCGACCTCAAAACTGGTAACTAACATGGAATTTGGTATGGTTGATGATCTGCAGTTTTTCAACAGCCACAGTCATAAACAAAATGCAGTAGTAAAATGAAAAGTAAAAACAATGACAGGTTGAACAGGTATGATATTATGGACAGTATTATTTTGCCACTAGCATTTGACAGTTAATTTGGAACTGAACATTTCTACGAAGGGACATCTGAAAGCTTTAATTTACTGGACAAATGTATGACTGAGACTGAAAAAAAGAAATACTGTACACCATGGGAAGACTATTTATCTCAGAGTTTAGGACTATAACCAAAACTAAAATATTCAATGTAGGCTTCAGATAGATGAGTAGAAGCTAAAAGGTTTTTTTTCTGTCACTATGAAGTAAAGTACAAGAAACATGAAAAATATGTGATATAAGGATTGTATAATCTCTGGATTGGGAACTGGGGGTAACAATGGATGTTAAGTATGGTGAAATTCCACACATTTCAAATTCAATGATTATGAATGTTAGGAAAGGATTTCTTTTGTACTGTGGTCAACCTAAAGGAAGTTATTCCTTTGGGGATGAAAATCATTTAAAACAAAACTGAGGTCAGTGTGGGGAGACGAGACATTTAACAAAAAAATGTAAGCTGGTTTGTAGAAAATGTACAGAATGTTCATAGGTTCATAGGTTGGTACTAGGCTATCGACCCTAAGGCCTATACAAGCCTAGCCATAACAATTCCCTGGCTATTTCTTCCCACACTATTTACTTCCCTGGACACCTGTCTAGCAGGGCGACTGATGTGATCCCTGGGGTGAATTTCATTTCTCCCATCCAATCATCAAGGTTCTTTTTGAAGAGGGCACTCTGCTTGACATGTATGGGCAGTCTATTCCAGAGTCTGGGGAGTCTCTGGGTCAGGAACCTATCCCTACAGCATGTTTTGTTTATAGTGATGACAAGGTTTAGATCCCTGGAGCGTGTGGCTCTGAGGGATTGGGATTTCTTTAAGTGTAGCATGTCCAACAGCTCTGGGTTTGACATGGCCTTGTATGTTAAGCAAAGATCGCTTTGAAGTAGACGATATGCGACAGAGTATAGCTGGAGTTGTTTAAGGCGGTCAGCATAGGGCATCTGCTTTAGGCCTGTGATTCTTTTAGTGAGGTATTTCTGCTGCCTTTTTAATTGTTGCAGATGTCTTGAGAGGTACATACCAAATGGGGCATTGGATTCTATAATGTGTCTAATGAGGGATGAGTACAGTGGGACAATGACCTCCTTTTTTGGCAGGGCATAACTAGAGTTATTCAAAGTATCTCAAAGTGTGTAAAAGTGCTTACAGTGTGTGCTTATTACTGTGCATGTATTCCAAAAAGTTTATTTGTGTGCAAAGTGCAAATATTTTGTGAAGTACAGTGAAAGTACAGCCATTTCGAAAAGTTTCTTGTGCTGGGTGTGTCTATTTGAAAAGTGCTGCCATTACAGAGTTTTTCTTGCACTGTAAAGAATCATCTAGCAAAGTACCACCATTTTGGGGAAGTTTCAATGTGCTGTGCACTGTTTATTTACAAAGTACAATTACATCAAAATGTTTCTTACTCTGAACTTCTTTTGCCCAGTTCATTCACACCGTGCAGTAATTTTGAAATGTTTCATATACTGATAAGAAGTGATTTCTTGCAGTAATTTCAAGAGTATTACAGTGCCCGAGAGACTTATTTTGAAAAGTTCAGTTATTCAGAGGCTTGTTGTGCTATTGGGCAAAGTTACAAATGCTGGCATAAATTTCTGGCATATGTGTATGTGTATGTGTATGTATTCATGCATATTTGCAAAACCCTTCACTGATATGTATTAATACGGCAGACAAATTTTGAAAGTCCTCACCACTTGTGTTTGATAATAATATTGCAGAGAACTGGAGAATATTTGAGCAAGAGTATGATATTTTTATACAAAAAGCTTATTCTGACAATGATGCATGCACCAGGGCATTCATTTTGCTAAACATAGCTGGGTCAGAGGCCACTGAAAGAGAGTTTTACCTGTGTGGCCAAAATTAATTTGTGTATGCACTAGCAGTATATGAGGGAGAAGGTGAAAATCATCATATTGTTGTATAGGCTGAATCAAGGGAAGACCCTGAGTGTATGAAGCGCAAATTCAGAGAGATGTGTAACCCCAAGCAAATATTACATTAGAGAGGCATTTGTTTTACACAAGAAAACAGAAAGCAGGGGAAATTTTTGCAGCTTATATTACTCACCTGAGCAACAAAGCTAAACTGTGTTGGTTTGGTGACTTAAAAGATGAGTTGATAAAGGTCAGGCTTGTGTGTGGTATTAATAGTGCTGCTGTGAGAAAGACTTTGCTTTGTGACAGTGATTTAGCATTGAGTAAAGCCACTGAGATTTGTCAAATCCATGGAGTTACAGAAAGGCACACAAGTATGCTTGCAGGTGATAAGAGCATGGTTTCAGAAGGTTCTAGAGGAAATGTAGACAGAATGCAGCATGTGGCAAACAGAAGCAGGCCTAAGCACATGGCAGCCAGAGCCTTTGCTGGTTCACTAGGGAAAACACATTGTTTTTCAGCAAGTTCTAAGAGAGGAGCATGCTCAGTATAGTACCAGCGTGAGTCAGCAAAACCCAAATCCAGCTTTATTGTTAACTGTCACAATTGTGGTGCCAATCATGAGTCTAAAAGAGAGAAATGCTGAGCATTTGATCAGCAATGCCACAAGTGTAAAAAATGGAACCGTTTTCAAAAGTTTTACAAATCAAGTAAGCCTCATACAGTTATAACGAAGGGTAACTCAAAAAAGCAACTCGATCAATTAGAATTGCAACAGTCTACTTTCTTTGTAGATGGTGTATCAGTAATTGGTGAAAAGATTGAAGCAGTGAATTTGCTGGCAAAGAACAAAGTGTTTTGCACTGTCTGGATCAATGGTAAATTCACCGAACTCAGAGTAGACATTGGTTCAAAGTGTAATGTTACATCAGTGGACACATTTGCTAAGGTGAGAACTAACAAACAACTCAATGTGGCCAGTAGTGCAAAACCTATTGGTTATGGAGGTGAAGAAATTCAAATTGAAGGCTCAGTAGTGCTTTCATGTTGTTTGGCTAAGAACTGTTACAGCTTGTTATTCTATGCAGTCTGAAGACCTGTGCAGTCATTATTGGGTCTCAGAGACAGTCTGAGAATTAACCTGCTTTCTTTTACCAAAGAAGTTCATCATATAAGCGCATATCCTAGTTCCAATTTTTCTGAAGCCATTTTCTCAGAGTTTGCTGATGTTTTTGATGACAAGTTGGGCAAACTTCCAGTTGTGTATTCTGTGAAGTTAGATCCAGAGGTCAGTCCAGTAGTTAGACCATAGGTTCATAGGTTGGTACTAGGCTATCGGCACTAGGGCCTATACAAGCCTAGCCATGACAATTCCTTGGCTATTTCTTCCCAGAATATTTACTTCCCTAGTCCCCTGTCTAGCAGGTGACTGCCGTGATCCCCGGGGTAAATTTCCTATCTCCCATCCAATCATCAAGGTTCCTTTTGAAGAGGACCAAAAAGGCGCTCAGTTTGATATGTATGGGCAGTCTGTTACAGAGTATGAGGAGCCCCTGGGTCAGGAACCTATCCCTCCAGCATGTTTTGTTCATTGTGATGACCAGGTTTAGATCACTGGAGTGTGTGGCTCTGGGGGATTGGGATTTCTTTAAGTGTAGCATGTCCAACAGCACTGGGTTTGGCATGGCCTTGTATCTTAAGCCGAGATCGCCCCTGAGTAGGCGATATGCGACAGAGTATAGCTGGAGTTTTTTTATATGGTCAGCATATGGTATCTGCTTTAGGCCTGTGATTCTTTTAGTGAGGTATTTCTGTGGTCTTTCCAGTTGTTGCAGATGTCTTGTGAGGTACATACCAAATGGGGTGTTGTACTCTATAATGGGTCTAATGAGGGATGAGTACAGTGGGACAATGACCTCCTTTTTTCTGGATTAAAAGCCCTTAGTGATGAGGTGTGCCACATAGAAGAATTTCCTGATTGTTGTGGTTATGTGGTTATCGAAGGTGAGACCACTGTCCACCTGTGTCCCTAAGTCCCTTATCACACTTTCAGTGTTTAGTGTACTGACACTTACATGGTAATTCATGGGTACATGTTTTTTCCCAAAGGGGATAACTATACATTTCTTGGCATTGAGTTTGAGCCCATGGCTCTGGCACTAAGCATCTGTTTCTGTAAGGCCTTTTTGTAGAATATCCACATCATTTGGGGATTCTATAATGGCTCCCAGTTTGCAGTCATCTGCGAACTTTGTTAGGCAGAGTCCCTTAGTGCCGGCCTGTACTTCAGAGAAGTAGATGCCAAACAAGAGTGGTCCCAGGACTGAACCCTGAGGTACTCCACTTGTCACTTGTCTGCAGCTGGATTTTGAGATGGATACTTTTACAGTGTGGGTTCTGTCAGTAAACCAGTTGGCAACCCATTGAGTGATGTAGGGATTAATGCCCAGATCAGTACATTTATCTATGATTCCAGAGTGTGGGATGGTGTTGAAGGCCTTGGCGAGGTCCAGATAGGCTGTGTGGACTGCCTTACCCTCATCTACAGCTTTGGAGACTGAATCAAAGAAGTCAATCAGGTTGAGGAGAAAAGATCGGCCATTTACGAAACCAAACTGGGTGGGGCCCAGTGTTTGAAGGTTGCCAATGTCTTTGTTTTTAAGTTCCATGATAATGCATTCCATGGCTTTGCAAATCAGGCTCGTCAGAATGATGGGATGATACTTCCCGGGATCCAAGGTGGATCCCCCCTTGTGGAGTGGGATAACTGTAGTTGTGCGCCACTCATTGGGCACAAAGCCTGAGCTGAGGCTATGATTAAACATGACACTTAGGTAAGGTGCCAGTTCATTTTGTAGTTCATGTAGTACACAGCTCGGGATGTCATCTGGTCCCATGGATGTTGTATTCTTAGCTTTGAAGAGTGCATTTTTCCTGTGTGGCAATGATTACCAGAATTTGGCAATCTTTTGGTATTGAGATGGGTCCTTTAGGGGGTGAGAGGGGGTGAAGTTGGCACTGAATCAATCTGCCAGGATATTGGCAATATCCTTGGGATCAGTATATTTAATGCTATTCTGTTGTAGCTCAGAGCAGATCTGAGCATTGCCATTTATATTCTTGACATAACTATAGAATGTCTTGTGGTTTTCCTTGGAATCTTTGGCAATTTTATTTTCATAACTAGCTTTGGAGGATTTTAAGAGGGATCTCAGCTCCTTAATGAGGCTAGTAAGGGAGTTTTTTGCATCCTGGGATTTTACTCTTTTCTGCAACAGTTTCTTCCTTCTGTTGTATAGTTTGTTTATGGCAGGAGACCAACAGATTGTGTTCTTTTTTTTGGAGGAGACTGTCTTGGTTCTGTTTGGAATGGCATGATTCATGCACAAGTGGATGTGCTCGTACAGTGCCTTAGTGTAGGATTTAGCGGTTGAACTTTCAGTTCCTGTCTGCATGGGTGTCATGAAGCTTTTCACTTCTGATTTGAGTAGCATTTAGTTGGCTTTGGAAAATTTTTTTATGGAGGTTTCCCTACTGTGGGGTGGGGGTGGGATGTGGACATCAAGGGTGATTAGCTTATGGTCAGACCTTACTAACGAGGGGGTGACCACTGGTGTGGAGCATCGATCTCCCATGTTGGTATTGATCAGGTGTAGGATATTTGAGCCCCTGGTGGGACTATGCATTAGTTGGTCCAGGGTGTTGGAATTTATGAATTCCAAGAACAGTTGGGCAAAGGTGTTGGCACCTGAGTAGTTTTCCCAATTAATGGCAGGGTAGTTGAAATCACCCAGTATTAGGGTGTTTGGTTGTATCTTAATATTATCTAGTATGTTTAGAAAGGTGTACAGAGAATCTTGGGGCATGGGGGGGGGGATCTGTAGCAAGCTACAGTTTGGATTGCAATCTTATCTAGTGTTAGTTGCACCTGTAGAATTTCAGATGCATCGTGTTGGGCAACTAGCCTGGAGGTGTGAATATCCTTGGGTGAATATGGACACTTCTCCGCCTTTAGTGCTTTGGTCCTGGTTTTGTGGCTGAAAAGTGTGGTAAGAGTTGTAGCATGGTATTGCAGGGGTGCTCTCTGGAGCCTTGAACCAGGTCTCAGTTACTGCACAGATATCGATGTTCTCCATTTTCAGGAGTGCCTCGAGAGAGTGCATTCTGAGGTTTAGACTTATAACGTTGAGTAGTATTACCTTCAAATTTTGCATGCTTATATCTGTTAAGGTGGTGGTTTTGTCCTTTGAGCCTTGCCTAAAAAAGGCACTATAGGGATGGCATGAGCCTTAGCCAGTAACCTGAATCCCAAGGGCATCAGGTGCAGACCATCTCTGGCAAAGCATCATGGTTTGTTGATCATGTCATTCCAGGCAGACAGATACTGGATCCCCTTTGAATGACACCAGAAACTTAGCCAATTATTGAAGTCAATCATTTTGTACTTATACTGTGGTATCATTTTGGGCAAAGGCAGGATGCTACTCAGGGCTAGGATCATACCTGCCTGGGCCACATGATCTGAGAGCTCTTCCATGTCTCTTTTCATGTAGTCCAGGGAGGTATGTCTCAAGTAAGTCACTCCAACATGGACAATGACAGAGTCGTATTTGTACTTGTTGTGGAGTGACTTGAGTGCATGCGTTATATGGCGAATCCTGACACCCAACAGGCAGCTGATAGTAATTTTCAAGTTGTTCAGCCTGGTGAGTGGGACATCAGTGTGACTGACTACAGAGGCACCTATGACTAAAGTGTTGGATACATTGTCTTGGTTTAGGGGACGTTGTTTGTTGGCACACTGGAGTTTGAGCTATGCGTCACTTTGGTTGTGATTGGTGTTTGTTTGCGTTTCAGCTTCAGAGGTCCTTGTTGCTTGGGCAGGTTAATGTTAAGGGCCTCCGTATAAGTGGGTTTAGTGTTACTATGTGTGGATGTTAGTACTGTGAGTTTTGAAGGGCTATATGTTGCTTGAGGTGTAGTGCAGGTGTTAACCTTCTCCTCTTGACTGACTAGCACAATCTTGGCTGGAGAGAGCTTTGCTTCCAGTTTGGCTATGTAAGTGCATCTCTTTCAGGTTGTAGTGTTGGATGGTAGGAAGAAAGGGTTGACTGTGTACATGCGGCAATTGCTGCATTGCCCCAGCATGCCCAGATTCACCAGATGGACAGGAGAAATCACCGGAAGCTGACCCTTGGACATGCCTAGTTCAGTGTTTCTTTTGTAAAGTACAAGAGCTGTTTTCCCTTACCTTGGCAAGGTACTTTGCAGTTATAGGCTGTTTAGTGCCTCCAATTAATTTCTCCTTATTAACAAGGAGAATTGAGTGCTTGTATTAGTTTAAGGCTTCCTAATGCTTTCCAGCAGGTTTTAGAGCAAGTGCTAGTCACAGGGATTCAGATTTTAGTGCTATTACTGAGAAACCAGCTAGTTCTAAGGGAAAATTTGAAGAGAAGACTTTCTGGCACCGGGAATAGTTTAAAGTGCTAAACTAATAAGCTAATAAAAGTGCAGGAGAGCAGAGAACTAGCAGATCTGAGGGAATAAATTGAAGAGCACTGCTCAGAAGCTTACAAAAGTCCTGGATACAGCAAATCTGTATCTGGGCTACACTAGTTCAAGGAAAGGTAGGAAGCAGTTTTTTTTTTTTTTTTTTAGTAGAACGTGAAGAGGCAGAAGACAATGAGATAATTCAATATGCAAAAGCTAAAGGGGTAGACCTTTGCTAAGTTCTCACTATTAACAGTAGAATGAGCTGATGTAATGTGACTGGGGAGGAGTGTCCAGTATCAACTTTATACCAGAGGCAGTCAACTCAAAGCCACCATGACATAAGACCACAAGAACAAGGTGGGTGGGTGAGAAAAACAGTTGTACAGATTATAGAGATATTAAATCAAAAGTGCAGACGTAAAATGAGAATAAACTCATATCTTTTTTGAATATCACAGCAGGCAGTTAGTCATTCTCTCAGCAACAGCTTGAGTAACAGGTATATTTGATTTAAGGGACAGAAAGCAGAAAACAGACCTATTATCCAGACAATACAGTTGCAGGAATGTCCTGCCCAGATGAAACCAGTTCTATTCACCTTCTCTCACTAAGTAAGCAGATAGGCCTCTAGACAAAGGATTTCTCTACAAACTGAGGTCAACACTAACAGATATTAACTCTATCTCACAACAAAAAGGACAGTAAAAAACAGTTGTACAGATTACAGAGATATTAAATCAAAAGTGCAGATGAAAAATGAGAATAAACTCTTATCTTTTTTGAATATCACAGTAAGCAGTTAGTCAGTCTCTCAGCAATAGCTTGAGTAACAGGTATATCTGATTTCGATATCTGACCAGCAAGAAAAGTTCCAATAGCTATGCAAGATAAAGTCAAAGCTCAGTTGGATAAGATTGTGCAGCAAGGTGTAATGTGTCCAGTTACAGAACCAATTGAATGGGTGTCGTCCATGGTAGCAGCCCACAAGAAAGGCTCAGATAAAACCAAAATATGTATTGACCCAGGAGTTTTGAACAAAGCATTAAAGAGACTGCATCATCCAATCTGTACAGTCGAAGAGGTCACAGCTGTAATACTGAATGCCACTGTTTTTTCTGTCTTGGATGCAAAAAGTTAATTTTGGCAAGTGATGCTTGATCGCAAATCCTCGTTACTGAGCACTTTTGGTACCTTATTTAGACAATATAAATACCTGAGAATGCCGTTTGGAATAAATTCTGCAAGTGAAGTCTTCCAAAGTGCAATGGAGCTAATTTTTTCAGGTTATCCTTATGTCATTATAGTAGATTATTTATTGGTTGGAGGCAATGGTGAAGCAGAGCATGACAGAAACCTTACGAGAGTTCTAGACAGAGCATGTGAAGTGAAGTTATACATATACTATACATGCCCAAGGGTAAATTGCATGAGTGTTGGTAACACACTAAATATGTCATCCTTAAATTTTCAGTGTCTATGTATTAGTTTCCCCTGAAGTGTTTGGCAGTGCTCTGTACAGACTCAGACACCTTGAGTGACATTTTTCCTGTAAAAGGAATATATAAGGAAACAGCTCCAGTACTTAGTAATAATGACCATCCTGAGGCAGTGTAGCAACTGCCTCATGTACACAGATAACCCTCTCCTTTTACCTCTCAACACTCAGACTTGTGAGAGATGCACTTATATATCCAAATTGGAAGCCATGCACTCTTAAGCCAAGACCAGAATAGCTGGTCAAGAGGAGAAGGTCATCACCTGTACCACACACATGCAACACATAGCCCTCCAGAACACCCACCATCACAGCTCTCACATAAAAACACAAACCACACACAAAGCTTCGCGGAGGCTTTCAATACAAATCTATCCAAACAGCAGAGATGTCCAAGGCAGAAATGCACTCAACCACCACAACACAGCACAAAGCACAAGACACATAGCTCACCTACACAGTGTGCCCCTCAACCTAAGCCCCTAAGGCAAAACAGCTTGCCCAATACACTAATCATAGGTGACTCGATAGTGAGGCATACTGATGTCCCACTCACTAGGCTGAATAACAGTCAGCTGTCTATAACGTGCCAGAATCTGACACATAACACATGGACTCAGGTCACTCCACAACAAGTACAAGTATGACTCTATCACGGTCCATGTGGGTGTGAATGACATGAGATGCACCTCCCTGGACTACATGATAAGAGACATGGAGGACCTCTCGGATTATGTGGCCCAGGCAGGTATGACCCTAGCTTTGAGCAGCATCCTACTGTCACTCAGAATGATACCATTACAAGTAGAAAATGATTGACTTCAACAATTGGCTAAGTTTCTGGTGTCATTCTAAGGGGATCCAGTATCTGTCTGCTTGGGATGACATGATTGACAGACCTCAATGCTTTGCCAGAGATAGCCTGCATCTGTCAACCCTGGGTTTCTGGATACTGGTTAAGACTCTTAATGTTCCAAAGACCAAATTACCACCGTAACAGCTATAAATAAATGCAATCTGAGAGTCATGCTGATCAATGCTAGAAGTCTAAATCTCAAGATGCACTTGCTCGAAACACTCCTCAAAATGAAAACATCGACATCTGTGCTGTAACAGAGACCTGGTTTAAAGCAGCAGAAAGCATGTCTGTGCTACCAGGCTATAACGCACTCCACACCTTTCGGCCTCAGAACATGAGTCGAAGCTCCAAAGGTGGTGGTGTCTCCATATTCATAAAGAATATGCACACCTCCAGACTAGTAGCCCAGCATAATGCATCTAAGATACTTCAGGTACAACTAACACTGGGTAAGATGGTGATTCAGGTTGTAGCCTGCTATAGGTCCCCAACCATGTCCCACGACTCTCACTCCAAATTCCTAAGCACCCTGGAATCTATTAGGGTCCAACCCAACACTCTCATACTATGTGATTTCAACTACCCCTCCATCAACTGGGAAAACTACTCATGCACCAATACACTGGCCCAAAGCTTCCTGGAATTCATCAGTTCCAATGCCCTGGACCAGCTCATTCTTACCCCCACTAGAGGAAGCAACATCCTTGACCTGGTTATTACTAACATGGGCAACTGTTGCTCTACACCAATAGTCAATTCCCCCTGGTTAGATCTGACCACAAACTAATCACCATGGAAATCCACATCTACATCTCACCCACACCCCTGCAAAGGTAACCACCATAAAAAACTTCTCCAAAGCTGACTTTGGGCTCCTAAATACAGAGGTGGCTAACTTCATGACACCCATGTCAATGGAAAATAGATGCATGACTGCCGAATCATACACCAATGCACTGTACGAACACGTAAATAAATGCATGGAACTAGCCATACCCAAAAGTACCAAGATGCTCTCCTCCAAAACAAGGAAGCCAATCTGGTAGTCTCCTGCCATTAATAAACTCTACAACAGAAGGAAGAAACTGTTGCAGAAAAAGGTGCCAAGACTGAAAAAACTCCCTTATTAGCCTCAGCAAAAAGTTGAGGTCCCTCATCAAAACCTCTGAAGCCAGCTATGAAGGCAGAATTGTGGCAGACACTAAAAACAACCACAAAGCATTCTATAGTTATATCAAGAATCTCCACGGCAATACCTAGGTTTGCTCTGAGTTATTGCACAATGGTACCTCCTTTACTGAGCCAACAGATATTGCCAACATACTGGCTGACAAATTCAGTGCAAACTTTACCTGTCGCTCCCTCCCTAAAGAACCAATCACAATACCGGAGGAATGCCAGGCACCCAGCATTACTGCAGCACAGGTTAAAGCTGCATTGTCCAAGGCCAAGAATACAGTTTCCGTGGGACCCGACAGTATCCCTGGATGTGCTCTGCATAAACTACAAAGTGAACTGGCACCACATCTGTGTGCCCTGTTCAGTCAGCCTCACTTCAGGCTTTGTCCCTACCAAATGGCACACTGCTACAGTCATCCCTCTCCATAAAGGGGGATCAACTACAGACCATGGGAATTATCATCCCATTAGCCTGATGAGTCTGATATGTAAGGCTATGGAGTGCATCATCATGGGCCTAATTAACAAAGATATAGGGAATCTCAAAACTCTAGATCCCACACAATTTGGTTTTGTGAAAGGTAGAGCATGCCTGCTCAACCTGGTTGACTTCTATGAGTCAGTCACCAGAGCTGTGGATGAGGGCTAGGCAGTTCATACAGCCTGCCTCAATCTGGCCAAGGCTTTTGATACCATTCCCCACTCAGGAATTATTGATAAACTCACCAAACTAGGCATCAACCCCTATATCACTTGGTGGGTTGCAAAATGGCTCACAGCTAGAACCCACAGTGTGAAAGCAGCAGACTCCAAGTCAGACTGCCAACCAGTCACAAGTGGAGTCCCTCAGGGATAGGTCCTGGGTCTTTTTCTGTTTGGCATTTACTTCTCAGAAGCCCAGGCCAACACAGAGGGACTATGGATGACCAAGTTCACAGATGACTGCATGCTGGGAGCCATTATTAACTTCCCAGGTGATGTAGACATCCTACAGAAAGGCCTCACTGAGACCAATGACTGATGTCGAAACCATGGCCTTAAGCTTAATGCCAAAAAATGTGTCATCATCCCCTTTGGGAAAAACTTAGTTTCCACTAATTACCACATTGATGGGAGCCCACTGAACACTGAAGGTGTTATAAAAGGTTGACAGCAACCTTTCCTTTGATCAGCACACTGCCATTGTGGTCAGAAAGTCCTTCTATGTGGCACATCTCATTACCAAGGGTTTTGCATCCAGGAAGAAAGAGGTCATCATCTCTCTCTACTCTTCCCTTACTACACCAATCATTGAGTATAATGCCCCATTTGGCATGTGCCTCATTAGACACATGCAACAGCTGGAAAGGCCACAAAAGTACCTCACAAAGAGGATCCTAGGCCTTAAACACATGTCCTACATGGACAGACTAAAAAAACTCCAGTTATTCTCTGTCTCATATCATCTACTAAGAGGCAATCTCTGCTTGAGTTACAAAGCCATATCTGACCCAGCTCTGTTAGAAATGCTACATCTAAAGAAATCCCAACCCCTCCGCACCAAATGCTCCAGAGACCACAACCTCATTACTACAATCAACAGAACGTGCTGGAGGTACAGGTTCATAACCAAGAGACTGTCCATACTCTGGAACAGACTTACCATACATGTTAAGCAGAGCACCTTACTGGCCCTCTTCAAGAAAAATCTTGATGAGTGGATGGGCAATAGAAAGTTCACCCCGGGGATCACTCCAGTGGCTCTACTTGATTGAGGCACTGGGAACTAATTTCGAGTGGAACGATGCCAGGGCACTTCTATGGGCGAGGCTTGTAAAGGCTCCAGGGCCATTAGCATAGTACACACCTATGAACCTATGGACAAAAGGTGTAACAGCAAACATTGTTTTCCATAGGAAATCATTGCAGGTGCAGTTTCTACATTTGTGCAGGCAATTATTCAATTGCTTAAGAAGATTTCTCATTTCTTTGAGTTGATGCAACCATTGAGTTGTTATATATAAGTTTTGTGGGAGTGAGGCTTGCCCCCACATTATGGTGGAAATGGATTACCCACCTGCAAAAAATAAATAAATAAATAGTAATAATAAAAAAACACTTCAAATGGATTTTTCACCCATTTAGATTTTGGGCTTTTTTTATCCTTTCACCTTGTCAGCTTTCAAGAAATCATCATTTCATAGCATAACCAAAGAAAATAGTTGTTTAAAAAAAAAAAAAATCTGCTAGTGAATATGTTAATAGTGATGGTAGGAACTTTTCTCTCTAACATGAGAAAAAAAGTAAAACAATGAATAAAAAGTTCACACAGACAAAAACAATTGCTTAAAACACAAAAAGAAAAGCCTAGCAAAGCTAGAGTTTCCACTGTGTGATACCGTAAACCTCTTGTGTCCGAGGCAACATGGGATATAAGCAAATTACTCTTTAAGGATATCAGGTGTTTCAGCTAAATGGCAGTTCTGAATGTCCATGACTTTTTTTTTTTTACTTTTAAGTACATTTTTGGACAATTTCAGGTGAATAAAACCAATCCCATCTAACTGTCCACATGCATGTTTCTGCCTTCTTATAGCATCATCAGCACAGCATAAGAGGAATGTTTGACTTTTGGAAACACAGGGTTGTCATACCCAACTGATATTGATAAACATTAGGGTGTCAACAAAATATCCCAACTAACAAACTAAAGCAATGAGAGAAAAGGTCACACAGAAAAACCAATTGGTTAAAACACAAAATGAAAAATCTAGCAAAGCTAGAGTTTCCACTATGTGATACTTTATAAAACTCTTTTGTCAGAGGCAACATGGGATATATATCAGGTGTTTCAGTTAAATGGCAATTCTGAATGTCCATTACTTTTTCTTTTACTTTTAAGTCTATTTATGGACAGTTTCAGTAAATTGGCTTCAATAAACCAAACCCTCTAGCTATGAACATGCATGTTTCTGCCTTCATTCAGAATTGCCATTTAGCTAAAACACCTGATAACCTTAAAGGGTAATTTTCATATATCCCATGTTGCCTCTGGCACAAGAGGTTTAAGGTATCATACAGTGGAAACTTTAGCTTCTTTAACCTGAGAAAAGAGAAAACAAAAATAACACAGTAAGATGTTAGGAGAATCGATAAAATATGGAGATTTAGAAGTAGGAGGAATGGAAAATGGGCATATAAAAAAGGAATGTTTATGACTTAATTATACAGTTATTCTAAAGACCTGAAAGAAATAGTGGGAGTACAGAAGTCAATGTTTTCACATCCTAGAGCAGGATAGGCTAGGAGTGGGAGTTCAGAAAAATAGTAAATGCTGGAAAAGGAATAAAGATTAATTGCAGAGTTTAGAAAGGATGAAGAAATTATAAGTGAGAAACAAATCTTATGGAAAAATCATGTCAGAATGAGATCATATTATAAAAACTAAACACATTGGAGGGAAGTGTATAATCAGGAATACAAAAATATATTGTTAGAAGCAGAGAGATGAATAAAAAGGAATAAGATGAAATAAAAAGATATTGTTCAGAATTATGAGAAAGAGATAGAATAAGAAAGTGATAAAATAAGGGAAACAGAAAGACTGATGTATAAAAAGACTAGAGAAAGGGTGAATATTTTGGAATATAGGCAAAGATTTTTTTTCTGAAAGCAAAGGAAGTAAAGGTTCCCCTTTGTTCAGGAAAAATAGTAAACGTGAGAAGGAAGGATAGATGGTAAATGAAACATAAAATCAAACAGGAATATATTATAGATGTGGTAGAGAAATTTGTAGAGAACATGTATGAAAAGAGGAAATGGACAGACAAGAAGAACGGAAAGTGAAAAAAAATATCTGAAAAAGTAAAGACATTTTTAGAAAATAATATAAGAATAGAAGAAATAGAGAATGTGATAAAAAAGGAAAGAATTAATTAGTGCCAGCATTGGATGGTACAAACTATGATGAGTTGTTGTTGTATCTTTCGGCTTTTCCCGGTTAGGGTCGCCACAGCGGAACTACGGTCCGCTAATGATTGGCAGTGAATTTTTACATGATGAGTTGCCAGCCCTGACGCACAATCTTCAATGAAGGCACGCCCATTCACGCATGTCTCCACACAGAAGACGCTCTAACTGAGAATCGAACAGGACAACATCTTACTGTGAGGCACAAACACTATGATGAGTATTATAAGGAAATGGAAAAAGACGAAAGAGAAAGATTTTTTTTGCTTTTTGAAAAATTAAAAGCGTGGCTGAAGAAATGTGCAATGAAAGAAGACGTGGCAGACTGATAACATTTTTATGGAGAAAGGATTAAAGAAAAGATATAAAAATGGAGACGTATAACAATAGGGAACACTAACTCTAAAGGAAAAGGATGCAGAATGTATCGGATGAGGTAGTATGAAAAGGGGGGTATGGTATAAAAAGGAAGAGAGGAGATAGAAATGTTAAGCATATAAAAAAAGTGGCAGATATGATCCATCCATCCCTAATTCCTTTTTTCACATATTTTGACATGGCGTGTCACTTCAGTAGTAACAATGATTTACAGACAGTGTTCACACTGTCAAGTGGCTAGCCCAGCCACAGTTGTTCTTCCACAACACACACACACACACACACACACACACACACACACACACACACACACACACACACACACACACACACACACACATATATACACATACACACCTATGGCCAATCTAGAATGTCAAAATCCACCTATTACATGTATTTGGAAAGTGGGATGAATCTGGAGCACATGGAGAAAACCCACACAAACACAAGGAGGACATGCAGACTCTGCACAGGAGACACCCCAGTTAAGAATCAAACCAGACATCCTCTTGCTGTGAGGCAACAGTATTACATGTTTTGCCACTGTGACACCCAAGTAGTAGAGATAATACTGAAAGAACACAAATAAATAAGACTTACAGCATGTGGTATAGCTAAAGCATTTGATAATGTGAGTCAAGAAGCAATGTAGCAGATTTTAGACATATATGGTGTAGGGCAAAAATATTAATTTAATGAAGACATGAAAATTCATGGGTATAGGTCATTAGAAAAAATATGGAAAGATCAGACGGCAATAAGACCAGAAGATGTTAGTGAATATGCAGAAGTATAAAAAATATATTTAAAAGCAGAGAGAAGAATAAAGTAAAGATTTTGGGAGTGAAATCCGGTGAATATGAAAGCATAATAGGTCAATGAAAGAGGTACCGAAACAAATAAAAAATTGTTGACTTGATGGAAAAGTTTTTATTTATCTTTTCAGAAAAAGATGTACATGTTCAGTACTCATGCATTAGGAAAACTAGCATGACTAAGAGGAATATATATGTTTTATACTCAAATGGAAAAAAACGTATTAGAGCTTTTTTAGTCGCATTAAAATAAAAACACACAAACTGGAGTCCTCTAAAAACCCTCTCCCTAGATAATGCAGTACCCTACTATAATACTCCATTCTTAGACCTGTTAAATACCCTTGCTCCCTCCAGAACCAAATGAATTAAAAGTAAAACTGTCCCATGGTTAAGCAAAGAAACTACAACCATTATGCATCTCTGCAACAAAGCTTGGAAACATTACCAGAAAAATAAAACCCATACCACCAGGACTGAATATAAGCTACTACATAGCAAAGTAAAAAAAGTGTTGTCTCTGACCGCAAAGCCTACTTCTTCACTCTTCAAAATAACCACAAGACCAACCCCAAAAAATTATGGAATGGCATCTCCACCCTCCTCAATCCTGGCAAAAGAGACAACCCCTGCCCTGACCAAAATGTCCCAGACCTCTCCTTATTGATTCTATATCCAAACAAACTATTTCCTTCCCAACAAACCTTCATTTCCACCTCCTCCTATCTCTCCTTCCCCTAATACTACCACCTCACAACCCCCTTCCTTCAAGCCCATTTCTATCTCCACTATAAAAAAACTTCTTTGGAAACTGAAACCATGTTCAAATGCCCCTGATGACATTCCTTCCTAATTCCTCAAAATTGCTGCTGATGCCATCGTCTCTCCATTGTAATAAACCACTCAAGCCAAGAAAACTATGTACCCCTACTCTGGAAAAAGGCCTATATCATTCCCCTTCACAAAGGAGGTAATAACAAAATTCCCAATTTCCAGCCAATCGCTATCTTATCCCTTATCTCAAAAGTTCTAGAAAAGTGTATCCGCCTTCAACTTCTACCCTACCTCACAGACAGCCACCTACTAACCCCAACACAACATGGTTTTAGACCTGGCCACAGTACCACAACTGCTCTCCTCTCCTTCACTGAAGCCATCAACAAAGCCTGGGATTCCACCCTGCTTCTGACTTATCCAAGGCTTTTGACACTATTTCCCATAACCTTCCCTATCTAAACTCTCTAATCTAAACCTATCCCACTCTTCTGTCAACTGGTTTTCTAGTTACCTCTCTGATAGATAACAAGCTGTCAAATGGAAAAAAGCCATCTCCTCCTTCCTTAATACACCTACAGGCGTACCCCAGGGTTCCATAGAGGGTCCTCTACTGTTCAACATTTATTCCTAGTGCTAAACTGATTCAATACACAGATGACTCTACAATCATCTGCTCCACCACTTCCACCTCTACTCTCTTAAAACTAACTCAGGATGCTTTCTCTTATACCAAACGTTGGCTGATAGACAACCATCTATCACTCACTGCATCAAAAACTAAAATTATGTTATTTTCCCCTTCATAAAGTACCATTATAGACAAGAACTCATTCTCCATTACTAGTCAAAACAATACCTCTCTCGAGGTAGCATCTCATGCAAAGCTTCTAGGAGTTCTTATTGATGAACAGTTAAAATTTAATACACACTTACTAACCAATATAAAGAAAATCCACCAGAAGCTAAGCATGCTCTATCACCACAGCCACTATATCACCCTCACTACTAAACTTGTACTCTCTAACACCTTCCTCATTCCTTCTCTCCTATATGGTGCCCCACTTCTTACCAGCCTTCAAGCTTCTCTGAAAACAAAGCTATCCTCCTGTTATAACAAAATTTCTAAGTTTGCTACCAGCTATAAATCCTCCTCCCACCACTGCAATGCCCTACACAAACTAAATTAGCTTGAACTTCCTAACCATCTTACCTACATTCAACTTACTCATGCCTATAAACTCATCTTTAATCCCTCCATCTGCCCCTCCCTTGCCTTTTCCTTCAAAATGCACCTATCCAACAGACTTCTAAGATCCAGTAACCAGAATCTGCTTGAACTGCACAAGCCTGCTCGCCCTCCCTATCCTTTTCCCTAGCTCGCCTCTGGAACTCCCTGCCACCTCTTACTTGTACTACAGACAACCACTCTAGCTTTAAGACCCTGCTTCATTCCCACCTCAAGGCCCTCTGGGAATGTTCCTGCTCTCATCCCACATGACTCACCTGTTTTTCCCCATTTCTCACACTTCTTTACTTCTCTCTTCTCTTCATCATACTGAGCGTCTCTGACTACGACCATCTTCATCTTTCTCATTTACTTCACTCTCGCTCTACTTCGTTTTCTTTTTATTGTCCCACCCTTCTTACATTCAACAATTATCACCTCTCATCCCCCTATTTTACTTTAACTGTGCTAGGATTATATGTAAAACTGTAATGACAACCCTATGTTATTCACATTGTAACAAATCTAACAGGAATATGCACCACTGGGTTTTTCATATTTTAACTGACTTATTTATGTGTGTGTGTGTGTGTGTGTGTGTGTGTGTGTGTGTGTGTGTGTGTGTGTGTGTGTGTGTGTGTGTATGTGTGTGTGTGTGTGTGTGTGTGTGTGTGTGTGTGTGTGTGTGTGTGTGTGTGTGTGTGTGTGTGTGTGTGTGTATGATTTTACCTTTTGCTTTTTTGACTGTATTTTCACAGCGACTGTGTTTTTTTGTCATGTTGTGTAATACCATCGTTCTTCAATAGTATTACATAAATGTAAATGCATTGCCTTCATATTATATTGTTTTTCATGGAGCTTTTCTACCTGGGACTCCATTGAAAATAGCCTCTTCTTGGCCCAGTGGACTATCCCGGTAAACAAACTGTAAAATAAAAATAAAATAAATAAATAAAGATCAAATCAATTACTACCATTTGAAGCGAATTTAATTAACTTACTATTCATTCAATTCATAACAAAATGAATGCACAACAGACTGAAAACATTAGTTCATAGGTTCATAGGTTCATAGGTGTGTACTAGGCCAATGGCCCTGGAGCCTTTGCAAGCCTAGCCCATAGAGGTGCCCTGGCATCATGCTGCTGTTACTTCCCTGTGCCTCCATCGGGTACAGCCACTGGAGTGATTCCTGGGTGAACTTTCTATTTCCCATCCACTCATCAAGATTTCCCTTGAAAAGGGCCAGTGAGGTGCTATGCTTGACATGTATGGGAAGTCTATTCCAGAGCATGGGCAGTCTCTGGGTTATGAACCTGTCCCTCCAACAGGTTCTGTTGACTGTGTAATGAGGTTGAGGACCCTGGAGCGTGTGGTGTGAAGGGATTGGAATTTCTTTAGGTGTAACATTTCTAACAGGGCTGGGTTAGACATGGCTTTGTATGTCAAGCAGAGATTGCTTCTAATAGACGATATGAGACAAAGAAAAGTTGGAGTTTTTTTAGTCTGTCCATGCAGGGCATGTGTTTAAGGCCTAGGATCCTCTTTGTGAGGTACTTTTGTGGCCTTTCCAGCTGTTGCAGGTGTTTAGTGAGGTACATGCCAAATGGGGCATTATACTCGATGATTGGTCTAATGAGGGAAGAGTAGAGAGAGATGATGACCTCTTTCTTCCTGGATGCATAACCCTTGGTAATGAGATGTGCCACATAGAAGGACTTTCTGAACACAGTGGCAATGTGGTGATCGAAAGAGAGGTTGCTGTCAACCTGTGTCCCCAGATCTCTTATAATGCCTTTAATGTTCAGTGGGCTCCCGTCAATGTGGTAATTAGTGGGAACTGAGTTTTTCCCAAAGAGGATGACAATGCATTTTTTGGCATTAAGCTTAAGGTCATGGTTTCGACACCAGTTGTTAGTCTCAGTGAGGCCTTTCTGTAGGATGTCTACATCACTTGGAGAGTTAGTAATAGCTCCCAGCTTGCAATCATCAGCGAACTTGGTCAGCCAGAGTTCCTCTGTGTTGGCCTGGACTTCTGAGAAGTAGATGCTAAAACAGGAGAGGACCCAGGACTGATCCCTATGAGACTCCACTCGTGACTGGTCGGTAGGTGACTTGGAGTTAAAATTATATATATATATATATATATATATATATATATATATATATATATATATATATATATATATATATATATATGGGTCTACCTGATAACACCAACACGCCAAAACATAGACAATGAAATAACTGACATGACAAAACCGAAAGTTCAGAAACAGGAAACTTCACATGCCCGACAAACCACAATCCCGACAATCAACAAAACAAATACCTTTTCCAAACAACACACACACAACACAAGCACACCAAAAATCTTACAAACCTACACTAAACCTTACATGCACAACTATCTATGCACTAACCTTAACCAAAACCCTAACCCTAAGGTCCGTCACTATCGCACACTTACCTTACCCGCACCCTAACCCTAACTCACTTAATCTGCCCCTAACCCTTAAGTCTGTCACTATTGCACACTTACCTTACCTGCACCCTAACCCTAACTCACTTAATCCGCCCCTAACCCTCAAGTCAGTCACTTTTGCACACTTACCTTACTCACACCCTAACCCTAACTCACTTAACCCACCCCTAAACCTAAAGTCCGTCACTATCGCATGCTTACCTGACCCGCACCCTACCCTAATGTCACTTTCGCACACTTACCTTACCCACACAATGACCCTAATGTCTGTCCCTATTGCACAGTTAACCTTAACATGTTGGTGTTCTCAGCATTGGGATTCTCAACTTTCGGTCTTCTCCATTGTCGATCTTCCGGTGTCAGTGTTCTCTTTGTCGGCGTTGTGGACTTTTGGCGTTTTCAAGTAGACCCATATATATATATATATATATATATATATATCTGTGGGACTACTTCAAAACATTGAAATCTCATAACATTGAAATTCAAAACACTGAGACCATATCATCAAAAACCCAAAACACTGAAAACTCAAAACAACGAAAACTCAGAACACTGAAATTTTGCATCATAAGATTGAAAACTACAACACAAATGTAATTAACACCCCCTCCACCTATAACAACACCAAACTAACAACACACTTTTTACTATGTTTCTGCAGTGGGGCAAGCCCCCCTCTCGTAAATTAAATATACCAACTCCAAGATCTCACTACAGTGGAAAAAAGTTAATTTCCTAACCTCACTGTATCGCGAACACCATACAAAATGTAAACATAATGTCTAAATCACTTACTTGTATGGCCTAAAAACACATACAGATTGGCAAAATAAACACGTTTTCCCCTATTCACTACTCAGAACACTAACTTTACTTCCACGAAAGCAACACATTCATATGTTAGCATTCTGTATAGTGATCATGTTACAGTGGGGTTAGGAAATTATAGTGCAACCTGAGACAGAAAGTCTACTGTCTGTGCTTTTTAGGTGACACAAGGCATTTCTCATTTACATATTACTGTGAATTTTTTAGTTGCTTTACATTTTTCATAGTGCTGAAGAAGATGTCATAGTTAGATGAGTCGTTAATGTTCAGGAAAGTACCAGTTTGAAAAGAAAGGCATGCTTTTACAGAAACATAAAGAATGTAATTTTGGGAGGTTAGGTATTGAAAAACATATGTAAAAATAATGGTGTGCTGTAACTCACAATTAGTGGCGGAAATTAAAAGAACATTAATAGCTTTGGGGTAGAATTTCAAGCTGTCCATCCAGTTATCTAGGTTTACCTTCAAGGTGGCAAGGCTGCTACTCTGCTTAACATATAGGGGAGGTTTGTTCCAGAGACAGGAGATGCATTGATATATGACTTTCTCATGCTAATTTGTCTGATTTATTTGTTGTTGAAGATTTAGTTCATTTAACATGGTATTTGATGAACCATTTGTTATGTAAATGAAAGAGGGTTGGATGCAAAAATAAATGCCTGCCCAATAAGCACTGTAGACAGATTTTGAAGTTTCATATACAAAGCAGTTAGCTCTACTAGCTTGATGACTATTTTCCATCAGACCATAATTATTTTGAAAGGGCAGTAATAATAAGTCTGTCAAAGGAAACAGCAAGATTGCCTTCAGTCAAAGAATAGCAATTAATCTATGATCACAGGTCCTTACTATTCTCGTGGCATAGCATGGCATTTTTATTATTAAGAAATGTATTTATTTATTTTATTTATTTAACATTTGTTTACCGGGAAAGTCTGACTTGGAAAGAAGACAATTTTCAGCGGAGGCCTGGGAGACATGCTCCAGACACATATCTTTGTAATGTAGGAGGAAACCAGAGTACCCTGAGAAACAGACACAGGGAGGACATGGAGACTTCGCACAGAAGGCACCTCAGCAAAGAATCAAACTGGAGAATCTCTTGCTGTAAGGCAACAATGCAACTACTGCACCACCGCAGTGACCAAATACTACTTAAAGTGGCATTGTAGTCATCTACAGTTTTTGTTTGCTTTCTGATCTTTAAATAATATTACAGGTGTGTATATTGTCCACTTCATATGTATGGTCCCTGTATATTCCTTCCCCATAAAAAAACATTGACTTTTTTTTTGTTCAACAACACAATACTGCATGCCATTTGTCAATAACCAGCAGCACTTCTCAACATAATGTATATTGTAATCAACAGCCAATTGCTGTATGCTCCTTCATCAACTGAGATAGACTGCTAAAGCAATACATAAGCTTTTAATCAACATTAACTGCTGTATGTTGCTTTCCTCAGATACATATCAAAAAGTTTATATGTTGCTTCCTATGATTATTTGGGCTTTTGAAAGCAATGTAATTTTTTTAATCAGCATCACCATTCTGTATGCTACTTCCTCCTAAACAACAGCGTCTGTGAAATCAATGACTTTTTATTCAACAAAAATGATGTGGTCAGCAGAGCCTGTTAAAGCAATGCCATTTTTATCAGGTTAAACTGTGGTAAGTTTCTTCCTTGTAATTATACAGCTTTAACCAGTAATCCATCAGTTTATATTTTAGTTAAAAACATTTTGTTTGCTATTTGTTATTGCTTGGTTTCCGGGTTTGAGTTAGCATTCATTACAACTTGAAATTCTTTACTTCTCTTACAGTAGTGTATATTTTTATTATTTTTTGATCTTCATCATGCAATTAATCAATTTGTTAAGTGACTCACCTGGCTGTGTGTTCTCTGTATATTGCTTCCATGAAATTAACAGTTGAACAACAATACATCACAAAAGAAGCAAAATGTGCATTCCAAATTAAACACACCTGGGAATTCCAAGAGAATTTTACTGCTTGTGGTAAAAACTGGTGTCAAAAGGGACTGTTTCCACAATATGGGAAAATATAATTCAGAGAGAAGTTAGATGCATGGATGAAAGAATCCATAATATATTAATAGAGCATATGCAAAAATGTTTCATTTCTGAATAGCTTGCAACAAGCAAAAGTGCAATTGTGGTGAATTCCAACACTAGGTGGTCCACATCACACACACACCATTCCCACACAACACAACACACACACACAAACACACACACACACCACTGTGCACACACACACACACACACACACACACACTCACAGTCACACACAACCAAAGAAATCAACACAACACAAAAATAATGAAACAAATAGGCAAACACACACAAACACACACACACACACAACACACACACACACACATTCACAAGGCGCCCACACATACAAGTCATATATACAAAACAGGTCACACACATACACCTATCATATATACAAACACAAAAACTATCTCACATATATGCATATAAAATAAATAAATACCTTATTAAAGTACGACACTTTTAAAAAAATAATAAATATAAAAATATACTTGCATATGTCATATATTAAAAAATAAAATAAATATATGAAATATATATATAAAATAAATACATTTTTAATCTACAATCCAAAAGTGTATACAATAAATGTAAAATATAGACACTTTGACATTGTGTATAAAATCTCAACACACATACACATCTCTTCTACAACTTCAGCACATTCACATTCACCCACACACACACACACACACACACACACACACACACTGAGACCAATGAGAATGCACACACACCACATTAACACATATTTAGCCATCTTTTTTGCTCCTAATTAATGTTGGCAAAGAGCGCGTTCCCGCTCTCTCTTTATCATAGACAAGCAGTATCTCACATTACTACAAATTTATCATATGCGACAACTTCATTATAAACAAAATCCAACCTCCATGTTAGCACATGTAGCATCAACTCAAATCATTAATTCAACCTAAATGCTAATATGCTATGCGCAATGCACTGTAAAAAGCTCCATTTCTGAGAACACCACATACATTAGTACGGGCAACAATTTCCGTATTTTCTCCTGCAATACCTTGTCTCTAAACAAGCATAAATTCTTTTTGTTCCTATATCTTCTGTAAACTGGGGTTAATCTACTAGGTTAGATATATTAGGTTCAGTCATTAAAACCTATTAACTTATTTTTAATGTCGTTTAATATACATGGCGCTCATGTATATGTCAACTATACTTTTAGCCATTATCTTTTCAAAATTTTGTTTATTGGTTGGTCTTGAAAAATAAGGTTTATCTCCATTGTGATTTGTATCTTTGTCTAACAACTTCCTCATTCTTAGTCACCATATTATATTGATGGCCTCTCTCCTTTAATTCTGTGGTAGTTATAAGCATCTGTCTCTCATACTCATAGGCTCCAACTTCCATGACTTAACCCTTATCCTATTAAAATTGATTTTTAGCAACATTTCTTGTCTGTGCCACTATATGGTCCATATAAGTGGAATTTTTGAGCAATTCTTTCGCAGACATCCTCGCACGTCCATGGATAAACTAACCAGCTGAGTCTCTTTTCAACAAGAACATCTAAAGGTAATTAAATTCCTGTATGTCTAAAATTTTAGGGTAAATTTTAAAAAGTATAGTGATGGATAGCTGAGTCAATAAACTCAGTAAGTTGATCATTTTCCGGAAAAATAAAAACAATCATCACATCATCAATTAACAACACATGCTCAGTCATCTGCCCATTTATCTTTATTATTTAAATGACCTAATGAACAAGATTTAGACAAGATGAAATTTAAGTAAAAAATAAGTTGGTGCATGTAAATTAAATTAGATTGTTTTGATACAGAAACTAGTACAATATTTTGTTTTATTTTCTTTTTTGTTTTTTTTTTAATGCTTATTGAAATGAAAATGGTGTAGCAATGGGTAACTCATGTTAATAGCTATGCCAATGAATGCCGTAATTTATACCTGGGGAGACTGGAGTATTGTTTAATGGGCCCTATAATACCCTAGTGCTATTTTATAGAAGATTTGTTGATGATTGTTTTATTTTGTAGAAAGGCACTGTTGATCAACTTGTTGAGTTTATTGACTACCTGAATCAGACTACTACTTTTTTAAAATTTACCCTGAATTATTCACATACAGGAATTAACTTTTTAGATGTCTTTGTTGAAAGAGACTCAGCTGGCAAGATTACCACCAGGATGTTCAGGAAAGAATGTAGAGTAAATAATTTGTTATCCAGGGACAGTATGCACCCACAATATGTCTTCAATAATGTTGCTCAAAATCAGTTTTATAGAGCCTCCAGGTTAAGAGTTGGAGCCCATGAATATGAGAGACAGATGCTTATAACTACCACAGAATTAAAGGAGAGAAGCTATCAATATAATATGGTGACTAGAATGAGGAAGTTGTTAGACAGTTAAGACACACTAGAGCTAAACCTTATTTTTCAAGACCGACTTCTAAACAAACTTTTTTGAAAGATAATAGGCTTAAAGTATGTATTCCATATACAAGAGATGTCGGTATGTATACTGACATTATTAATAAGCACTGGGAGGTTTTAATGACTGAACCTAATATATCTAACCTAGTAGGTTTGAAACCCCAGTTTACATATAGGAACAAAAAGAATTTACAGAGAAGACTTTGTGGAGTTAAAGAGGTTGCAGGAGAAAAATTGTTGCCCGGTACTAAACCATGTGGCAAATGTGGACAATGTAGCTTTATAGCTACAACCTTGTCATTTAAGCATCCAGATACAGGTAAGCTCTATGACATTAGAGTTGATGCTACATGTGCTAGTTCACATGTTGTTTACCTTGCCCACTGTATCATTTGTCAAAATTTCTATGTGGGCAAAACAGATCGCACTTTAAGAGAGAGAATAAGGGAACATGCCTATCATATCAAGAAGGGATCCAAGATTAATGCATTGGCTAAGCATGTTAAAAGCATGGGTGAATTTCATAAATTTCAATTTAAAGTGCTATCCAAGTCCTTTGAGAGTGATAGAGGGGGGGACATCAGACTCAGGACTGAAGAAATAGAAGCTAGATGGATAGTGATGCTGAGATCTAACACAGGACATGGTCTCAATGAATGTATACCTATGAAACCCATACTCTACACCAGAGGTCTGAGAAGATGACTTTATATATATATTTTTAATATTTATTTTGATTTTTTACATACACCATAAAGTAGATATATTTTATATTTATTATTTTTTAATATGAATGTACTTCAATAAGAATGTATTTATTTATATATGTATTTTATATGATAGTTTTGCACCTTTAATATAATTGATATGTGAACATGTGACCTGTTTTGTATATATAAAGGTGTGTTCTTTAGTTGATTATTATACACCTGACGAAGCTATGTGAAAGCGCTTGTGTTTGTGAATAAAGGCCTATTTTCATCATTTTATGTTCTGTTTTGGATTTTGGAGCCTTGTCCCAGCATTTTTCTTGCTCTCATACTTAGAAAGTTGTTTTATATTCTAGGTAACTAGATAAATACATGGAGTCTATCTAATGAGGACATACATTTCTTTTGATGAATGAGTTGTCTTTGTGTATGTCTGGAACTACCCATATAGGCCTTGTGCACAGTCATCTTTTGTAGTGTAGTGACATGGAGTTGTAGTTAATAACTCATCTCTTATCTTCTGATACTATCTTCAATGATTCTGCATGTTCTTGCAGTTCTGTTCACAACCTACAGGCTCTCAGAAACCCTATCATATGTTAGTGGGGCATTTAGACGCAGTAGTTTATGGATAATTGCTTGCAATCTCAATTAGTATTGCATTCAAATATATATATAAACTTGACCCATTCGTTTTTGCTAAATAAAAGGCTCTTACCATGGAATAGATTTTATTTTTTGTAAGAAATTCTCACGATCTGTTACTTAAGAGGCTGTTTCTCACAAATGATTGCAGGCATTCAAGTAAAACAGACACTCCCCCACACTCAAGGCTATTGATCTTTCAGAGGGAGTTGGAAGAATTTGTGTGGATTTGCAAGATATAGCAACAAAGTGGTAAACATGAGTGCTTAACTTTCAATATTTGTAATTTCTGTAATTTAGCAAGCTTTATCCCAGTTCTGTCACTTTTGTGGAACAAGCTTCCAATTCATGTGAAACAGAGCCACTCCCTGACCCTCTTTAAATGTAACCTAGATCAATGGATGGGTGACCGCAAATTCACTCTTGTGGTGGTACCCGTGTCCCTCCTGGACAGAGGAATTCAATATTAACTACCAACCTTTGCAAACTTCACTCACCTAAACATCGATAATTGGGGCAACTCTGGATAAATATGGCTAGGCTTGTAAGGGTTCTAGGGTCATTAGCCTAGTAAACTGAACTTATGAACTCTGTTCAGAAGGCTATTTAATGTGTGTTGTACCTCTTTCATTAGAGACTCAGGGATGGTAATATACTCCACTGATTTTTCTTTTTAAATACACCCATCCACATGGACAACAGCATTTGTCCACAAACAGATACAATACTACCCCCCTTGTGTGCTAGTTTTATCAGTAGTTATTTGTGAAAAGTCAGTTCTTTAATGTATTGTATGTTCTTCACAAAAAGTAAATTTTATACTTTTGCATTTTTGAAAATTCTTCTGTATGTCTCATTTAACCAAGCAATCAAATATATTTATAACCTGTCAAATAAAAGGTGACAATATCATCAACACTCTAAAAGGCATCATTAGATCTACAATGATATCACCTTTTTTGTTTTTCTTAGTAATCAGAATATATCATAATTTGTATGTTTTTTCAAAGTTTGTTAATACGAAATTTACTGACATTAAACTGAGGATATTTCTATTGCACTAGATATGCATTTTTGTAGAACATCTTGGCAAACTTTGACAATTTTTACTGATGTTATTATGTTCCTAGTTTGCAATCATCAGCACTGCGCACCGGTAGTTCAAGAAATTAATTAGTTGTATGAAAGCAATCTCAATTTACAGGCAGAGCAGGAATAAAATAATGTTTGTTAGGATGTTGCTGAAAAGCTTTGATTTGTTACTGAAATTAGTCCCTGAAGACAATTGTAAGATTTTTGAAGAAAGGTTCTGCCCACTAGTCAACACCAGGATAAGCAAGGTTCTGCCCACTAGTCAACACCAGGATAAGCAAGGGAGTTACTTTAAAGTTAACATTACATGAGTTTAAGAGGCTTTTGTCAGACATTACCATCTGAATGCAGATAAGTGTAAGAGAGGAGGGCGGGCGGATCTGAAGAAGCGCAAGGAAGGATGACATTCACTGTTCTCTTAAGTAACAGGGAAATCATCAAAGATCTGCCTGATAATATAGCCCTAGAAGGAGCTTCCCTTGTTATGTAGGACATCAATGGGCCACTGTTTCTTGAACAGAATATCAGTATGTATCATTAACTTCTTGTTTCTGAACTGTCTCTGTAAAATATTAGCCTCTTGTGGCAGTAATACTTTAATCTTTGCACCTTTCTTTACTATATTATTGTGCTATTGAAGCAGAAAGCATATGCAATAACTGTATTCATTTTATTAGTGCTAGCCATCTTGACCCAGTACAAGAAATATCATGCAAACATTTATAGTGAAACTGAGTGCAAACATATGCCTTGTTCTGCTTTTGGGGCACTATGAAGTAGAATTATTCTAGTTCAATATTTTCTCACTGGCCTTCACATTTCATATTTCTCCACTGCTGTATTATTTGTTGTTGAGTTGCCTAAAAGTATTAAGTAATGTTTGTTAAAAATAATCTCCCTTGTGCCTGTACTATATAAATTGTTGACACTAGCATTACATTTTCCTTTTGTCACAAATACATGTAATCTTTTCATTGCAGTCTCAAGAGCTTTATAACATTTTGGTCTGGGTCTTGCTGCAATGTTTGTTGCTGTAAATAGGAACAGTAGAAACATTATTAGTCGTCCTGCTAGATTCCCTGGTGGTTGCAACTTTGAATTAGAAATATTGTACAGTTTGTAGCTCGTAGGCTGATCCCATTTCAATTTAGCAACCTAAGCTTTCCATTCAGTGTGTAAATCTAACTGGTCATTAGCGGTACACATAAAAGTATCATTATGCAGATATTACAAAGTCATTATTGGAAAAATAACTCTCTAATAAAAGGCTAGTACTTTTGTTCTCAAAAATAAATGAGATTTTTTGGAGCACTAACATAATAAACACAAATTATTTTAATACAGCTTTCTTAAAACCAGATGATACAAAACAGCAAGTGGGACGTCCATAAATGAATAACTCACACTGGAGCACCTGAAATATTTCAATAATCCACAAGAACACTGTGCTGAATAAAACTGACTTGTAAAATGCCCAATAAAGAATGACCACTCAAAAAACATTGTCTAAAGGTTTCAAATTCAAAACACTTTTAATGTTCAAAATGTTTCAATGTGTTTCTGTAGTGCATGGTTACTGTCTTCTATCTTTAACTATGTTCATATATATATATATATATATATATATATATATATATATATATATATATATATGGGATCCGTCAATCTGTTTGAAGTTTCACTACTTCAAACCCCACCTCACAGAGTCCACTTGTTTGAACATTGACTTTGGCAGTCACACTACAGCGTGGAATGGGAATATTCCCTTTTCCCCACTGTAGTGCGATCTTGGAGTTGGTATATTTAAGTAGGGAGGGTTACATGGGGGGTGCAGGGGGGCCTGCCCCCCATGCAAAAACATGTTTTAGTGTTTTTTTTTTTTTTTTTGGGTAGCGACATTTGTAAGGAATGGACTGCCAAAATGGAATGTAAAAATGCAGTTTATATAGCCACTGATACAATATCAGCACTACTGTTTTTAAAGTGAAACTCATTCATTCTTAGACTTTTGAATACTGATTTTCACAAAAAAATACAAAAAAATGTAAACAGTAAACTCTGAGTCACAAATAAAAACACCACAAATTTAGCACTTTCATCCATTTAATTTTTCACACTGACTTCATTAAGAAAAGTAAATCATACTACCACACAGTATTTAAATATACATGGAGAGCTGCATGATTGAGTCATCCAATCAAATTCTTTATCATAATTCCATCTAAGTAAATTGTTAAAGAAAACACGCGCGCGCGCACACACACACACACACACACACACACACACACACACACACACACACACGCACACACTCACAAAACAAACAATAAAAATTCACAACTGTGATGCATTCATTCTTAAAAAACAATTAATACATATCACATAATTTAACCCTGGTGACCGGGTGGCATTAAAACGAATTTGCTAATATATTTCCTGATTCTCTGAGCTTGTTGTCTAGTCACCATCACATTCAGGAATTATTATCTTTTTCATTTAAAAAAATTTAAATTTCCTAAACTACTTGTAAATATCACTGTGTTTATAAAGTGCATTACTTTTACCCTGTCTACAAATAATACGTACATGCTCAAATATTCTATGTTTTAAAAAGACTCAATCTTGCCCACATAAAAGTTTACCTTTTATGAAATATCTTTGTTATAACCTGGTATCCTAATACTATTAACTTCATCGATGTGATTGCATTGTCAAAAAGGTACACACTTATTCATGTCATACTTGACATCAATAAACTTTTCTTTACCATTTTCTAAAACAGACTTAATATTTTGTTATTCTTAAAAACAAAATGCAATTCATCCTACAATTTATTATGAATCTGGGGGGAGGGTGTTGTATCAATGAAACCCATACCTCTCAATCTCTTAGTGAAAGAAATCCAGACAAAGTCATTAATAAAAGTAAGATGAAGGCCCAAAAATAAGATTCTTTTTAATATTGCTCTTACAAACTTAGAAGGTTGATAGAATAACAGACTTCACATTAGCGTATGAATCTGAAAGTCATTATTTTCTAACTTCAGCCTTTAACAATTTGCCACTAATTTGTCAGAAAACCACAATTTTATGAAAATTGGACCAGAATATGAAGCAAAAATCTGGACATTCTGTGAAACTCTGCACAGTTGAGAAGTATTTCCCTGACAATTTTTCAACATTGTTTCCTTGGACCTACCATTATTTGTACACAATGGTACGCAATGGTAGTACCACTGCCCTTAAAAAAATTGTTGATCCTTTGTGTCATTCTGATTTACTCTATTCTTATTCCCTGTTAAAGTTCCCCCATAAAGTTCCCCATTAATCATTGGTTTGAATTTTTTCATTAAAAAACATGTATATTTATCAATTTTGTCTATCATCCAGAAGAATAGCCTCTATCCAGTAGCATCTCTGTTAATATACTCATTCCTTCTGTAAACTTGTTTTCATCAGATGGACTTTGTGATTGTCTCACCATCGATATGTTGAACAGACTATTTATTTAATATAGATGATAACTTGAAACTAACAAATTGGAATTTGAAAATATATTCTTCCTAAAAATAGTTGATTTGTGTTTCTTTCCTTGTATGTTTTTATACAACATACTTTTCAAATAATGAATTATATCTTCATTAAAAACATATATTTTAAAAATTCCATTCTATAATTAAAATATGATGAAATTTCTCCAATTGTATTTTTTTATTTAAACAAGAAACACCTTTATTAAATTATCATTTATGACACAGGCAATCATCAATTTATATAAAGGAAAACAAACCATATGCATCACTTATAATCTACCCAATCGGTGTCTCTCAAACATTACATTATAATAATTATAGATGCCCAGTATCCATCTTGATTAACTGATCCTCTGTCAGAAAGTTACTTTCCCACACTGTGGAAAGTATCACATATAATTCCCCTCCACAAAGGCGGAAACTCCACAGAACTAACCATTTACTGCCCCATAGCTATTCCCTCTCCACTCTCCAAAATACTAGAGAGATGCATACACTCTCAGGTTTCAGACTACCTCCTTACTAACAACCTCCTTTCCAATACTCAGCATGGTTTCCAACCAAACCATAGCACCACCACTGCCTTACTTTACTAACACTATCCTTCAGCATAAAAACAATGGCTATCTCTCCTCTGCTACTTTCCCAGACCTATCTAAAGCATTTGACATGGTCCCACACAAACAACTTATCTCTGTCCTCAATAACCTATCCTCCTCTCAATCAGTCACCAACTGGTTTCAGAGTTACCTGTCTGACCACCAACAATCCATTGTATGGCAGAATGACATATCTCCCCAACTATCTGTCTCCATAGGGGTTCCCCAAGGATCCATCCTTGGACCCCTACTCTTCTGTTTTCACCAATAATCTAGCTTCTGCCACCAAACATGGCACACTCATACAATACGTAGATGACTCAACCATCATCTGCTCAGCCCAGTCCCTACCCAAACTGTAAAAAGTCACACAGGAAGCCTTTTCCTCTGTTGAAACTTGGTTATCCGATGCCCAATTAATACTCAACCCTAACAAAACTAAACTACTCATCTTCCAACCCACCAAACATACTCAAAACAACTCTCACTTTAACATCACAGCAAAAGACAACACCACTATATACCCAACTGAACACACTAAATTGCTAGGAGTGGAAATAGACAATAAAGTAAAATTTGACATTCACATATCCATGACCATAAAAAAAGTCCACAAAAAACTAGGAGCATTATACAAAAATAAGCAACTTCTCACCAAAGCAGCAAAGATTTCAGTAGCAAATTCCCACCTTATCTCCACCATACTTTATGCCTCTACAATATATACCAACCTAAGGCAATGCAATCTAAACATGCTAGAGACCTGCTACAACAAAATCACCAAATTCGCCACAGGGGCATCCTACCATAGTCACCACTGTCTCTCACTTGCTGAACTGGGCTGGCTTGAACTCCCCCACCTTCTTCAATGGTATCAACTCTCACTCGCTCACAAACTAGTAAACCATCCACTAAATGTCCCATCCCTCCAGAATCCACTCCAACCCTATCGCACCACCAGACCACTAAGATCCAGCAACAAAAATCACTTGCAGATCACTAAAGCCAATAACTCTGCTGGTGAAGCATTATTCTCTTGTACCATAGCCAAATTATGGAACTCCCTCCCACACACAATTACCTCCATACCATCATGCACCCACTTCAAAACTTTACTAAAAGTGCACCTAAAAACATGCTGGCTAGGCTCTTGCAACTCCCACTCTAATATCACCCACCCCATCCAACCACTACCTTTATTTCCACTCCCCTAACTGTCTTGATTATAGCAAGCTCAGATGCTCATAAGCCTAGTACTTATTATAATTACCAGATGATATGAAAAAAACTTTCATTTAAAAATTATACATATAAACTAATGTACTTATAAATTCATACTTAACCTATTCATGAACTCACAATTATAATATAGCATACAAGGACACAAATGTTGCACCTATCACTAACCTCTTATTTTCTTTAAAATATTTATCTTCAAAATAGATGTAACTATTTTTAACACTAACTCCATGCAAATTGTGATTATATTTACATCAGCACTGGTTAATCTCATTCTTTATAGCTTCATTAACCTATTATATAACAAGTCATGTGGTAGAGAAGATAACAAATCAGTCACATCCACTGTGACAAAATATTCTCTACTTCAAATACTGTCTGGTACATTAGTCCCAAAAATTGCCATTCATTTTATTGGATCAGTATCTTCGCCATTAAAAAATCTTTAATCTCTTATCTACATACTTTGCTAGTGCCTTAGTTGTAGAGCCTCAGATGATACAATAGGGCATAGTGATGGGTTCACTTTAACTTTTTTGGACTATGGGAATTACACAAAAATGGAACAATAAGATATTTTACATAAAATCATTTAACTTTATAATTATTTCTGATTGAAGGAATAAATCATATAAAATAGATTTATTTAACTATATGCAATATTTAACTCAATGTTGCAGAATACTATTTAGGAATCTCCCTCCAATAAAATATTTATAACCTTTTGTGAATAATCAACAATATTTATCAAAATGACCCCAGCTCCCTTGTCTGGTTTCATATCTATAATATTGTGGTCATTAGAAAGATCCCTCAATAGATTAGATTCTTCCTTTGAAAGCTATAACATTTGCTTTTCGTTGAATCTTTGTACCAATTTCTAAAATCAAACTCACATATTCTTTCAAATATTTCCATCCTCAGGTGGAGTGGGGGTTATATATACTTCTCTGACAGAATATATATATATATATGGAATATTAATCATTCTGCTTATTAATTAGCATTAAAATACATTGAATTTTCTGATAAACAATTTCAGCTCAATCAAAGATTTTGTTATGTCATGTGTTTTCAATGGAACTAAGATGGAACCCTTTTTAAGCAAACAAATATATATCATTGATACATATACATAGACGTATATATATATATATATATATATATATATATATATATATATATATATATAGCCATTTGAAATGTCAGGACTCACTAGAGAGAGTCCCAAAGTGTGGAGACTGAAAAGAATGGTCTTGTATATACCAAGTCTGAGATGTCATTATTTGGAATATTCTCTTTTCTACAAGGTATGATGATCTCTGAGTTGATACATATAAGTTCTGGGGGCAGAGTGGGCTTGCCCCTTGCAAAAAGAAGTTTATAGGAGAAGAGCAATTTTCGAGATTTGCTCTTGTCCTGTGTTTTTGGGCTTTTTTTCTGGCTTGTTGGCACCTGACATTTTGAGGGCTTGAGTGCCGGCTCACAGAGAGTCCCCTTAGCCAAGCTACATATTATAAGATCACATTTTCAAAAGACAGTTAATGGACAGCAATTCAATAAGGCCTAGAAAATTATGGGCATTTAAAAATAATTGCCACTATAATTCTTTTTTTGTCTAATATTTCAGAAAAGGGAAGACTCCTTGATTGCTTAGAATTAAGTTCAATGACAAAAAAAAGCTGACATGTAGAATGAATTTGTATATGTTTAAATAATGCATTCCTGATCTTCCCTTTCTCTATATTATACAAATACTCATAGATTTATTCTCAAAGTTCCCGCTTTGTTTGCCCAACATAAAATGCTGGGCATTGCTGACATTTTGCTAAATAAATAACACCAATAGATGAACAATTAAAGTTACCTATAGCTTAAACAATATGCTTACCTACCAGAAGAGTATAATTAGAAAGAATTTGTGAACACTGATTACACTGTCCACAATTATAAGTACCTCTCTTTTTACTGTTGTTGTCATTTTTTTCTTTTATCTATATTATCAAAATAATTCTTGAGAAATTTACTCCTTTAAAAGTTAATTTGGGTTGCATACCTAACATGTCTCTGAGTTCATGCTTACTAAGGAACAAATCCCAATTCTTCTCCAAATGTTGCCCGATAACCCAATTGTCTAAACTAAATTAATTATAAATGCTTTATTATAATCTGCATTTTGCATACCCACATTATTTTTGAGTACCACCTCTATAACCAGAAGGGTGCAATATATCTCAGACTTCCTTTTATTCACAACTGCATCTAAAACAGGATCTGTAACCTTTCAGAATACCCTATTCTGGAAAACATATTGATTAAGGTATTAACTTTCTCCTACAAATTATCATATTAAGTAACTGTTCTTGCCAATCTAATCAACTGACCTTTAACAGTGCTTTTTTTTACAGATATATCGGATGACAGCTGTAAAAATGCAAGAGGGAATTAGAGGAAGTAGTTTTAATATAAATATTAGATACAGACCTATCATTTCTAGTGTCCTTTCTAATTTTCAAGTCCAAATAATTGATAACTTCAGACTTGGTGGAATGGGTAAATCTTAAAAATTCAGTAGTCAAATTAATATAACTAAGGAATTGGTCTAGTTTAGATGAATCATCCATCCAAAGAATAAATATATCATTGAGAAACATTGTACAAAACTCCCATGAAATGCTATGAGAGCTGCCAAAAAAGATATTTCTTCTCCCAGTATGCCATCAATAAGATGGCAAAAAGTGGGGCACGTGCAGCTCCCATAGGTAATATTGTTCTTCTCCGGTAAAAGTTTCCTTCAAAAAATATTAAATTATTTGGCAGAACTAATTCCATAAGACTTACCAAAGTGTTGACTTCTACTGAACTCTTCTTGGGTATCTCTCTCTCTATATATAAATGTATAAATCTATATCTATATCTATATCTCACTATATTGATACTAGACCTCTGAGGTCTGGTATATAATACCAAGAGTGCTGTTCAACTTTTTTGTGGTTGTATTTAATACATAAACTGTGCACTCATTTAGACCCATGCACTTATTTATTTTTTGCTCTCTCTCTCTGAATATATCTATATCTATATACACAAAAACACAAACACACACACGTGTTTGTGTGTGAGTGTGTGTGTGTGTATGTGTGTGTGTGTGTGTGTGTGTGTGTGTGTGTGTGTGTGTGTGTGTGTGTGTGTGTGTGTGTGTGTGTGTGTGTGTGTGGGTGTGTGTATGCATATATGTATATAAATATATGTTATAGAATGCTTTTTGCTCAATTCTCAGAATATCAAGTAAAAAACGTTGAATCACAAAACATCGATTACAATATGGTAAGGAAAATAGTTCTGCCCCCTACTATGAGGACCACATTACAGCCCATTTGGAAATTTTGCAATCTTTTTGTTCAATATTTTATTCTTTGAATAAAAAACATTTGATATTTAGGAACATGAACATATTGCAGTGACAATGATCTTTAAGACTTTTCTAGCTTCTTACAAGATTTACTGCAATTCACTAAGAATTTTTCTTTTTTTGTAGAGTAGAGTGAAGTTAAATATGGTCTAATGTTCTCATATATTTACCAGTGCAATCACTAAGCCACAAATGTCCGTTTTACTGGCTTCCAGCAGCATAATTTTAATTCATTAATCAAAAATATTCTACTTTTGTCACTATATTATCTTACAAAGTCAATGTTTTTGAGGTTATTTCCTCTTATATTATAAATTAATGGGAATGTAATAGGGTGCTCAAATTATAAAAATGGATGAAAGGTCTGCCAAAAGCACTAATGCAATAACAGATGCATTTGAACTCTAAAAAATCTTACCAAACTGCTGTTCTGTTTTTACACACTTAAGTCTTTTTTTTCTTTTCCTAAGAAATGTCTTGAAGAAACAATTAAATTTTAAAAGTAGCTTCAAGGACACTAGCACAATTTAGTAACAGTCATTTTAGATTTCTCCTGCTAGATATTCAAAGAGTATAACAACTATCACATACAATCAGTCTTTTAACTACTAACTCAAAAATTCCTTTCTCAATGTTGCTGAAAATTTTCCCTTACAGTTAGCTGATCCGCTGTGGCAACCCCTAATGGGAGCAGCTGAAAGAAGAAGAAGTTAGTTGAAGATATATCTATGTATATATATATATATATATATATATATATATATATATATATGTATATATATATCTATGTAAGTATAATATATACATGCATATCTGCATGTGTGTGTGTGTGTGTGTGTGTGTGTGTGTGTGTGTCTGTGTGTATGCATCCATCCAGAAACTCCTTTTTCCCATTTTTCACATGGGGTCAGCGAGTCACTTCAACAGTGACAATCATCTAAAGCCACTTGAGCCAAAGTATATTTATGTATGCATACATATATATGGATCTATGTCTGATGATCGAGTTTTCAGAAACTCGGAATTCATTCAGACAAGACCATATGATCAAGCTTCCAAAAAAAAAAAAAAACACGAAAATGTATTTTTTATGTGCCCTATTGCACCCCCCCCCTGCAAATATATACCAGCTTTAGGACTGCACTGCAGTGAAGAAAATGGTAACTTTCCCAGTCCTTGCTGTACCACAATCTCCATTCAAAAACTTCACAATCTCCATTCAAAAACTTGATCATATAGGCTCGAACGTATGAATTTTGAGGTTCTGAAAACTTGATCAACTGATAGGGATATATATATATATATATATATATATATATATATATATATATATATATATATATATATAAATAAGTCCAGACCCTTTATCAGCTCTTAAAAGAACTATGCATTCACTTTCCTTACTTTCCTCCATTGATACCAACACCACGTTCTTTCATCCTGATTTAAAAACCATATTTAGAACCAATGCAGATGCTGATTGTATGAGAATCAATGTGGTGTATTTAGCAGTATGCCAGGCATGCCTGTCTTTTTATGTGGGTAAGACCAATCGTACATTTAGAGACAGGATACGTGAGCATTTATATCACATTAGGAAAAGATCGAGCCACAATGCATTGGCTAAGCATATTACTTTATTTGGGGAATCGCACAGTTTCTTGTTCAGAATTCTTGAAGTTGTGATTCCCAATAAAAGGGTGGAGATATCAGGACCCTTACAGAAAGTAAGGAAAGTGAATGGATAGTTCTTTTAAGAGCTGATAAAGGATCTGGGCTTAATGAAATAGCGTCCATAAAACCTAAACTAAGACAGCGTAGGAATGTGAGATGATTCTTATGTCTTATACACTATAACACAAGTTTGTATCTATAAGAGTGCATGCATATATGAGATGTTTAGGTATGCATATCCACATTTTGCACACACTGAGCACAATTGTTGTATATATATTTTTGTATAGCTTCCATATGTATACACATTTTTATAAGTATAGTTTTTATAAAGTTCATTAGATGGATTATTCCATCTAATAAGTTTAAAAGTGTTTTAGGATAATTTTGCTTTTTTATATACATCATTTCTCCTTTAAATTGTAATGATGTTAATTGTTTAATTGACTTACTTGCTATATATGTATGATCCTACTTCAGTCATTTTGAGAAGGATCTGAGGAAGCTATTCATAGTGAAAGCGCTTATCCAAAGTTTGTTTCTGGAACAATAAATTCGTGGAGTTTTAACGTTTGTGGATCATTTGTACTTTGTGACAGTTTCATCTCAGAGTTTGTTACAGCTTGCTTCGCACCATCCCATATGTTTTTTGAGTGCTTTATTTATTATTCTTTGGGACAGTTGCGTTTACCAGATTTAACAGTGGTATATCTTTGTTTTGTTATTTTTAATTACATTGATATGACTTTTTTTAGCAATTTTTGAAAAATAAATAGATCAGTCAAACCACAATAAGCTCTCCCATTATCCCCACCAACAAACCCCACAATAAAGCCATCATTTTTATTCAAAAGTTCAGCAAAACTTCTTGATTAAGACCCCTAGGGGAAAGAGTGCCATAATTAAAAATGAATGCTGTCTTTAATTGATTCAACTTTAGGTGAAAATCCCCCCCCCCCCATTCCTACAGGTTTAGCCAAAATTCTGAAAAATAAGAAAGCCCTATCCACTGAATGTTCAGACTAGAAATGTTGGGCTACTGGGCTTTCCCTCTTACCATTCCTGATATCAGCAAGATGTTCTAAAACACATGTTTTCAGCATTCTTTTGGTCTGTCCTATGTACCACTTTACTATATTGCTCCCACATCCCAAAATATAAACAACCCCACAAGATTTAAAATTAAATTTGTTTTTGACCACATATCTGCAACCATTGATAAAGGACATATTCCGAATCCTACTGCACACACTGCAATTACCACATGGAAATGAACCCACTGCTTTAAAAGATGGATGCTGTACCATCATTGTCTTATTAAGTAGTTCCTTTAAATTACAGTATCGACTAAAGGAAAATGTTACTTTACTCGGGTAAATTATATCCAAGACCTTATCCCAAATGATCATGGGCCATAAATCTCTAAGTATTTTCCTTAAGATTTCAGAAAAGGGACTATACCTAGTAACACAAAACAATTTCTCACCATTCTCCTTGCACCTTGAATTCCCCCGACCAAGCCCAAACCTACCCTTGATACATCATTAGAACCACCCTCAACCTTACGTCTAGCTCTCCTCAACACCTCCTTTGGATATCCTCTGAGAGAAGGTCTTTATTCAGCCTCTGAAATATAATAACTCTGTCAATTAACATCAGAGGTATTCATACACATTCGCTTAAACTCCTCGAAAGGAAGTGACTCAATTAAATGAAGGGGATGCATACTTCAGGCATGTAAAAATTAACAGCCATATGTTTCCTGAAAGGCTGAAATAGAATTTTCTTATTTTCATCCACAAATAACATAACATCCAAAAAATTAATGCCACAAAAATCCATCGAATAGCTGAATTTTAAACCATGTGGGTTATTGTTCAAACACTCAAAAAACTGAAAAAACTCATCAGTGGTACCTCTGCAAACAAAAAACAGGTCATCTACAAAATGTTTTAGAGGACCATCTTGTTCATTACATAATTAGTTGTTGTTGTGTCTTTCGGCTTTTCCTGGTTAGGGTTCACCACAGCGGAACTGCAGTCCACTAATGACTGGTAGTTGATTTTCACATGCCGAGTTACCAGCCCTGACGCACAACCTTCAACGAAGGTATGCCCATTCACGCATGTCTCCACGCAGAAGACACTCTAGCTGAGAATCGAACCGGACAGCGTCTTACTGTGAGGCAACAATGCTACAGCAGCACCACCACTGCAGGTACTCTCATTAAATAATTAGTAACATAAATAAAATATCTTTCAAACTCTCCCATGTATAAGATCGCATAAGAGGGGGCAAAGGGAGCCCCCACTGCCATTCCCCTCTTCTGTAAAAAAATGTTGCCATCAAATACAAAATAATTATGAAACAGACAGAATTCAAGTAAATCAAGAATGTAAGAGGTATGTTGGTCTTCCCCCAGCATCTTAGCAACAGCTTCTAAACCCCAACTTAAGGAAATGTTAGTATAAAGTGCTGATACATCCCATCGTAACCCAAAAATAATCCCCTTGCCATTCTACATCCTTAATGCATTTAAATAACTCATGACTTTTCTTAATATGAGTTGGAACCCATGAGAGATGTTGTTTTAATAGGGAATTAAGAAGTACCCCCACATTCTACAAATACAAACCTATCCCTGAAATGATCAGTCTCCCCATGGGATTCCACCTATCCTTATAAAGTTTGGGAATTGCAAATAAATTTGGGTCATGGGGTTTAGAAATATACAATTTTTTGACATCAGAAGCTGCGAGAAAACCCAGTCTTTCTCATCTCTCCAAAAGCTCCAATAGTTCACTCTTAAAGCGAGTAACTGGGTTAAATGTTAAATTTTCATAATCCTTCTCTTGATATAATACTTGAGCTATTTTGATAAATTTCTCCCTATTCATAATAATCCAATTACTGCCTTGTCAGCTTCCTTTAACACAAATGAGTCTCTTAACAATCTTTGTAACTCCTGTAGGGCCTGCCATTCCAGTTTATTAAGATTAAACTTTTTACACTTGAAAGTTTTAAACTCCTTCTCAATATTCAAATATAACATTTTTTCAAACAGGCACAACACTGGAGACAGTTTCGGATGGGAGAGAACATTCTCAGAACAGGGTAAAACAGGAATGGTGAAATGCCCATAACCTATGAAGAACAAACATCCTTTAACATCATTTTCAGCACTTGAAAAACACTCCAAGTCTGAATCAACATTGTCATAATCATAAAATGAAATATTCAGGAAAGAATCATCTGAATCTAGCTCAACAACTTGTGAATGAGGCTTAACCATTTTAGAAAAATATACTTTTAAATATAATTTACAACATAATTTACTAGCCTCTATCAAAAGGCTTGCAAATGTCAGAGTTCTGGTGGGTACAAACTTTGCACCTTTTAGCAGTACACATTCTTTAGCCAGAGAAATAATTATGTCAGACAAATTGATAATTCAAAGGTCTTAACTCACAGTTATTATCCAGTCCAACTTGAACACATTCTTTTCACTGAAAATGCCTGCCTTTTCATTTAGTTTTATTGTTCCTTTTCTGACTCCCTTGTTGGGAACTCTGTTGTTATTCCAATTGGCTGCTCCAGTCAGGGGAATCCTGCTTAGGAATGCTCTCAAAAGATACAATCTTTTTTGAAACTGTTTCCCCTGAAGAAGCTGAGGAATCATGAACAACAAAAGATCAGGAACCAGAATGTCTTACTTTAGATCATCCCTGATGAGGTTTGCATTGCCATTGGTACACCAAACCCATTTGGAAATCATTCATATCTCTGGATAATTTTCTCTTCTTCCTGGCAATCATCTCAGATTCCACCTTATTCAACTTCTGCTTAATTTCAGACATTTTTACACCAGAGTCAGAAAAGTCCCTCTTCAAAGACTTTTCCATTTCTGCAATTTCATGCCGTAGTTTTTCCAGAGATCTAAGGTTCCGTTTTACCAGAACCTTTAACCAACCCAAGGTACATTCTATTGCCACTTGTTTCCACTCCTCACATAAATCCTTCTCATCTTTCCCAAACTCACTAGCTGGCAGGCGATCCATCCGAAGACCTTGGGGTGTAATGTTAAGACTCAAACACCTCTCCAACAATTTTGTGTCATAAAACAAGTTAATTTCCGTGACAGCATTCTTTCCAGTTGTTCAAAGCAAACAGATGAACCATTCAATCCCAATTAACACCATGGATCTAGCTGCTACTATTAAGTACTTTAAAAGCCCACAGCTGGACCCGGGCAAAAACACTACCACTAGAGGATGCTGTAATCTATTTCAACAATGTCTTTCTTGATACACTCAATAGTGTAGCCTCCATTCACAGCAAAAGAACAAAGCACGACCATGCTCCCTGACTAATAAAACACACCAATTACTTCTCCTCAGAGACTGAACTTGGAAAGAATGGTGCAAAAATAGAACCTCACAAAATGAACTTACCTACAAACAAATTCCTAATACTGCCAAAAAGTTAGTAATTAAGGACAAAAAAATTACTTCTCAAGACAATTATCCACCCTAACAAACAAACCAAAACGTTTTGGAAATATGTTTCCTCACTTATCAATCCCAGAACCCTGCATAATCCTGCACCATCTCCAAACAAAGACCCACAACAGATCACCAAAATGTTTAACTCCCACTTTACTGACACCATTCAAAAACTTATCAAAGAATCCTCCCCAAAAATGAATAAAAACACAGTCTAGAATCTACCTCAAATTTCACTCAACATAACCTGAGCTCTCATTCCTCCCCCACAGTGAAAACACTAACAACTTTCCATCAGCCCCAACTTTCACTATACAACGAGTACCCACCTCCGTTGTGCTTAAACTCCTAACTAAACTAGACCATGCTTCCCTTCCACCGATAACCATCCAGCAGAATACCTAAAATTAGCAGCTGATGCTACAGCATATCCCATCACCATTCTTATTAACCAGTCTATCTCTGAATCCTACGTCCCCCTCAACTCTGGAAAAAATCCATCATAACTTATTTGCAGAAAGGTGGTAACACTAATGATCTTTCTAACTACTGCTCCATCTCTATGCTCTCCTCTCACCTTTATCCATAATCCTAGAAAAGTGCATACATATTCAATTGCTAAAGCATCTCTCTGACAATATCCTCCTTGTTCCACCCAGCATAGCTTTCACCCTACTCACAGCACCACTACAACCTTACTCTCATTTTCCAATACTGTGAACAAAGCTCTGGATGCTGGCCTATTAACTGCAGTAATGCTATTCAGTCTATCCAAAACTATTACAACAACTCAAACAACTAAATTGCTCCCGGCATACTATAAATTGCCATAGACCATAGAAAATCTGTCAGATGGCAAAACATGCAATCTGAATACCTGGTCAATAATTTAGGAGTCCCGCAAAGGTCTGTTCTGGGATCTCTTCTTTTCAATGTTTTCATTAATAATCTCCGTACAACATCCCAGCAAAGTATACTCGTCCAATATGCGGATGATTCTGCTATCATCTCCTCTTCTAACAACTTCTCAGATCTCTTAAAGATAACTCAAAATGCATTTTCATCTATTAAAGCTTGGCTAAACAGTGTGCAACTTCTACTTAATCCCCAAAAAAATCTAAGGTCTTGCTATTCTCAACAAAAACAGCAACTCACAACTTTAAGATATATTTGCAAAACAATACTAAAATCAAATTAGTGAAGACAGCAAAAGTACAAGGTATTACAATTGATGACAAACTCTCCTTCGAGCATCATATTCACAATACAATAAAAACATTCTCACTTTAAACTCGGCAAACTTTATAGACATAAACTATATTTGGATTAGCCCACCAGGATAAAACTGGCAAACAGTCTGCTACTCCCTTTCCTCTTCTATGGAAACTGCATCTTCACCAGCCTCCACATATCACTCATGAATAAATTATAATCTTGCTACTATAAAAGAGCAAAGTTTTCCTCTAAAATGCCAAATTACACACACCACTGCCTGGCCATTAGAGAAATGAACTGGTTTGAATTTCCCATTACCTAACCTACACCCAACTAACTCTTGCCCACAAACTGATCAATAATCCTGCCCTTCACTTCAGACTATTCTACAACCATACACCCCTCACAGAAATCTTCAGTCTAGTAATAAACAACAGTTAAGCATAACCAAACCTGACAAATGAGCTAAACAAAGCCTTTATTCCAATACCATTGCCAAACTATGGAATGCTCTGCCTTCCTCAATCATTCAATTGGATTCTAAAAACATTTAAATCTGCACTAAAATGTCACTACCTTGACAATCATATCTGTTCATGTGTGCATATGTCCAAGCCACCATCAATAAAGTTAACAATCCACTTTTTTTTCTTCTTTGCTACAAAGTTACGCCTTGCTAACCTCTTACAAATTCTTTACAAGTCCTTTCAATATCAGTATAAAAAACTCTAATTTTACTTTACCTTTCTAACTTCTCCTAATTCTAAGTCTAGAATGGCCTAATTTTAGATCAAACACCAGTAAGCAGAGGTCCAAACTCATAAAGGTAGCAAATATTTTAATAACCAACTAGGATAAGCGCTTTTGTCTTGTGTACAAGACTTCATCAGATAACACAACAGTACATCTCATTTCGTTTATACCAGTCAAGAATTAACTGAAATTAAAATTTAAAGACACATAAGTCCATATAAAATGCAGAACACATGCATGTACCAAAAGATATATACATAGTAAAACTTTAAAACTTTAAACTTTGGAAAAATGCACCATAAATATATATATTCAAAAATAATAAAGAATAATAAAAAATAAATATATATATATATATATATAAAGAATAAGAAAAATGTAAAAAATGTGAAACATTATGACAAATATACTAATTTAAATTTTTACTGCTTTGGCTATTAACACAGGCTTAATAATAATATATTCATTCAGACCAGGAAAAATATTAGATTTTAGCCTAAGTTGCCACTTTAATTTCCTATTAAGCAATGCATTTTTAACATCTCCCCTCCTGGGATTAGTCCTCACAACATCAATAATCCCAAATTTAAAACCACTGGAAAAAGGAGAAGAACATTCTATACAGTGTTTATACAGCACACTGGTCTCCTTCTTCATCCTAATGTCATTAAAGTGCTCATACATTCTTTCCTTCAAGGCCCTCTCCATCTTACCTATGTAGAATGCAGGGCACCTTTCACATATGGCCAAGTACACTATCATTTTGGTGTTACAATTACCTTTGCAAAACCTCACTATACTATTCATGCCATTCTGTAAACGTATACTGTCCTCCTTAATAATGTGTGAACACTGTTTACAGTTACCACAGGAACTAGTTGCCTTACATATTAGATTCTTGGGTGTCTCCATTTGTTCAAATATTCCTTTGAAATTCTTTCCTGTTTTAAAGGAAAATATGGGTTCACTCCCCACTACCTCATATAATTCTTTACTAGTTTTTAACATACTCCAATTGGTCCTTATAATGTTAGTAAATGTATCAGAAAAGTTATTAAATTCAGTTACACAAGCCCTTTGAAATCTATTGTCATCCTTTCTCTTAACTGGTTTGTCCAAGGGTTTACCTAGTAAAGCCTTATATTTAGTACCCCGCCCTTTGTATATTTCATCTAACACACCCTGGACCAACTTTCTTGGATACCCCCTCTCCATGAACTTCTCACAAAGAAAATTAAGTTCCCCAATTAAATCAGCTTTTTCTGAGGTCATTCTGCCTGTCCTTTTACAAGACTCTTTTTCCGAAACATGGGATGATTACTTGTGTAATGCAAATAACTATTACACCATGTGCTTTTTCTAAACATTTTGGATTTAAACCCATCACTAGTTTGAAAAATAGTGGTGTCAAGATAGTTAATGCTAATTCTATCCCATGTATGTGTAAATTTAAAAAAGGTGGTACACTCATTAAGATATTGCATAAACATTTCCACAGTATCATAACTACCTTCCCATAGGACAAATATGTCGTCCAAAAATCTCAAATAAAGACATATATTATTATTAATGTATGGGCTATTGAAAACATATATATGCTCCCACTCCAGCATTACCAAATTTGCGTAGATGAATTGGCTGCCCCCATTGCTACCCCACTAATTTGTTGGTAGTGTTCACCATGGAAACATATAATTATTGTCTAATACCACTTCCATTAAATCAAGAATCAACTGAATTTGATTTTTGGACATACTGCAATATTTGTTAATGCTACCACTGAAGAACTCATGTCGCTCATGTCTCGGAATACTAGTAAATAGTTCCTTAACATCTATGGTGAGAAAACTATAACTCTCCTTCCATACCTCCTTAGTTAACTTACTCAAAAAAAATCCCAAGAGTCTTTTATTAAATGATCTGTCTTAACTATAATTTCCTTGGTCCAGTAATCAACATATACTGCTAATGGGTGTGTTTTAGAGTTCCTAGCTGACACAATAGGTCTGAAAGGGGGCTCCTTGACACATTTATGTACCTTTGGTACTCCAAAAATATTAGGAATAATGGGGTTCATTTGCTTAAGGTAATAATATGTTTTACCATCTATCCAATTTTCTAACAAATATTCCTCTAATAAAGAATCAATTCTACCATATGCTATAATGATTTCATTCTTATATACCGGGGAATAAGTGTTTGTATCAAGCAAAATTTTTGTTATTGCGTTATTATATTCTTCAGTTCCATAGAGCACCACACCCCCTCCCTTGTCAGGCTTCATGATGCGAAATTCAGTTTGAAACTTCAAATTATTAAGTAACATCTTTTCCCCTGTATCTAAATTATGAGATTCAGAGGTGAAACCATTTCTTTTAAATGCTTCATATATTTCTTCAGTGACACACTTTTCAAACAACATTAAAGCCGGGTGTAGGGGAGGATTAATAATACTATTCCTAGTTAACCCAGTATGGCAATAAATCTCTTCATCCTCAGATTTTTTGAAAACCATACCCAGATTCAATTTTCTAAGATATAGTTTGAGGTCAACTAGAGTATTCGCTATATCCCCATAACTTGATGACACAAACTTGAAACCTTTTGAGAAAAGGTTAAAATGTTCCTTATTAAGGGTTAAAGATGTATAATTAAAGATCTTAAATCCTTTATATTCACTTAATATGCCATCAGCATCTGCAGCAAAAACTATTTCACTTTCTTTCCTACTTTTTCCACCCTTGATTTTCCCCGTGTTCATGTGTGCATGGTGATGATCCGATTCTGGAAAGTGTCTGGTTTTGCTGGCCAACCTTTCTGACCTTCTTACTGCTAAAAAATGACCATTATGCTCAGAAAAAGAATCCAATTCATCAAGCCGCCTACTTGCGGTAAAATCAACCCTCTCATCCCTTCTATACTGGGTATCCCTTACTTCTGTAGGTATCTCTACCTTTTCATCATTCATCAAAAAAGGAATGAAATTCTTTTATAACCTCTTCATTGTAAGCTATACCAGCAGGGTATTTATACATTCTTAGTCCCTGTGGGACCACTTTTAATTTAAGGCAACAATGCAAATATCTATTATCAATCTGTAAACATTTCAACTTAAAAAGCTTTTTTCAAACATATAAATCATAGCTTTTAAGGTTGGCGTTTCATCATTGTAAAACCCATGCACATCAGTACTACCACTACTAGTAGTAACAGAGCCAAATACAAAGTTTTTATCGAAAATGCCACTAAAACACACCGGTTCACTGTGGTTAAACCTGGTGCCCCTAGTACATATGTTTTCATCACAGTCATTGTTTTCATGAAGAAAAGTACCTTTAATGTCTTTAAAACAATGACATGCAGCTGACTCGCTGCCTCCCATACTCGCTTGATGACCAGAGGACAATGTTCTTATGATGGAAAATCCTTGTTGTTTATCACTCAATGCCGCTCGCCAACAAAGCCCATCTTTCCCCCACCATAACTCGCTGATTTAGAGCGTGGAGACGACGTGGTCGGCATTTCTGCAGCATGCTCATTCAAAGGTGAAACCAACCTTGAATGCGTTGGATGCGTAGTTCTGCCCGCCAGTTCACTTTGGCTGAGCAGCTCAATCAGCCTTGTAAGGTCCCCTTTCAAAGCTAAAACCTCCTCGTGGACCTTACTGATTTCTTTTTGAGTTTTAACAATACAGTCTGAATCAAAAAGGTCATCCTCTTCAATAAGTGAAGAGTCATTTGACTTATTTTCCATGACAAAGGCAGAAATCGGAAAACTGATAAAAAACAGCACCAAATGCGAGCAACCAGACCCCAAGTAGAAAACCTCAAAACAAATAAATAATTGTAAATACTCATTAAACACCAGTAAGCTGAGGTCCAAACTCACAAAGGTAGCAAATATTTTAATAACCAACTAGGATAAGCGTTTTAGTCTTGTGTACAAGACTTCATCAGATAACACAACAGTACATCTCATTTCTTTTATACCAGTCAAGAATTAACTGCAATTAAAATTTAAAGACACATAAGTCCATATAAAATGCAGAACACATGCATGTACCAAAGGATATATACATACTAAAACATTAAAACTTTACAGTATTTACAATTATTTATTTGTTTTGAGGTTTTATAATTTTAGATCAAAACAATGTCTTCCTTGAATTGACCTAGTTTTCTGAATGATTTTGTTTAATTTATTATATGTTAATATAACTAAACTGTAATGTTAGTCTATGCTAAAACTCAATACTTTTTTCTATGTGCTATACAAATTTTTACATTTTGTATTAATAATTTGTATCTTTTCTTGGAGCTTTTCTTCCCAGGTCTTCACTGAAAATTAGTTTCTGGCACAGTGGACCTTCCCGGTCCACAAATGTCAATAAAGAAATAATAATAATTAAATAAATATGAGGTGTTTGTTGCAACAGATCTTCAGTCAGATTCTTACACTTGATCTGCCCTGCACAGCAAGCTGAAGGCACATGCTTCTTCTTGCACATGAATTGTGGAAAAACAATCACACTTGATGGCACATGAGTTATATGGATACATTTAGAGTACTGAGCAATGCAGTATGCACTCCTAGAGTGCAACAAGCTCTGTCACAACTGCCAGCCCAGGAAGTGCAGACAAACAGGGTATAGGTACCACATGTACCTGGTGTGTTGAAGAAGCTTTGCTCACCACAGATAGGATTCACAGCTTAGCATGATGTATGCCAGCGACAAATGGAGTACACAAGGTGTGGAATATGGATTAGTGTACACAGAAGCACACCGTCTGCTCACACGCAATGACGCATGTACAGTCACACAGTCATCAGCCATATAATATGTGTGTACACACACACACACACACACAGGAACATATTCACATACACACACACACACACACACACACACACACACACACACACACACACACACACACACACACACACACACACACACACACACACACACACACACACACACACACACACACACACACACACACACACACACACACACACACACACACACACACACACACACACACACACACACACACACACACACACACACACACACACACACACACACACACACACACACACACACACACACACACACACACACACACACACACACACACACACACACACACACACACACACACACACACACACACACACACACACACACACACACACACACACACACACACACACACACACACTAATTTTGATGTATTTCAGAGGTAGCTCTCTGGGGCTTGCAATGGGTTATGGAGCTGGACAGTGATCAGGTACAAATAACTCCACTATACAAGCCCAGTCCCTCACATCCCTTCTATCAACAGGCTGCAAAACAAAAGTTATGATGGCAGATCTTGGCTAGGCCTTCCTTTCAGCTCAAGAAGAAAAAAATTGCTTACTTTTCCCACAGGCTACATTCTCAATGG